>NW_024882325.1:0-331097 GCF_019059575.1 Amphibalanus amphitrite
TTCTCAGAAAATTACCTTCTCTGCAATACGTTTTTGTTAGGAGTCTTACATGGATTTCACGAGAAACATTAAATTACACTATGCAACAGTCATATTGTTCCTGAGTAACGACCGATTTTTTGGACTCATTGGGTCTCATTATAACCGAAACGGGCATTTGCTTTGATCTGAAAATGCTTTTCCGGTTTTCAGAGACGATTTTCGATTTTTGGCCCCGAAATTTGTTTTTTGGCCCACCGTGTCCGGTGTAATTAAGTAATCGACTCGCGGTAACTTTCATCGCCTTTCCTAGGCCACAAGCTTTCGAATGATATCCGGTTTTGCATATTTGCGTGTAAAGATAACGTCATAAATCTATGTTAAAGTTAGAAAATGTTGAAATTTTGTAAAGATTTGACATTTTTTCGATTTCGTTTCAAAATAGAGAAAAAACTAAAGGCCCTATCCAAATTCTGAGCCCAGTTCCCTGAAGAGCATTCAATTTCCGTTCGGAGGGTACTATTTTAGTGCATTTTATCGGTTTACTGTGGCGTCCAGATTGAATCACTTGAAAAACGGGCCCCCAGCCATTTCCATGACAATATGTGTTCAGTGCATGAAGAATCATTCTAACAAATGGAGGTACAGATCAAGATTCTGAGCGACAGGACTACTCAAAAGTAAGTTCCTGCGTGTGACCCGAGGTCAAGAGGGGTCAACAACATGACCTCAGTTCACCCCTCGTTGACCCTATGGCGTTAACATACGTTATCAGGTTAATGCTATGTGATATGACCTAGGGTATGTGTTTAGGTTAATTCAATCTGGACGCCACAGGAATCCGATAAAATGCACTAAAAAAGTACCTTCCGAACGGAAATTGAATGCTCTTTAAGGAACTGGACTCAGAATTTGGATAGGGCCTTTAGTTTTTCCTCTATTTTGAAATGAAATGGGAAAAAAGTGTAAAAAAAATCCAAGTTTTAACATTTTCTAACTTTAACATAGATTTATGACGTCATTTTTAGGCGCAAGTATGCAAAACCAGGTATCATTCGAAAGCACGTGGCATAGGAAAGACGATGAAAGTTACCGTGAATTGATTGCTCAATTACATCGGACACGGTGGGCCAAAAGCCGAATTTCGGGGCCAAAAATCCAAAATCGGCCCTGAAAACCGGAAACACATTTTCAGATCACTGATGTTAGTTGTCGGACTTTCGTCCCCGTCTTGAGTTGAGATGTTAGTTTCACAACGTTTCGGCCAGTTACTTCTCCGGCCGTCGTCAGGTGTTCTTTGGCCCTTGGGTTCTTTGTCTGCCTCGATAGTGGAGTGGTTAGAACCGTGGACTATCACCGGGGAAACCCGAGTTCGATTCCCGCTGACTACAGGAGCTTTCGAACGGTATGACGCGTACGGCGCAACGCCACCAACATCCAGGTCCTTCTAAGGGCCAAAGAACACCTGACGACGGCCGGAGAAGTAACTGGCCGAAACGTTGTGAAACTAACATCTCAACTCAAGACGGGGACGAAAGTCCGACAACTAACATCAGTGATACTAACACCTCGTCTCAAGCATTCAGAAGAACTACATTTTCAGATCAAAACTAATGCCCATTTCGGTTATGATAGGACCCAATGAACGAGAAAAATTTGGTCGCTTTCCAGGAACAGAAAATCTTTCATTTTTTGTTGCATAGTGTTATTTGTTTAAAAACTGTTCATACTCCATCACTACGGGAAAAGCCAGAGTTTTGTGATTTATAGAGCTGAGTACCCACTGTGATTCTGTGATTTTGCTACTGTGATTCAAGTAGCAAATTGTCAAATGGCTGGTGACCAGTGACCCAACTCGTGTTTGCGCCCCCCCCCCCCGCACTCAAACGCCCAACACGGATAAGTATGTTTATCACTGTCTGGTGGGACAATGTGAGGGAGTAACACATTAATCTTAACTCTCGCCCGTATTGGTGTTTTTCCAGCCGCGAACTTATAGGGAGGGGGGGGGGGCGTTGGACCTTGCCCCTTGCCGTTTTGCCGCTGATCGAGCTAGAGCTTCGCGGAGAAAGCCACCGTGTTGCCCGTCACGAGAGGAAGCCAATGCCCGATACCTCATTTTAAGGTCTTAAGTCATCGGTTGACCTTCCAGGTACCAGGTCAATGAGCCAAAAGTCGGGAAAATCGCGGTACCTGTTACAGCGTCGAAAAGGGTGGCTGTTGTTTATTTTCGGGGTGCTTATCACGAATATCATGTTAGTTATGATCATAGATACATTTTGAAAGACAAAGTTGAACACAGCGATGAGATACAACACAGCAGTGCTGCAATGAAATCCACCATGGATATTGCTCAATTCTCAGGACTTCTTACAACACGGAATGTGTGCCCCAACTATCAGTTGATACCTATAGCTTTTGAAAGCACGTTACACACAATGCGGAATCAGAAAGCTCTCAGACAGTCACAACATGGTAGGTACCTATGTGACAATGTTCACCCATGTGCATTCTCAAAAGTGCAAACCATCTTGACTAGCTCTGGGCTTGGCACTAACAAACTGGCTACCTTACTTTACACAAACTAACTTGGCACACCCTCTTGAGATTGCTGTCCAATCCCATGCTTATTCACAGTGTTTGTTGACAAGGCGTTCGAGAAGCTCCATCTTCTTCTTTGCTACATCCAGCTTTGCTTCCCGGTAAAACTCCATTATCCAGGCATCCTGCAGGGATGTGTTGTCTGAGTCAGCACGCTTCCTTTTTTATTCTATTCTCCTGCGAGATGTTGCCAGCCGATGAATCTTGCAGTTACACCCCCTGCTGCTCGTGCTGCTGCTGCTGGGGCTGGAAGTGGAGACAAGTTGTGGATCTACCTGGGTTACCTGTAGGCTGTAGTGGCTGGACACTGTGCGGCACAGTGGAAAGACGTGCCACATTTGGATCCCTTCCCATCACTTTCTCCATGGCATCAAACCATTCCCAAGAAACAGCTTCTGAGCCACTCCTTGACATTTTGTCTTTTACTTCTTTGTACTTGTTAACTAGCCTGTACCATTTCTTGAGCAAGAACTCCCAATCTGGGACCAAGTATCCCTGTTCTTCAAAGTCCAGCTTGACTTCCTCCCACTGTTTCTGCTTTTGCTGTTGAGTCCACTGCACTGTTCACCTTGGCTTCATTGCAGGCATCTACCAGCAAAGCTACTGTACCCGGTTTACACTTGAGACAGTAGCATTGTGATCCTCAGACACCTCTCCTCCTTGCATACTTATCATTGGTCCACTGTGGTTGGGCAGTTGGGACTCTCCTCCATAGTTTGAAACAATCCATCACACGCTTCGCAGAGCCACATTGTCCTGGCAGAGAGAAATGTCTGTTAAAACAAATCCTAAATTTTGGTGGATTTTCTGGGGTTGTTTTTATGCTATATTTACTGGGTTTATTGCCTGAACAGGCTGTAAAATATAGATGCTAGGCATGTGTTCACTGTTCACATTTTTTAGCTTGTGTAAGGTGGTATATTTAACACTGACAAGTGTTCTGAAAAAATCTGACAATCACTTAACCCGCGCCCTGCTGGGGGGGGGGTGTTTGAACACCCCCCCTGTGGTTTTTCGCGAATATCTCAAAAACGGCGGCGCGGAGCGCCGCCGTTTTTGGTATACCTTATGATACATCAATTCTACACATGTTGTAAAAATTTCAGACCAAGGTCATTCAAGGTCAGGTCACCAGGTCACTTGAAGTGACCTCACCTCATAAAAAGTTTCAATGTCTGTCATAGCTACACCGAGTGACCGATCGCTTTGAAACTTTCAGCGATTGCTAAGAGCAATAGTATGTACAAAATGTATATCTCAGAATTTTGATATCGATGACCTAAGGTCAGGTCAATTTTGCGACCTCCCCAATAAAGTCAATGGGAGAAAATTGAAATGCGCCTCTTTTGGACGAAAGACATTATAAACACTCCCAAACACTGAATTACAAGTGGTTTAGACACACTGAACATGAAAATGGTGTCCGTGACCCCTGTTTATGCCCTGAGGTCATCTTAGGTCACGAATAGTATCTAACAGTTTTTCGCAAATAACTTTTGATAGAGGCATGCTAGAGCGATGAAAACGCCTTAGATGTGTTCAGCTCGACGATACGGATCGACTGATATGCAACATGACCCTTTCCGGTCAGGTCATGACCTTGACCTGAGGTCAAATTTTCAAGTTGACCTTTCAAGGTCAAGTTATAGTTCATTCGATGCGTCTTGACGAGAGGAACACGATGCCGGTAAAAGTAAGCTCGTACAAGGCTTGAGTCAAAAGTTATTGCAGAAAAACTGTTTCCGAAAAAATCGGCTATTTTTGCAGTTTTTGCCCCCTGCAGGCAAAACCGTTGACGTTAGGTCAAATCTGAGAAAATTACTCAGAAAGGACGTTAATAGGGCTATCGAATGCGCTTTTCCGCGGCGCTGTAGCTCTATTGGTTCCCGAGTTGTGCGTTGGCTTCTTGGAAATTGTCGACATTCGACCTTGAAATCGGCAAAATTTTGCCTTCAATGACCTCTGGTGACCTGACCTTTGACCTGACCAAAAAATTGACCGAAGTGATTTCCTCATTATTTTTGACGCTCTTTCGAACGCCGCCTTCTGCGTG
Organism: Amphibalanus amphitrite; assembly: GCF_019059575.1. NCBI lineage: Eukaryota > Metazoa > Arthropoda > Thecostraca > Balanomorpha > Balanidae > Amphibalanus > Amphibalanus amphitrite. Next base: position 4,634 of record NW_024882325.1, read on the forward strand.
TCGCTACGTGGCCCAGGAGCCGAGTTAGAAGGGGGGGGGGGGTGTTCAAACACCCCCCCCCCCCAGCAGGGCGTGGAAATCCAGGACCCCCAGCCGGGCGCGGGTTAACACAATGTACCTGGCTACCTATATAAGGTGCAAGCGCCGAGCACCATGATGACAAGACATCAACATTGAACCAATAGGTATGTTGGGATATACCTCCCTATCCAAAGCAACATCCAATTAACAGGTGCAGTTTCTTGATTATACTTCTAAGCACTACCAATTTGGACAATTACAAAAAGGCTTTGCTGAAAATGAATATGAGATCACTAGAAAGTGTGAGTGGAAGCCAGTTAACAAGGAATACCAGACAACGCATTGGTTTTAATTTTTCTTACTTCAGTGTAGCCCAAAAATAAAGAAAACTGAATTTGTATTGTATCAATACAGGTAAAACGAATCCTATGGCCTCAAAACCCGTACATATCATGCTTACACATGCATGTTGCCTCCTCCAGTGGACGTCGCCATCTTGTAAATAGCGCTCGGGACAAGCTTTTCCGAATCCCTTATTTCACGTGAAATTTCGCGGGATTTCACGGGAAATTCCGCGTGGAATAGGCAAAGAACGCCTTGATTGCCGATTCCACGTGAAATCTGCTCAACGAACGCACCCTAAATTTCTACTCCAACGACATTACCATACACGCTCTGACTTTGAATCGAACGACAAGTTGATGCATTGCATTACTGTGTTTTAGTTTTTTTTACGTGTCATGCCTAAAAAAGGGAGCTGAAGTGTTCTTGAAAGCATTCATTGAAGCAATAAAACTGGTGCTAGGAAACCGTTCTATACATGTAAAGTTATGTTTTTCATGTGATATGAAAATGTTAGTGATGTTTCAGGTATTACGAATACATCAAGTGATGTTGCACACGGTACTTTGAGACGCGCCCGTGCCATTGATTCGGTAGACCACAAGCTCACCTTTCAAAATGAGGTACAGTGGCAAGCAGATGAATGCATTGTCCCCCACGTTTTGTGCATTCCAGCGTCCAATATCACCACAACAAACAGTCGGCAGAGAACATACAAGAACAACGCTTTTTGAGCAACATGAGCACAATCTGATATAGTGCTGTACTACTACTACTCTTTGCATTTTGCATGAAATAATATCGTCAGTGCTCTCACTGCATCGACATGTTTCTATATGTTAGAGCCCGATAATATTCTGCGACTTCGGTCAGTTCCTCGGTTCGGAGGCACTCGAGCGGGGCAGATAAGAGAAGTCTACGGCGCTGGCTCACTCCCCTCCGCTCGGCAATAAATGCCGCCAGTGTGCGGGGAGGGACAGTCGCGTCGCGGGCGGCTCCGCGTTCCGCCCGGATGAGCTGGGCTGGCTGGGAGGGGAGGGAGGCGGCCGTCTGGGGCTGGGATGGGAGGGAGGCGGCCGTCTGGGAGGGGTGGGAGTCGGTGGGCTGGGAGGGGTGGGAGGCGGCCGTCTGGGAGGGCTGGGAGGCGGTGGGCTGGGAGGGCTGGGAGGAGAGCTCAGAGGTAGAGGGCTGGGAGAGGATGGAGGTGGGTAACTGCGAGAGAGGCTGGGATGTCTCTTCTTCTACGAAGATCACATTATCTTTGGCCTCCGCCCACGTCTCCGGTGTCAGAGCTCCGCTGCCGCCCTCAGCTGGTTTCGGGTCCTGGCCGAGAGACTGCAGAGCGCGCCCGGTACCACATAGTCGTAAGCTGAAAAGAACACATTTTGGTTAAAGAAAAGCGATTTGTCCCAGCACCTCCTACGTACGAGTGCTAGGCAGTTTTCCATATATCAACGGCAATTATTTGTACGGTTGGGCCACTACTAGTAAACATTCCGCAATGGGTGACGTTTGACCCGACTATGTGACCAGACATTGAAATGAACGGTATTAAATTACTCACTGCCGTCGTCCAAGCTCAGCGCCACCTCGTCTAAGTCGGTTAGGCCGTTCGTGTCACCTCCAATGCCCGTTGACCGCAACTTGTTGCGTTTGGCTGTGGAAGGAAAAACATGGCAGGGCAATGCTAGAAAAACAAAACACTCCATTCACTGTACTGCTGTACAGTGTAGATTTTCGCATCATCTGCAAACAATTTCCCTGGTGATTGTAGGTCATCCAGAAGGTCGTTAATGTACACCAGGAACAGTACTGGCCCGAGAACGCTGCCTTGGGGGACGCCGCTCCACACTGCTCTCCATCCAGAGCAATGGCCCCGAATGCATACTCTCTGCTTGCGAGTCATCAGGAAGTCATCAATCCACTGCAGGATCTCTCCATCGATGCCAGCACTCCTGAGCTTGACAAGCAGTTGCGGATGTGGGACCGAGTCAAACGCTTTTTGACAATCCAGGTACACAGCGTCAACGCAGTAGCCATCATCGAGGTCATTCTCCAGGTCAAACATATACTCAAGAAGTTGAGTGACACAGGATCTCCTGGACCTGAAGCCATGCTGGTTCTGAGTGATAATATTGTGTTGTTCGAGGTGTTCCACTATTCTTGTCTTCAACAGCCTCTCCAACACCTTGCAGGGGACGGATGTCAAGCTTATTGGACTGTAGTTGAGTGGCTCGGTGCGTCTCCCTTTCTTGTGAATCGGTGTCACGCTGGCCTTTGTCCAGTCACTGGGGAGCTTTCCTGCTGCCAGAGACTTCCCAAAGATGATCAACAGCGGTTCTGCCAAGTTTCTAGCACAGCTTTTTAGGACAACAGGATGGATCCCGTCTGGGCCAGGCGCAGATGGGTTCAGCTGTGTCAGTATGTTGTACACATCATCAACATCAATTTCACACCTCGTAAGTCTGTCATCAGCAGGGAATGGAGGGCCTGGGGGACATACTCCAGCCGTCTTGTTGAATACTTTCTGGAATTGTTCATTCATCTCTTCACATGTTTCTTCTAGTGTCGTTGTCGGTTTCCCATCTTGCTTCTTGACCATCAGTATGTCTTCCGACCCCCACCAAACACGATTTGGCAGCACTGTAAGGACGCCTGCTGGGCGTGAAGTTTTCCCTTCACCATAGGGTTTACACACAAACTGGTCAAAGTTTGAGCCAGGATATACTAGTCTAAAAATGCAAAAAACGAACAAATTTTGGCATCAATAGATTCAGCATTTCATCGTGTGCCTCAAACCGTCCATCATTTGGCCTCAAAGGAGGTAAAAATTGTTCAAAATCGAAGTTGAAAAGATGCTTTCTGAGCACATAATCTGGTAGCAATCACGTGACCTGCTATAAGCAGCTTATCGATAATTTACAAACATAATTATTAATATGCTGCTTTAAACAACATTAATCATACATTTTGAGCTTTCAGTACTTTAAATAAGGTCAAAACATCGCAAAACACAAAAGTTAATACAATAGTCACGTGGGTGTCAGGAAATGTCACAGGTGCGTCAAATTTGTGACTGGGGCTTTACTTTCAAACATCGGATCTACCTGTTTCTTATAGGTATCTTGATGTCTTCCTTGATTGAGGTCTTGCTTCGAGCATATGCATAAAATGCCTTTGGGTTGGATTTTATTTCATTTGCTAATTTGTGTTCGAAGTCGTTCAGGAGACCTAAATAATCTTAAAGGGACCCTCCCACCTTAACATTAGATTTGAGTTGAGATAGCCAAAATGGGGTCCCTGGCTCACAATTACCGGTTTCGGCACTCACAACATCGAGAAATCCCTTAAATCGGAAATATTGAATTTCAAAATTGCAGCATTTTGATTCAGAGGGGCTAATGCTTAGGAATACCCCTCTGAATGTGTGACGTCAGCGCAGATATCTAACGATTTTTAAATGTTTGACTAAAACGTTTTGTAGCACGCGGTGGTATATGCTATTTGCGCGCAACATCTGCCGCAAACGCCGCACTTCTAAAATAAAGTCGCTAGAAACAGCGGAGATCCCAAAAAAGTAAACAAAAGTAAAAGTCTAATATCTTGAAAACCGGTGAATATTTTTCGGTGAAATTTGGTAGATATTCGTTTTCGCTCTTTCTGAACCGAGCGACATCACTTTCATGCCAATTCATAAACTTTTTTGAAGGTGGGAGGGTCCCTTTAATCCTTATGCTACTGGGCGCCCGGAGCATTCGCTAGCATTCCGTTGCCAGCTGCATTACCAACATCACATTTGCATTACTTTGGGTTCTCCATAGTTGACAGTAGATGAGCCGGCCACAGCAAACCCATCCCTCATTATCCTTTCCTTCCAAGCAGCCAACTGCCAAGCTAACCGGCCGCCCGGCCCACCACCGCGATATGGAACAACGCTGGAGTGCGCCATTTGCCTGCGGCAGTGCCCCACCGCGCCGGGGCTGTTTGACAGGTCACCCGCACCTTGACCTCGCCACCCAATAGCAAATAGCAAAAAAGCGCCGGCAAGTCAGTAACCTCTAAATTTCTCTGTCGTGACAAATTGTCATCCTTGCGGGCAGCCAACTGTCAGGCCAGGGCCAGCGATTACTTACCCTTTGGGCCTTCGGCCTCGGACGCTCCGCTCCGCTCGGTGCTCGACCGGCTCTGACGCCTGACGGTCGAAAAGACTATCGATAACTATCTGCCGATTCCGGTCAGCCGCAGCCAGCTGCTCACTGCGACTGCAGAGCGGGCAGCGGCACCGGGACGGCGGCGGCGCGACGTTCAGCACTCTGCACAGAGAGGGCGGTCGAACGATCGTCAGCAGATTTCAGACAGCACTAGCAGATGCCACTAAGTCTCGATCGAAAACTAATACAGAGCGGGTTTAAAAGGGATGATCAGAAGAGCAAAAAATAAGACAGTAATCAGAAGGCAAAAGGCAAAAGTGAAGAGAGTAATCAGAATTGATGTCTTCCATCGAATGGACCATGCAATGGATAATGGATAAGGCCATTTTGAATTGTGTATGCTAACTGGGCACTGGCAGCTAGAATCCATGTCTATTGCCAAGTGTCACCAACAAAACCACTTCCAAATATAAGTATAAAGCACGTGCAGTCACAATATGAGGAATAGCTTATGTAAAAAACATGGTAGTGCATTACACATACCTATCTGATCATGACTTCAAAGTTAAAACTGAACTCTGGCAAAATGACGGCATGAGAGAAGATACTCTCAGAGATATTTCCTAAATCCTAAATAACAAGGCTAGGGTAGTAATGAAACTGAAGCAGGCATCACACTCCTTTTTTCAATCAAGGAGATTTGCTATACCTGGAGATGATTCTTTCTAACCAAACCAAGCCCAAGTCGTCCAGTCCAACCAAACCAAACCGACACCTTACCTGAATTAACTGAACCTACCACCTAAAACCCTAAACCTATATATAACCTATAACCTTTAAAACCCGCGCCCCGTAGGGCTACCGGCGGACCCTACCACCCGTAGGGGGGGGGGGGGCGTTTCGGCCCCCCCCCCCTAAGATCTCGGAAAGTTACCGGGCGATTTTCAAAATTCAAACGGCGTTCGATAGCCCCACCCGGGAACTACCTTGTGACCAAATTTCATTGACCTAGGTCAAACCGATGACGTCACAGGTCAGGTCAAAGGTCAGATTTTCACCGTTCACAGGCATTTCAAGAAATGTGTTGTGAAATCGAGTTGATTGGTAATTTATTGAAAACCATCGATGGTACATTGTTCGTCAAACACATACTTTGCTATCTGAGGTCACTGATACCAGGTCAGGTCACAGCGAGGTCAGGTCACCGGGGTCACAATATGAAAGTGTCGTGTGATACATGTTTTATGGTCCATTTTACATGACAAATGCGATTATGTGGGTTAGGCAGCCTTTGGGGCCAGCCAAGGTCACGTTTTGGTGAAGGTCAGGTCAAGGTCAGGTCAAATTTCAAAGTTGATATTTTTGCATAAAATGGGTATCTATTCGATGCAGCTCGTCACGGGGAGTCTTATGGTGGTCTTTGTTTTGCTCTACGAGGTCTAGAACTGCCAAAAATTGAGTTTGAAAATTTGACGTCATCAATTTTGAACAGTTTTTTCGCTATAACTTGGCCGAAAAACGAGGTATCGATCTGAAATTCGGTATGTAGATATAAGACGGTAGGTACTATCACATATATTCCGTTTTTTTTTTAACTCAAAAAACTTTTTGGATTTTTTGGCTAATATATCCAAAAAAAGTTTTTTTTTTGATTTTTGGGGTTCAAAACTCAACAATTTCAAAAATCCGAGATAGCAGTTTTGTAGCCCTGTCAATTCTACACCTTTTATGTCTGGTCATTTTTCTGTATCTTCAAAGCTGTAAGCCTGACAGGTCTTCTCGCGAAGGTCTCTATTCGGTCGAAAATGACAGAACATGACGTCATTCTGACGTCATTTGTGGCCAACCTATCATAGCCTCTGGAAAAATTTTTGGTCACAATGTGTAAAATTGATGCCCGGAGGGGTCCTGAAAGTTTGGTGGCGATATCTGAAGCGGTTTAGGAGATATCGACCGAAAAGGACAGGGGGGGGGGCGTTTCGGCCCCCCCCCCTACGGGGCGCGGGTTAACATATTATAACCTAAAATTTATCACCTAATAACCAGCCCCCGTTCACGAGCTTCAGAATTCCTTTACCGTGACGTCATCACGGCGCATGAATTTTCCTTCACCCATAGAAATGCATGCAAAGCATGGTGTGTTTCAGGCGGGCTAAGGAGAAATCTAAGGCCTACATGTGTTCAAAAGACGTACCACTAAGCCAATGGATTCGTCTCATTACGATAAATAGGGTTGAAATCGAAACATTCGGCCTATATTTATCTAAAATGGGCCAATCAAATGGTCCCTGCAACTCATAATGAAGGATTTCCTCTGCGTTGAAAAATTTGTTCCAAGTGTTTTTTCATCAGCGACAGGGGAAATCCTTCATAATTGCTACCAGATTACTACCATATTCCCTCGCATTTCTGTTGCGCATTGCCTCACAAATCAGCGTTTTGTGAAGTTAATATTAATTTAATTGTCATATTTTGACTGATTTTGGCGATTTTCAATTATTTCAACGCAGCATGGATCAGATAGCTCTCAGAGTTTGCTGAAGAATGTGGCTTTAACTTGGTTATTTTCAAGTTATCTGTGATTTAGTGCGCCGTGATCGTAGCATTACAGGGTGTCCGGAAAGTCCTGGCGCTTTTCAACATTTTTAAAATAAATGCCTTTGGTCCATAGATACTCAACAATAGAACGAAACAATAACCAGGAACACCAAGCCACATCCTTCTGCCAAGTGCCCATTCATTGTAACCACCGTCTGTGCCGACGACGGACTCGACGCAAGGGCGGAAACGCCTGCGGGATTTGACGGTGCAGGACATTTCCTGTCCTCCCATGCTGTCATGATGCGGGTGTTCAGGGACTCCAGGCTGGGATGAGAGGTGGCCTAGAGCTTATTCTGCAAAACGCGTAGCATGCCTTAGTCGAGCGGGTTAAGGCTGTGATAATAAGGTGGCCTAATCTCATTTCACCTCGGTGATCTGGTCCGCCGAGCTCCTCTGTCAGTTTGGTTTGGACGGCAGCGGCGTTGTTGGAGGGCGCTCCGTGCTGTTGAAGTGCGACATGACCCTTAGGGCAAGTCGCCTTGATTGTCGTGTCCAGGAACCCCTCGTGGACCAGCCTATCAGTCATTTATTTGACCTTGACGAAGATGATGGGACATTTGTGTCCATCAGACCCAAGATTTTCTTCGATTGCCGCTGAAATGCTGCTTCAGTCTCAGCAGCTTTGGCATACAGTGGTTGTAGCTGAGTGAGAATATTTTCTAAGACATTTCCGATCTGGAGTGCACCTTTGCCTGCTCAACCGTTCGCCGGGAAACGCCGCATCGCGTTGCAACTCGCGCCTCGTTCAAGCCGCACCGGGCCCCCGCGCGCGGGCTCTCAGCGACAAGGCGCATCTTCGCCCTTATACCTAGCACTGAAAACGGTTTCAAGGTCATATTTACGCGACCCCTAGCTGAGCGGTGAACGAGGGGTCATATCTGCGGTGATTGGTTGAAAGTCCAATAATCACAGCGCGCGTTAGACGACGTCCAAAAGAGGCGCCAGAACTTTCCGGACACCCTGTATACAAATTATATCAACTTTAAAAATTGAATCAACTTTTGAAGTGAAGTTCACATGAAAAATCAAAAGTTCAAGCATAATAATTGTTTAAACATAATGATGCAACATGTGTCTCCCAGATGGAACTTATATTTCAATTGAAAACTGAAAATGGAAAACAGAAGATGGATCTGCGGAGTTACTGAGATCAGGGGTGGAGAATTAGGGGTTTTGGGGGTGCTCGAGCACCCCCTGAAATTCAAAAGTCACCGTGCAATAGTGCTCCAGGGGTGCTTAACTTACGTCTGAGACACAAACTGCTTTGCGTAAGCCGCGAGGAGAGTGATGCGGCTTGGAAAACGTACCTACACATGCTTTTCTACGCAAGAATTCGAAGCTTCCATTCGCGAGATGCTAGAGAAGCACCCCCTGGGATCAGGGGGGCGACACGGCTATTCACGCAATGTATTCATTTGCGGGCCCCGGTGGGCCTCGCGATGACGCGGCTGGAGGCAACCACTCAGCGCGCTAGGATCCTTCGGGCGGGGCCGGGCACCGTAAGGTGTGCAATGAATGGGCGGGCAGACAGAGATGAGGTAGGTATTGAATTTGAAATGACATCATGAGCAATTGGATGGGGAGAGAGAACGTTTCTAATGGAGCTTGGGATGGGGGAAAACCAAAAATATCACGGTCGGTTCAGTGCTCCGACGGGGCCGGGCGCCGTACGGTGCGTAGTAATTTAGACGGGCAGACAGAGATGAGTTATCGGATTCGGCTCTCTGGTGGGATTTTAAGACGTTATTAGTCAAGCTCAGGGTGGGGCAGCCCGCTGGCGATTGCAAGGGAAGGTATTTGGGACAAATGTTGTCCCCCACAGGCCCACATCCGGGGCAGCGTCCGAAATCGTTTTTCGAGAATAAAACGAAAACTTCACAACTTTTATGAGGAAAAGTTTATTGATCGAACTGCACAGTAGTGCGCAAGGAATCGAAATCCGATGTTTTTTTTTAAATTCACAGAAACCTTTTTTAGGGTATATGCCCCCCGATGTGATCAAGACCGCTTCGATCCGCCAGTTAAGAATATGTCACGGTCGATTATCGAGCTTCGGCGGGACTGGGCGCTGTATGCGTCGTACCTACAATGAAGAGGCGTACGCCGTACAGACACCTCACCCCACATCCTACTGCTCTATCCGTGCCTCTCGGTGAAGCACTGAAGCATCACGGAAGCCCACAGGACCTGCGAGTCGACGAGGTGGCCGCCGGATACTGCAGCTCCCCGGAGTTGCCCGGGACCGAGGGTTTAACAGTAGTAATTTCACTGGTGGTGAATCCTCGTAATGTAGAGATAATATCCTCAAGGACCTCCGTTACGATTTATATTCCTAAACAATATGGCACACCGATTATGCTTGCCTACGTTCAGGCATTATCCCTGACGCTTATCCGCCCACTACAACATGTGTTGTCTGTCAATTATCAACCATCGCTCGACGACGGGATCAATTCTAATCATCGATATTCGGTTGTCAATTCACCCACCCCGTTTCCCTAAAAATAGACGGGTCAGACTCGGCCTGGGTCCTAACGAGTCCTAGAATCGCCAGAGACGGGATCGGGTCGCCGTTATTGCACCGGTCTTGGCGTCTTTTGGTACATATAGAGTAGACAGCTTCGACCACGGACGTCGGACCGTTCTACGAATGTACGCAGTACGCACCATCCAGGCCTAAGATGCGTCGAGCTTTATAAGAATGCAGTCTAGATTCAATCAACATAACAATGGTGGTACGCAAACGCTTTAAAATCTCTCCCCGGCTCCCGCAACGTCCCAACCCTCCTCCGTTATACGCTCGCTCGATGCGTCCGCCGAGCCGGCTTGCCTCCAATGACGTCATCGGCCGGCCGGCGGCGTTCAAGGTCAAACGGCTGGTGTCCTTACCTGGAGTTCTATAGCCTTGCCTGGGATTATGACAATTCTCCGCCCCTGACTGAGATCACAAGGTGCTCTTGATTGTTGGTAATTGAAGATGTTGAGAGAACTTGTGAATCTGCATACCAGTCCTGACTTGCTTGATTGTTTAAAACTATTTTAATTCTCATAATTGTGTAATGTGTAGTGACTGTGCACACTGCGCAGCACATGTGCGCAGAAATGTGCAGGTGGCTGGTAGGTGGGTTAAACTTCGGAGATGCGAATTTGGATGTCAGTTATAAAATTAATGGTTATGCCTTGTAGAGTAAGCTCTGCTGTTTTTTGTAATTGTCTTTTTTTATAATTGTAACCTAAAATGCTGTTAGTTTCATTTTTATTAAAATGCTCGACCAGAATTTGCACTTGTTCATGCATGAATGGCTAACTTTGGGGTGTTTATTCAACCCTGACTGCTCAAGTTTTTCAAAGGCACATGACACAGCACAGCTAGATCAGCTGGTACCTACCTGTTGACTATTTTTGTTTTTGATGGTGATGTGTTTGCTGTTTGTCTTTTGCAAGGTGGTCAATGAAATAAAATAATGCATTATTTTGGAATGTTTCCTTGACAGAAGCCAGGAGCCGGATTGATGTGTGCTGGTGAATGAGATGGTTCAAAAGCATTATCTGATGTTTTTCAATGTGCATAAGCCATAACATCCCTTTCATACGCTGAAGTTTTAATAGCTTCTCAGTCTCTGTCATTTTCCTGAAATATTGGTGTAGATAAGAGATATCAGTACCTTCTCAGAGGTACCTGCCTTCTGCTGCATGAATATTTAATTGGTTGGACGAAATGGACAGGTAGCCTTATGATAATGTAATGTGAAATCTTATTTCTATAAAACTTTGAAAATGAAGTTCTAATTTTTCATATGTGCTTACATTTTTGATGACTAAGAAAGTTTTCCACAAGGGTAGAAAATGTGGGAAAGTCTATCAAATAACACATTTTGAAGGCTCAATGCTGACAGAGTGCTACCTCAAAGAATAACTGACTTGCTGGGTTACGGATATTTCTTTATTTTAATTTTCAAATGTAATGTACAATACATTGCAGTGAAATAACAAAATAGTGCAGTAAAATAGTATTAGCGACGATCAAACAACACGTGCGCCATTGATGTCTGCAAAAATTCCTACCAGATTGCTACCAAATCCGTGACGTAGCTACGGCGCCTTTATTTCCCTAGTGAACCAACCTGAGTAGTAAAGTAATCTTGCTAATAACAACCTAGGATTATCTTAAAGCACCCATCCTTGGTTGCAAGAACGAATGTGAAATCTGCTTTACGAACACCTAAGTTATTGATGCACAATTAGAATTAATGGACATTTTACACAGTAAAAACACTTTTGTTGGCAATTTTCTAAATCACTCTTTTAGCACGCTCTAAAATTGGACAACATAAAAATCAGCGGGCCAAATAAAAACATGAAAAGAAAGAACACATCCTTCTAATCTTAAAAAGTGGGCTCACGTAACACAAAACATTTAAAGCCCACCACTTTGATGTAAACACTTGACACCATTTAGATATAGATGGTTTTTGAGTTTTGTGCATATGCCCAACAAAACATTTATCTATATTCCAATTTCAGGCATGCAATGTGCATCAGCATAGCATCACACCACCCTTAGCATTAGAGTTGACACCAAATATGTTTCAATTTTGATGGCCTAACCACCCTTGCCATTAGGTGCGTAGGTAGGTTAATGCCTAACATTTGAATTGTTGACAAGTACCCTAGGACGAGGAAGGTACCTACTTATCAATACCTACGTACTGAAACAGTGAACAGCTTAACCCTCGCATGTGTGCGGCGTTTGCCAGCTTCTAATGTGTAGGGGGGGGGGGGGGTCGGTTGGACCCCCCCCCTTGCCGTTTGGCCCCTGATCGAGCTAGAGCTTCGCGTAAAAAACGAGCGTGTTGCCCGTGACGAGGGGAAGCCGATGATACCCAATTTTAAGGTCCTAGGTCATTGGTTGACCTTCCAGGTCAGGTCAATGACCCAAAGTCGGGAAAATCGGGACCTATTAGAAAGTCGTAAAGTGTGGCTGCTAAGGGGTTTTTCGGGGTGCTGATCACGAATATCGTGTTAGTTTTATCACAGATGATGTGTTTAAGCATTTAGACCAGGTCGGGTCAGGTCAGGTCAGGTCAACCAGTAGGGGTTGTGACGGGTATTCGTAATACGTGTCAACCGCCTCTGACAGCTTCGTAACATGTTACGAAGGCACCAAAACTGCTTCGTAAATGTTCAAATGGTTGCTAAATTCGAATTCAGCTCCAAAAACTAGCCTAGAAACATGTAAAACTCGAAAAAGTGAACCGAGGTCACCCGAGGTCACCAAAGGTCAATGACCTGACTTGACCTTCAGGTGACCTTGACACCCACCCTAATGCATGGGAGTAACATCAAATCACATGTTTGAACGTTTGAAACCACGAAAAGCTTGCAAACGCGCGGCTAATGCGAGCCGACATACGCGGAATCGCGATTCCGGCCAAACATGGTCTCGGAAAAGAGGTCACAGGTCAAAGGTCATTTGGGTCAGGGTCATTTTCAAATTTTCAGGGTCGGTGTAAAATTGATCAATGCGAGGGTACTGAAAGTTTCGTCGCGATCGGCCGCTTTTTACGCGAGTTATTCGCGAAAAACCATGGGGGTCCATCCGACCCCCCCCCCCCTACACATGCGAGGGTTAACATAACATACAGCTGCCCACCTTTGACAGTGCTCAGCTATCACCACCCACTGCCCTAGAATATGTGACACAGGACACACTTCGTTTCTAACCAAATAATCATAAGCATAACAGTTTTGATTCCGAAATAAGACATCCAATCTCAAATATGCGAGAGCGAGGGTCAGAGCCCCAAGGCCAAACAGAAACCTGTCGCCTGGGATTATCTTACGTCACCGGCTGTTGAGATTTTATGGGGAAAAAGTGCTGACTTCCCAAAAATCGTGGCTTTGGAAAACCGGCCTTGCGTCAGAACGATAGGCGTAAGAACTGTTATTTGGTCATTATTTGGAAGAGAAATGAATGGGCTACAATATATATGAAAATAATTACTCAAAAAGCTTCTTTCAGAGTACGGCAAGTTGTCGAAGTTAGGGGGAGAAAGTTAGGTTAGGGGAAGGGGTAGTTAGGGGGAGCAAATCGCACAAAATGCCGGGGGATGTCATTATATTTGAACATTTAAAACTAGTATTTATTGACCAATTTTTGATTTCTTGTGACTTGCATGGCAGGATTGGACAATTTTTATGCATTTGATATTTCATTTTGTCACTGAAACGTATTTACAATCTGAAATTTGGACTGAAGTGGACGTCGTTTTTGGCGAAAAATGAGGACTTCTTGGGTGAAAAATGCGGAAAGTTTGATTGACATACAAACAAAAATAAACAATATTTTTACCTAAATCACCACTTGGAGAGTACTCCTTTTCTTTTTCTGTCATTTGATCATAATTTCTAATCCCAGTATGACCGATTAGTGGTGTTGTGGTCATTTTAAGTTAGGGGGAGTTAGGGGGAAAATAACGACTTCCTTGCGGATTTTGACTTCCTTATAACGACTTCCTTTTTTCCACCAGTGACGTCTTTGGCAGTGCTAATGATGGTGCAGGGTGGTCGCTTGAGGTCGTATGGTGTTAGTAACGGGTGGTTGTGTTAATTGCAATTGCTTGATTTCTCAAGGTCGTTCTCGTGGCGCTCTTGGCTGAGTGGCTCTGCGGTATGGTATGTGTCGTTTTGGCCTAGTCTTTGGCTGGTCGTTGGGTCTGTGCATACGTCAATCTTAAACTTTGGAGAGCATTTTTAATTAGCTATTAGCTGGCATTAATAAGGGTATCATTTTTTTTCTGTATTTAAAACGTGATGTATGCATAGTTAGGCCTCAGAGTTCCCACTTTGTCAATTGAACCTAAACCAAAACCCTTATCTCACCCTGGCCCATTTCCATCCATTTCAAGAAGTACAAACACAGTTGAGTATCATGATGCATTATTTCAGCATTTATTTTGTATTTGTCACAACTATCCTTGTATTGCATTGCACTTTGCAGCCCACATTTCAAACAGTTGATCACTGATCACATAAGTATATGTAGTAAGCAATTGACGTGAGTTGATAGGACGCCCGCCGCCCGGCGCCATGCTAGTTCTCACACCAGCATACTGATTCCGTATGTCCTTCTCAAGCCAATATCAAATCATTGTGATTTGATGCTGTTGCTTTTGAACTTGCATGCTGACTTCTCATTTCTTCATGCTGACTTCTTCACTGCTGGTCTTGTCTGCTTCATACTGTTGCTGAATACTGCTAGCTGGTGTTGTGCCTGTGGATGTCCTGGTACTTGCGTATAGGGTGGCTACATGCAAGAGAAAAAGACAGAGGTTAATTTAAAGTCAAAACTATGATGACCACCCAGTCCCTACTGCTTGCATGCATTTTGGAAGTTTTGTATACCAAGGGAAACTGGCAAAGTCATAAGTATTGAAAAATGTCTATTACTAGGCATGCTGTCACGACAAAACGTCGTGATGATGTTATTATAAAATTTCTGAGGATGTCATACTTTTCATTGGGGGTGATTTTCCCCGCAATATCACCAATTTGGCCACACTGCAGTCTGTAGATCAATCAACATAACAATGGTGGTATGCAACCACAGCAAAATATATCCCCGGCTCCCACAACGTTCCTACGCCCCTCCGTTATGCATTCGCCCGATGTGTCCGCCAAGCCGGCTTGCCTCCAATGACGTCATCGGCCGGCCGGCGGCGTTAAAGGTCAAACGGCTGGTGTCCTTACCTGGAGTTCTGATCCACTGTTACTTTGCGCGGTACTTTTAAGACAAGACTGTACCAGAAATAACATACTAAACATATAAAACTTAGCATTAAGTTAGTTGGAAAGCGTATAGTTGATACTAAGATGGAAGGAATCAATGGAAGGCTGAAATGGCGCAGCTGTTTCATTCTTGAAATATGTTCACAAGCAGGATTTACGTGACGCTAGCGACATCTATTAATATGATCGGGAACGCTCATTGGCTGATCGAGTCCGTGAGCAGTATCACTAGTTAAACCCAGGGGACGTCGAAGTCTAGTAGGAAAATCTGGCATTCCCCGGCGTGACGTAACGTCGGGGATGACCGATGGCACCTTGCACTGAAAGATACGGCAGAACGGCTATTTTTGAAAAATGATTTAAAATACGTTTGTGCTGTTATGACACATAAAACGCTTATCAGCATGTTCATCAGGGGCGCGGGAACTACTTTCCGACTACTACTTTCCGACTGGGGGGGGGGGGGGACACCATAATAGAGATCAACCTAGGCATGGTCTGTCAAAAGTGGAAATAGCCGGTGCGCCGTCTGGCAACCCGGCAGCCCGCCGCCATAGGGAAATTCATGCTTTTTGTCGCTTTTTCGCTCCCTATGAGTCACTTGATCTAATTAAAGCTTAACTAGGAACGAGGCGGGTCACTTGGACGTATTCGGGAGCCGAATACGGTGTTTTGGAGCCAATACCTGGGAAACCCTGCCCGCCCAACGCGAGTTTTTAAGAGTCTGCATGCCCAAATTAACGTTGAGCGCGGCCGTTTTCGGTCGGTTTTCCCCGACCTTGAGGCGAAATCGCCTTATTTATTCAACCAGGGTGGGCTAATCCGCTTAACTAGGAATGAGGCGTTGAAGAGAATTATTCAAGGAATAGAGCTGTGCAAAACTATTTTTTGTATTGTTAAAACTGTATCCGCCCTCGAACGATAAATATTGTTGACCCATCAGAAACACATCACCTGGAATGCGTTTGGACTTGGCTGGATTTAATATCAGCGAGTATCTGCTAATGCAGTTTCTTGGCTTACATAGTACGCACACAAGCATACATACTTCCTGCCCTTGGTTATTCCTCACTTGAATGAAAATTTTGTTATAATAACTATCATTCCAAGCAGTTAACAGGTTTTAGTGCAGTGCCAATTCGGAACCGTTCAGCGCCGCCGCTCTGCGGCAGGGTGTTTGACTTCATATCTCTGTTGCTAGAAAAGTTGCGGACCGATTTACTTGATTCTTGCATGAAAAGATCCGCCATTCAATTCTTAGCAGATAACGAAAATTTGACGTCAATTGCACGATCCGCTGCCCATATTGTGGTACTGCCATCTATTGACAAGGCTGGCGAACTAAAGCCGGGCGGCTATTTCCACTTTTGACACACCATGGGTACCCCCAAATCTAGTTTTCTCACCGGTTTTAGGCCACTTATTATCACCCCTCGGCTTTTTCAACAAAAAAAGAAAACATTTGCTAAAAAGTGTGGTATTCCGTCTCAAAGCTGTGGGGGCACCGCCCCCACGGCCCCAGAGTTGGGGGGGGGGGGGGGGAGGGGCAAGCTGCCCCCCCCCCAGATCCCGCGCCTATGTTCCTCATCATGTGATAAAGCCATATCCGTGGTCGAAAATAGCTGAGCCCCTCCCAATTTCCAACCACCGACCTCGTAAGCAAAGGATGTAAGCGTAATCCTTAAAGGGACCCTCCCACCTTCAAAGAAGTTAATGAATTGGCATGAAAGTGATGTCCCTTGGTTCAGAAAGAGCGAAAACGAATATCTACCAAATTTCACCGAAAATATTCACTGGTTTTCAAGATATTAGGCTTTTACTTTTGTTTACTTTTTGGGATCTCCCCTTTTACTAGCGACTTTATTTGGAAGCAATAATTTGGCAGCCTTAAAGTGCGGCAGACGTTGCGCGCAAAGCAGCGTATACCACCACGTGTTAACGATGGTTTTAGTCTAAGATTTAAAAATCGTTAGATCTCCGCTGACGTCACAAATTCTAAGGAGGCATTCCAATGCATTAGCCCCTTAGAATCCGAAAACTGCAAGTTTGAAATTCCATATCTTCGAATTAAAGCATTTTTCGATGTTGTGAGTGCCCAAACCGGTATTTGCAGGCACTGGCGGTCGCAGCCGCTAGCAAAAGGGGGGGGGGCCAAAGTCACACTCGCGGGACATAACATTTATCCGTCACCGGGAGGGGGGGGGGGGGGTGATCGGCTAATTTTTTACGTCCACGAGGTGCCGCGCAGTTGGCATTACTTATGCTTCATCCATCTGATTCTTGCGTGAAATCTTTAAGCTCAATTTAAGGCAAAATCACCAGTTCCATTTCCCGTCCCACGGGGCTTCCACCGGTCGGCCCACTGCACCATGACGGCGGATCGGTGTAGCATAGGTATACTGGAAGGTCAGGCACGCGGATTCATGACCTTACCACTATAAAACAATGCGGAAAAGTACAGATACCTCTTGCTTTGAACAAGCATGTGAAACCCAGAGAGCATTTTCAGACTATGACATTTACCCCAGGTAACATACCTAGTTGTGTGGCGGCGGGAGAGAGTAGGTACACCGACCTCTGGAGAGCCCCCACAGGTTACGAGCTTTCAAAATTGGCATCTGAGGGCCGCGCGCGACTCCTGCGGGGCTTCGCAACGGCTCTATTGGGGCTCACTCAACCTGCCTAGTCTTACTGCTAAAAAGACTGGCCCTGAGCCCTAAGGACTTCATCAGTCTCTGCCAGCCCCAGGACCCACACTGGCTCATGGGGTCCCGACGTCGAAATATGATGGAATCTGCGCGGGACCATCAGGACGTAAAGTAATCTCGATCAGGACCAACGTAAGGCTGTGCCGGAGACTGCGTGAGCCCTCTGATCTTCAGAAACCCACCCATGTATGTTTTCACGTAGAGGCCAGTTTAGGGCCCTCAGAGACCAGTACAGAGCCTGCAAACTGCAAAGGCCAGTAGTTTGAGACAATCAGTGACCGAGTTGGGCTCTCAGAGGCTAATGTGGGTCATTACAGGCCAACATGGGCCCTCAAAGGCCAAGATGGGCCCTCCTCAGAGGCCAATGCAGGCCCTTAGAGGCTGGCATCGGGTCTTCAGCAGCCAGTGCGGGGCCCTCATTGGCACCTAAGGTTCGTCTTGGGACACCACAGACAGAAATAAGGCCACCAGAGACCGGTGTGAGACCCTCAGACGCCGGTTGGGACCCCTGAGGCCGGTTAGGGGCCCTCATAGGCCAGATGTGGGGTCTCAGAGGATGATGTAGGCTCTTAGCGGTCAATGTGGGCGCTTGACCGCCACTGAAGTTCCCTCAGAGGTCAGTGTAGGACGCTCAAAGACCGGTGTGGGAGCTATATTAATAGCTAGGCGTGGGTTTTTTAGCCTCGTGACGATCGAATAATTGCCAGGGCCCTATACACCTATATGGGGGCCCATTGGTTGTTTGAGGGGGGGGACAAATGATATGATGGCCCCCTTTATTGACCTTTGGGGGGGCATGGCCCTGGTGCCCCCCCCCCCGCGACCGCCACTGTGTACACATTACACACATGCCTCTGAGATTACATACTAGCTCATGCAAACTCTATGCAGGCCCCGGAGTTCCCACGCTAATCCTTAAGAAACGAAGCCGGCATACTGCGTCACCACCGGGCTTCTGAGGTGCACAGCACCAACCCATGAGGTCTTACTTTAGTGTCTTAGAGCCAATCTCCTTTAGCAGGGCCCACCCACCACTGCCGAAGAGGGTCTCATGCCAGCCATTGCTGGGCCTACGAGAGCCTCAAGTAAACCCACGCTGATATTCCATATAAGATCCGGCCATACTCGTGAACCGGTGCCAGCGACGCTGACCGCCAAATTGACAGAATGCGAAACTGAGCCCACTCATGAGTGAAATTTACGTCCTTTGATGGCGCAAGAAAGAAAATGAAACATACGAAAAGCTTTTCTAAGACTTTTGTTCGATCTTAAAGGTGGGGCCAAAAGATAGTATGGCCCCACCTTTCAGCACCAAAGGGGGGGGCCATGGCCCCCGTGGCCCCCCCCCCTGGGACCGCCAGTGCAGCCGTAGCCGGGTTCTTGGAGATATTTGCAGCCGCCCCGGCCCACAGCCGTGGGGCTGCAGCCGGCCGATGCAGACCTCTAGAACAGAGACAATGCGGCGAATGACGAATAACAGATGTGATTGAACGGTCGTAAGTGGTCATTTGTGATAACCGATTTCGTGACCCTCACCCGCACCTACGTCACCTCCCAGAAGGCACATGACGACCCTGACACCATTGCTTTCCTGGAGATGATAGACCGTTGTCGCAAAAAAGATACTTAGAAGAAAAAAATCGAACGGTACCCACAGTTTTAACTCCGCAATGTTAACTTCAGCTCAATCATCCAGGTGATATGAGACCGTGAAGTCATATTTAAACCCAGGTTTCTTAATGATAATAAATCGTTTAGCGGACTAACTCTGGGTGTAAAGAAGCTATTTTTCCTTGTACTTCGACCTTTATTGTCTTCCAGACCTGATGTTTGACTAAATGCTTCTTGGGGGAACGACCACCCGAAGTGCGGATGGGGGTGAAGTTTAATTCAGTTCAGCACTTAAAATGATCCTGTATTATATATTTAACCGAGAGTATGTAGAATGTATCTTTTGAACGTCGAGCCGATAGGCGAGACGTTTAACCTGCGCCCTGCTGGGGGTCCTGGATTTCCACGCCCTGCTGGGGGGGGGGGGGTGTTTGAACACCCCCCCCCTTGTAACTCGGCTCCTGGACCACGTAGCGATACGCGGAAGGCGGCGTTCGAAAGAGCGTAAAAAAGGACGAAATCACTTCGGTCAATTTTTTGGTCAGGTCAAAGGTCAGGTCACCAGAGGTCATTGAAGGCAAAATTTCGCCGATTTCCAGGTCGAATGTCGAAAATTTCCAAGAAGCAAACGCATAACTCAGGAACCAATAGAGCTACAGCGCCGCGGAAAAGTGCATTCGATAGCCCTGTTAACGCCCTTTCTGAGTAATTCTCTCAGATTTGACCTAACGTCAACGGTTTTGCCTGCAGGGGGCACAAACTGCAAAAATAGCCGATTTTTTCGGAAACAGTTTTTCTGCAATAACTTTTGACCCAAGCCTTGTACGAGCTTACTTTCACCGGCATCGTGTTCCTCTCGTCAAGACGCATCGAATGAACTATAACTTGACCTTGAAAGGTCAACTTGAAAATTTGACCTCAGGTCAAGGTCATGACCTGACCGGAAAGGGTCATGTTGCATATCAGTCGATCCGTATCGTCGAGTTGAACACATATAAGGCATTTTCATCGCTCTAGCATGCCTCTATCAAAAGTTATTTGCGAAAAAACTGTTAGATACCATTCGTGACCTAAGATGACCTCAGGGCATAAACAAGGGTCACGGACACCATTTTCATGTTCAGTGTGTCTAAACCACTTGTAATTCGGTGTTTGGGAGTGTTTATAATGTCTTTCGTCCAAAAGAGACGCATTTCAATTTTCTCCCATTGACTTATAATGAGGAGGTCGCAAAATTGACCTGACCTTAGGTCATCGATATCAAAATTCTGAGATATACATTATGTACATGCTATTGCTCTTAGCAATCGCTGAAAGTTTCAAACCGATCGGTCACTCGGTGTAGCTATGACAGACATTGAAACATTTTATGAGGTGAGGTCACTTCAAGTGACCTGGTGACCTGAGCTTGAACGACCTTGGTCTGAAATATTCACAACATGTGTAGAATTGATGTATGATAAGGTGTACCAAAAACGGCGGCGCTCCGCGCCGCCGTTTTTGAGATATTCGTGAAAAACCACAAGGGGGGGGGGGTGTTCAAACACCCCCCCCCCAGCAGGGCGCGGGTTAAAGTATTTTTCTGCCTACGAGCGGCTTAACCCTCGCCCCGTTGGGGGAGGGCAATTTGCCCCCCCCCTGTGGTTTTTTCTTGCGAAAAAAGACACCATCAAAATGTGGAATACCATATGAGTCATGCTCAACATACCCCTACAGTGAAACCTAACCTGTTATTCTTCGGGCAGCTTTGCCAGCGTGAAGCCTAGCAGAATAATTAAACATCAAATATTTCCTTAAAAG
The DNA here is from genome assembly GCF_019059575.1 of Amphibalanus amphitrite. Taxonomy (NCBI): domain Eukaryota; kingdom Metazoa; phylum Arthropoda; class Thecostraca; order Balanomorpha; family Balanidae; genus Amphibalanus; species Amphibalanus amphitrite. The sequence continues at coordinate 25,656 of NW_024882325.1, forward strand.
GACTATCCCACCTTCTAAAATGTTGTTAAAACCAGTTAAATCGTGCCCGACTTTATAGATTGGATGACCAGGAACACGGTTCTGGCATTTATTTTTCCTTAAACATCTTAGGCTCCCCATATTCCAAACACAAACTTTCAAATATGTGACGTCACAGCCCAAAATTACCTCCTTCCCCAGGCCACATTACTGTCATAAAGCTGATTCTTTTTACTCTGTAGGCACCACAACAAAGTTCAGACCAAGTTTTAAGCGATTTTTCAACGAACAAACCCATTTAAATCAGAATGACTAAACGAGGTGACGTCACAATAACGGTCGCTCCATGTTGAAGATAGGGCCTTGTACAAGGCCCATTTTCAAATGAAGGGAACGAATTTCTTCAACACCAAGAGACCGCGGGGGTTGCAACCTAGATAGATTGTGGTTTCTGAACCTCGCCGCAAACTTGGCTATCTCAACTCAAACCCCATGTTAAAGGTGGGATAGTCCCTTTAAGGCCTTTCCTATTAGCATCTATTCCTGCCAGCCCCTAATGCTCAAACCCTGGTGCAAAATATATGGCCTTGGGTGCAAACATATATATGTTAGGATAGGTGGTATATGTCCAAATGAAGTCCGAGTGGTATGCATGTGGTAGGTACCTGGCATGTTGCATATAAAAAGTCTTCCGAGTCAGAAGTAGGGGAGACCTGGGAGGTTCTGAGGTAGGATCTTGCGCAGGGAGCTGCGACTGAAGGTTAAGTCTGGCTCACTTGTCACCTTCATCAGGATCGAATTCAGGGTAACTCGCTCACCCTTTTCATACATGTTGAGTATGGCTCGTTTTATGGCACACGCGTCGAAATCGTCGATTTTCTGAACGACTCCTGTCCGTGGGGCTGACTTCATAGGAGACTTGAACTCGCCAGCTTCCTTTTCTTTCATGATGTTACGAACCGTCCGCTCGGAAACACCAGTCATCAGATTCACTCTCTCGTACAGTTCGTTAAGGTTAAAAGCCATGTTACTTTTCTCAAGTTGAATAAAATACAATAACATTGCAAATCACCTCCTTGGTCTGGCGATCGATTGGTGAACATTTTAGCTTCGAAAAAGACATCTTGTACTTGTTCATCTTGTTCATGCCGAAGAAAAGATACGATGTGAAAAGTGTCAGGATTTGCAGGATTTTCACCTGGCTTGACAGCTCATTAGGAAGATATAAACCTTTATTCTAGGTTACTGCTGTCGACGCTCGACTTTTTTCCATCCAACACGCAGTACACGCAGTATCCGAACGATTTTGATCTTATTTCACTGGTTTTCTGAAAATTTACACAAACCATTATGCACAGGTTGGCAGCCAGACGATATGAACATAAATTCATTTAACAAAACTTACAACATTCATTAAACAAAACAACAACAATCAGACGAAAACAGACAAAAAGAAACTTACGGATTAGTTTGAAATCTTAGAATAACAGCGCCGACAATAATCTTCCGTAATTTAGCTCTTAGTTCAAATCAAAGAACATAAGACAATATTACTAAAAACGCAGAAATTAACATAACTCAAGGCCGTATATAGGCATAACATACAAACCTTTACGAGGATAAAAACATAAATCTTGCGACATTAATGGACTGAGCTTTTACTGTGAAAATTTAAAGAAACAAAAAGACACCGCAGTCGGAATCAAATATAAAATACCAGTATAACGCCCTTTGGGGCGACTAACGGAGCGAGCGAGAGGGTGGGCCTTGCACGTGCGAAATTTCGAGGGGGTACCTCCAACTGACTTGTGCACGGCACCTTACTAACCGGTCTCTAGCGATGTGCCAAATTTGAGCACAATCGGCCCAGCCGTTCTCGAGATCTAGAAGCGGCACCCTGCACGTGCGCACGTGCAAAATGGGTCCCAACTGACTTGTGCACGACACCCTACTAACTGGTCCCTAACCGCGTACCAAATTTGAGCGCCATCGGTCCAGCCGTTCTCGAGATCTGGAAACGACCCCTGCACGTGCGCACGTGCAGCAGCACCCAACTCTGGCACATGGATATGCAGTGCCTAGTGGGTGCCTATTAGAGATGTCAATCGGATACCAACTTTTTGGTATACCGATACCAAACCGATACCAACTTGGTATTTGGTATTTCAATCCTAATGTGTGTGTTTGGTATTTTGTTGGTATCATGAACCCCTCACTAATGTATAAGAGGCTAAGAAATCGGTAAAAAGTTGGTATTTCCCGCATTTTCCCAAGTTAGTTTGGTTTCGGTATTTCCCCACGGTTTTGGTTTGGTACCGTAAAACGGGGTGTTTAGGGACTCGCCTTGTCAACTCACCTTGTCGGGTCCCGCCTACTTAGCAGTCTGATAGGATATAGGCAAGTGAAAAGATAGATAAGGAACCCATATAACATAAAGCGCGCCAGTTCGATAAAAATGTAACGGTGAACAGGCAGACAATAGTATTAACTGGAATTAGCGCTTGCAAACAAAATGGCAATAACATTATCACGATAGCAACAAAAACCAGCGAGGTAACATAATGATACGGAGTACATCCTATTCGTGTTACACATAGGCAAACATTCTGTTTGGGATGGCCGTGGCCAAACCACGTTTAAACAGATGAATGTTTGGGGCAGTGACAACTTCGGTTGGGAGGCTATTCCATAGTTTCACACATCTTTGGGAAAAGAATCGCTGTCTGATCTCGGTATGAGCACGGCATACATTGATTTTGTATGGGTGGCCTCTCGTGACAGAGCACTGCGACTGTGCAAACATACAATCCGGAGTGATTATTGAAGCTCCGTGAAAGATTTTCCAATATTGTATTAGATCCCCTCTGACAAGGCGTCCCTGAATGGAAAACAGTTCTAGTTCGCGCAGTCTCTGTTCGTACGGAGGTCACCCAGACCTTCGATGCGTTTGGTCCATCGCCTTTGTACACGCTCAAGTTTCCGCAAGTCCTCCACATACCCGGTGTGCCAGAGACAGGAGCCGTACTCCAAGATGGGTCGGATATGGGTTGTTAGGAGGAAGAGCATAAGTTTAGGAGTGCGGCATACAATGGACTTGAGGAAACTGTGACAAAGCGCCGAGACTCTATGTGCCAGAACGTCTATATGCTCATGGAATTTCAATGCGGTCTCAACCACGACCCCCAGGTCACGATACGACTTAGGGGTCGGTAGTGTCTTACCGTTCAGAGTATACTGGGCGGGAGGGGCTTCTCTGTGTCCCCTCGAGAAACGAAGTACAGCACACTTGTCGACATTTACATGTAGGCCCCAAGACTGGGACGCAAGACTCAGTGTATCAATATCTGATTGCACCACTGCTTCGTAGTCACTTAGAGAAGAATCGCTGCTGCGTCTTTGTGCAGTAGCATACATTTTTAAATCATCCGCAAATATCTTGTAATTGCATCTCAATCCGGACCCCACATGGTTTATGTAAATCAGGAATAATAGTGGACCCAAAAACAGAGCCTTGTGGTACACCACTGCTTACCGGTCGGGGTCTACTTTTTTGGCCTTATACGCAGACCTGCATCGTTCGGTCCGTCAAAAAGCCTTCTACCCACTTCAATACTTCCCCCTGGATCCCTATCCTGTGGAGTTTTTCAATGAGTATCTGGTGGCATACATCAAAAGCTTTAGAGTAGTCAAACATCACCACATCTACCAGTTTATCATTGTCATTCCGATACTTCACTGTAAACCAGCAGTAATTGGTCCACTGTAGAGCGACCAGCTCTGAAACCGAATTGATTGTCAGATAGCAGGTTGTTGCTCTCGAGGAACTCTGTGATGTGGCTGCAAACAGGGGGATGTCGTCCCGGTTCTCCCCATGTATTATTCGCCAATCAGCTTAACACTACCAGTGACGTCACTGGTGGACTGCCAATCGGGGCCGGCCGGCCGGCCGGGCCCGTGGAAGGCCAAACGCAGACGTTTTCAGAAAAGCGTAAGCCGTATAGATACAGTCGTGGATGGAGTTTTGCTGTAATTCGGCTATCCAAGAGTGCGTCAGGGTACCAGGACCCTGATAAAGGTCATAGTGAACCGGCATCTGATAAAACCCGTTCACGGCTTAGCAGCCGACTTCGACCCTTCGCCCTCGTAAAGCACAAAGGCTTGCCGGTCATCAATCCACCTGCATCTCCTCATCTGCTTACTGCCTATATCGACCAGTTACTGCAGCCGTTTTGGAGCGGCTCACACCATTGAGTGCGCGTGGCCGACTGCCGCCCCGATGCCATCCCCGGCACCGACACCGGCGCGGCGAAGCTGACCCATGGGGGGGGGGGGGCTGCTAATTAGTTGAGCCGGAATTGGGATAGAAGCCGGTATGGGATTGGGATAGCAACTCGGCGAGACTAAGGGATTGTGTTGTGCCTTCGGTAGGCCCCCAAAATCACCGGTGTAGTGCCCTCAGGGCCGCCGGTTATGAAGCCTTTGGAGGCACTGGTGTGGGCACTCCAGGTTGAGGTACCGGTGTGAAGCCCTCAGAGGCATTGGTGCGGGGCCCCCGAGGTGCCGCTGTAGGCCCTCTGAGGTGCTAGTGTGTGGCCCTCAGAGGCGCCGGTGAGGGTCCTCACAGTTGCCATTGTGGGCCCTCAGAGACACTGCAGTGTGGGGTTATTACAATCGGGTGTGGGACCCTTAGAGCTGCTTGCTCGAACCCTTTATAAGCCGACAGGGGCTCTCAGAGACCGACAAGGGGCCCTCAAGAGGTCTGCGGTGTCTTCAGTAGCCCTGTGGAGTCCTCAGAGACCAGCAAGGTACTCTCAGACGCCGGTGGGGCCCTCAGAGTCGTCGGTATGGGGCCCTCAAAAGTCACCGGTGAGTGGCCACTGGCCGTCCGATGCGAAGGTCCCGTCTGGGGCCGTCAGAGGCTCCGGCGTTGAGCCCTCAGAGCCGCCGATATATGGCCTTAAGAAGCACTGGTTTGGGCCTTTAGGACTTCATTCAGGGGTGCCGGTTGAACTCAGAGGTGGCAGTGTGGGGCCCTCAGCTGGGCACCGGTTTGGGGCTTTCACAGCCGCCGGTGAGCGCCCTCGCAGGCGCCGTTGTGGGGGCCTTCAACCATTGGTTTATGGGGTCATCACAGGCGTGTGTGGAACCCTTAGAGCTGCTGGTCCCTGATAGGCCGGAAAGGGCCCTCAGAGGTCGCCAATGGGCCCTGAGAGGCCGGCAAGGGGCCCTCAAATGCCGACAAGGGACAATAAAAAGCCGGTGTGTGACTCTTATGGAGAGAAGTGTGGCTATTCGGAGCACATAAGGTGTTCTTTCGAGCCCTGTGGGGCCCTTCTGAGTCGAAAATGCCAGCGTGGACCCTCAGCCGCCAATTGGCGTCGCAGGGCCCCTCGGGCCCGAGAGGGCCCCTGATCCGATGGGGGCACGTGCCCCCTGCTCCCCCCCTCCGGGTGCAGATAGAGAATGCAATCGGCGGTGCGGGACACAACTGCAATCGTTCCTTCTCCCGTCGCGAGGTCGCCCATCCGACCCATATCCCCAGATTGTCAACCCTGGGGCTCGGGTCGGCAATGTATCGGCAAGGAAATCAGCTTTAGGTGGGTAAAAAAGTTATTAAGAGTCATTAGTTGTCGTTACGTTCAATAATAACAACGATAAAGTGCCAAATGTACCCGACATACGGCTTGGAGCCGGGCGCCGCGCGGTCTCCACCAGTGACGTCACGCTAATGCTTAGCGACCGGTCCATTGGAAATTGCGGGATGATTCTACCTCTCTTATACGGCCTTGGCTGCAAACTAATCGTTCCATGGTTTTACAGCAAACTGAAGTTAGACTAATTGGACGATAATTCAGGGGGTCGTATCTGCTTCCCTTTTTAAAGATGGGCACCACTGTTGACTCCTTCCAGGCATCGGGAACAGAACCTTCAGCCAGGGAGCGAGAAAACACTTTAAATAAAGGATAAGATAGTACATCGGCACAGTTTTTGAGCAGAAGTGGATGCAGTTCATCTGGACCCATGGCTGAGTTTCCATCTATGCGCGATAACAGAGTTTTCACGTCAGCTGTTGTGAAGATCAGGGGAGCCAGCCTTCGGTCACTCTGCTGGTGAGGTTCCTGGTTTGGCGGGATGTCAGAGCTGTATATAGAGGCGAACGCTTCAGCTAGGCACTCAGACATTTCCTGTGAATCAGAGCACATACGTCCATCCACTGTCCGTAAGGGTCCGACATTAACAGGTGCCACTTTTTTTGTTCTTATATATGCATGCAAGAGTTTTGGTGACTCGCTCCAGTTCAACACCAGCCCATCTTCATAGCTGGCCTGGGAACGAGCAGCAAAGTTAAGGCACTGTCTATTGATGGCAAAAAAAATTGGCACATGCCTCGGAAGCCGCAGCAGAAATTCTGCCGGAACGGCGACGGGCAGTTTTGTAATCCAGCCAGGCCTGTTGACGCTGCCCTGTTGGTAGATTTATGTTTCAGAGGAATGTATTCATGCACAAGGTCAGCAACAATGCTTTTAAGCTTGTTAAAAGCGCTATTGCTGTCGAGAAAGGCAAGCTCAAAGTCCCAGTCAATCTGTCTCAGGGTTTCGCTCAACTGTTGATAATTACCCTTGTGCCACAATCTTTTACCACATGCTGGTTCTCCTGTGGAGCTATCATCCTGGAAAACGTAGTCAAACATGATGAGACAGTGGTCAGTTTCCGGCAATGGAGGTTCAACTGAGATGTCACCTATGTGATCCGGCTCTGTCGTGAGTAGAAGATCTAGGGTATTACCCGACCTGGGATAGGTGGGCTCCTTTATCCACTGGGTAAGGCCGATGGAGCTGAAAAAAATCAAGAAACTGGTTTTCCATAGGTGAACCCTGCAGAGGCGGAGTGTCAGTATCGGTACGTTCCTTTGCCTTGTACCAGCAAATACCTGGGAGATTAAAATCACCAATAATTATCACCTCCCTGTCCCTCGTGATTTCCTCCAGCACCGCAATGAGCTCACTGTTCTCCGTCTCACTGTAGGAAGGAGGCCTGTAGACCACAACAATAAAAACATCATATTTTGTTAGACGGAAATAAAGCAGATTTTTGACTGGAAATGCAAAATGATCAGCACATATACATATACTCTCATGGACATACACACAAACTCCGTGCTTTGGAAAGCATCCTGGAACATCATTTCTAAATAGGCTGAATTGGTGGATAGAGACCGCAGAGCTAGAGATTCCTGAAATAAGGTGAGATTCTGTCACTGCCACAATCTTCAGGCCATGCTGTGCGATAAAGCTTGTCAGGGTAGCCAGTTTGGTGCTATTTATACCATTCATGTTCAATAAACACATCTTGCTTACAGCATCATTCAGCTTGGGAGACTGGACTCTCAGTTTCCCTGGGCAACAGCGGGGTCACTGTTAGGAGCAGCCAACTTCGTTGGTTGCGGGTTGGGAAGAGCAGCCTGGTTGTGATTCGAGGCCGGAGTCAGTGCTGCAGGTGCTGCAGCACCAGTGACACTAGGAGGGATTCCAGCATTAGTAGATGTAGGCCCCGCAGCAGGTTTGCTTGTGTCTTGGCCCACTGGCAAGACTGGAGGTTGTGCCACAGTTGGTGCAGCTGCAGCCCCATTGCGGTCTGGATTCTGTTGAGTCTGAGCATGGTAAGTATCCCTCCTGGCCTTGAGTTCAGACCTTTGCTGATAGGTAAGGTCTCTCCTTATGAATACTTGGTCATACTCTGTACCCCTAAGACTGAGTTTTTGCCTGGTCTAGCACAAGTTTTCGGTCATCACTATTGAGGATCTTAGCACGACAGAGATCACTGTGGCCTGAGATTGGGACAACATTTGAGAGGTCTACTCGGGTTCCCATCATCTTAAGTGTCAGGTCTCCAAACTCACTGGCAATACCCCTGGCTGTGGTGGACTTGAGCCCCCGGATAACCACTGAGTCTTTGCGTTTTTCCCGTTCATGGATTTCTCTTAGTTCTTTTCTGACCATCGAACGATACTCAACCGTCTGTAGAATTTGACTAGAGTCAGGGCGACTGTTCCCACCCTCGCGCAGGGTCCCTGCGTAGGATTTGGTAGAATCCCTAACACTGGTCTCAGGTAAGGGTTGAGGTGTCGGTTGATTGTGGGAAGCCAGGGCTTGGACCTGGGCAGTCAGCTCGGCAACAACCGAGCACAGACCTTGGATTTGCTGGAAGATTTGGGACAGGGCCTCAGCAGATATACTTTCATGCCGGCTGGATGGGGACTTTGCTAGCTCTGCAGCACGGGTCACACGACATTTCAAGCAGTAGTAGCCGAGCCCCTGGCCATCATGCTCCAGAATTGCATCAATAACCTTAGTAGGGAGTCCTGCACACATTTCAGTACCATGCGCCCACCCATCACATTTGTCACACCCTATGCATGCATCAGTCACTTCCTTTGTGCATGAGTTACAGTACTGTTTCCCATTTCCATCAGTGGAAGCATCGCCTTGGGCAATACTGGCACTGCCTCCCCTCTGTGGAGCAGAGGCCCTGTCACGCTCCCCAGCCTCCCTCCTTCGAGTCTGATAACGCCGCATGTTAATCAGTAAGGCTCACCACTCCTAAGAATCTATCCACAATAACACACGCAGCAGCACCAACATCCGAGAAGAAGGAAGCATGCAGCTCAGACCAGGGGATGGGTAGGGGTTGGCATGCCAAAGGGAGTCTTCGGAAAAATCAGTTGAGGATGACTGCAATACCCCTTCAAGTTGAGGATGACTGCATACCCCTTCAAGGTGTTAAAGAAGCCAAAAGCGCGCAGAGAAGACCATGCAGGGAAGCTGCTTCAAAACGGTGCGGAACGACCGCAACAATTGCAATAAACGGCAGACGACGAAACACGCGACCGGCGGAAACCACGTGGAAACTGGAAGGACAGTTTTGAGGTGTTTTGTTATACAACTCAAGAAGGATTGGGGATAGAAGCATCAACTTGTTAGCATTTTATGTGGAATTTGGTGCTCTACATGCCTGCTACATTAAAGTTTTAAAAATATATACATGCAAATTATTTTTATTATTTTTCATCACTGTCCCCTAGCACCCCAATGTGGGGTGTTAAGGGACACCTATATTATTCCAAGAAATGGTCATCAAATGCCCACGATTGGGTTGTGAAAGGGCACACAATTTATTTATTGAAATGTTTTGCATATTCTGTCACAAAATAAGTCAGGTTCATTCACCACTCATGGCCTTTTAGCCAATTATACGTAATGCCGTTTACGCTTCTGGAAAATGTGCTAATTATTAAGTAAACAGAACCAAAAAGCACCCTTCTGTCATCAACAAAAACCCACTTTGAAGCTAGTCACTTGTCTTTATGTGGCCCTCTTTGTTTTGGCCTTTTTATGATGACATCACATTTACCTTCATTAGTCTTCATAGACCCATCATTGTAAAAGAGAGTGTTAACCCGGCGGCCGCTGGGCCTCCGCGCCACCCGCCGGCCGCTGGGGGGGGCATATAGTTGCCCCCCCCTTTACTTCCGCGGCGATATCGTCGCAACGCGAAGAGATAGAGAAGCGAAACTTTGCACACATCTTCCTGAATACCTAGCCGAGATTGTGTCCAAATTTGGTGTCGATCCCATTTGAAATGACGTCACAGTGACGTCATAAGTCAAATTGTAGATTTGCGACTCTCAGTTTCCTCACGATACATCAGGTATATGGGACCGAATATAAAGGGCCGATTATTGGTTAGGAACTAGATGGAAGTGTGCTTAGATGTTTTAGGATGACAGCAGGTGCTGTCTAGTTCATTTACAGTTGAGTTTCATACTCAGCGTCATCAGAAACGGTCCATATCGGAAAACGACAAAACTTTATGACGTCACTGTGACGTCATCTTAGATGCTACAACCACCAAACTTTCTTAAAACATTGCCTAGGTATTCATTTGAAGCTATGCCAAGTTTCACGTTGGTAGCTCATCAGGTTTCGGAGATATTCCACAAAACGTAAAGGGGGGGGCAACTTTATGCCCCCCCCCCAGCGGCTCGTGGGTTAAAGGAAATGGTTCACTTTCACGAAATTATTTTTTTTGCTATGGATTTGTGATTTTTTATGTTCAAAATGATCAGCAAAGAAAATAAAACCTTTTTACAACAAAAGATTATTTTCTATATTTTTGATATAGGAAGAACTTTTCAGTTTCTGTAAGGCACACGCGATCCAGTATGAAAAGAGCATGGGTCCCGAAAATTCTTCAGAAACTAGAAATTATCGCGGCCACCGGCATTTGGGCGATCTGCTCGTGCTTTTGTTACTGGAGCGCCTCACTGGAGCGAATTTCTCTAGAGTTCTCGTAGATAATTTCTCTAGTTTCTGAAGAATTTTCGGGACCTATGCTCGTTTCATACTGGATGCGAATATATGCAAGGCACACATCCTCAACGCAAGACACATTTTTCGGGACGAGAAATAGAATATCTTTGCCTAGGGTGATCGTTGGGCTGTAAAAGCTCCTGATTTATGCTCGTCTCAGCCCAAGCTACGGAACTGCTATTCCAGTTCAAAACCCATGTTAAAAAGTGAACTATTTCCTTTAAGCGAGTTTTGAGGTGTTTTGTTATACAACTTAAGATGTGTTAGAGATGAAAGCATGAACTTGCCAGCATTTTATGTGGAATTTGGTGCTTTCCATGCCTACTGAAAACAAATTTTATGAAATTACGTTTGGATATTATTTTTTATTTTTTCTTCCCTGTCCCTTAGCACCCCACATCCCCTCTAAATATGCATGTGTCCGGAAGAGAGGAAGAGGATGATGAATGAATGGGTGGATTTGTATAAGTTTTTCAGAAAACATGTGCAATACATGTGACAATACACCTATGCATTCATTTTACCTGTACAGTCTGTCTTAAAAGTACCGCGCAAAGTGACGGTGGATCCATCAAGCCTGACGGAGAAAGGGCTGCTTTAATTTGAAAGTCACCGACCAACTGACCTAGGGAATGGACCAGGATGTCCATTGCATCGGTGACCCAAATTTAGCAGGCCCTTCTTCTGTCAGGCTCGATGGATCCGCCGTCACTTTGCGCGGTACTTTTAAGACAGACTGTACACCTACTAGTTTATGTGGTACACACAGAGTTTTGGAGATGTCTCAGTATTGTGAAAATGTAGCATGATTTTCAAAACCATTTTTGAACCAAATCACTTGCATGAAAAACCATGCCATTTTGTCCCATAGTCAAGAACAAAACAGTGTCAACTACCACACTCAAGTTTTATTTAACCTTCTCAAATTAGGAACTTAACATGACTCAAAGTTTTTCCCACGCAACTGTCCCTTATCACCCCACTGTCCCTTAACACCCCATTTTACGGTATCGGTATTCCGATTTTCCGTAATTGACACCACTAGTGCCTATCTACATGCCAACTTTCAGCGCAATCGGCCAAGTAGTTACCGAGATATTGCAACAATTACAAAACTGACACCTCTTACGTGGCACGTGCATAAGGGGTCACCCACATGCATCGGGAATAGTCCAATACTTGGTAGAATGAATGAAGCTACCCTACAAAATTTACCGCATGTAAATCGGTTAAGTGGTTGCTGAGATATAAGCCTCGCAAAAGCGTCCGCACGGCCGGCCGGCCGGTCGGCCGGCCGCTCATACTCAGAAATTTCCGTTAAAGAAACTATCCCACCTTCTAAAATGTTGTTAAAACCAGTTAAATTGTGCCCGACTTTATAGATTGGACGACCAGGAACACGGTTTTGGCGTTTATTTTTCAATCAACATCTTAGGCTTCCCATATTCCAAACACAAACTTTCAAATATGTGACGTCACAGCCCAAAATTACCTCCTTCCCCAGGCCACATTACTGTCTTAAAGATGATTCTTTTTACTCTGTACTCTGTAGGCACCACAACAAAGTTCAGACCAAGTTTTAAGCGATTTTTCAACGAACAAGCCCATTTAAATCAGAATGACTAAACGAGGTGACGTCACACTAACGGTCGCTCCATGTTGAAGATAGGGCCTTGCGCAAGGCCCATTTTCAAATGAAGGGAACGAATTTCTTCAACACCAAGAGGCCGCGGGGGTTGCAACCTAGATAGATAGTGGTTTCTATCTATCTAGGTTTCCGGTTATCAAATTAGACAACGATAAACACAACACTAGTGAAGAGGCACTACAAAAGGATATAGACTTGCTCCACTCTACGGCAGAGTCTTGGGGTCTCAGCATGAACCTCAGGAAGTGTGCCGTCATACGATTTAGGCGACGATTCCATGACTTCGAGCCCGGGGCATACACACTGGCTGGTGACACAATTCCCTGCGTTACGTCATGTAGTGACCTGGGTGTTATCATCGACAACGAGATGGAATTCCATGAACACTGTGCCAGCATAGCAGCGAAGGCTGGAGGAGTTGCTCACAATTTCTTGAAATCGACCAGGTGTCGCTCGCCTGACTTTATGACTCATATACTGAAATCTCACATTCGCCCCATTCTCGAGTACGCGTCACCGATCTGGAACAGTGGCTATGTACAGGATCTCAAAAGATTAGAGTCTGTTCAAAGGCTCTGGACTCGCAATGTGATTGGGCTCCGCAATATGGAATATGGTGATCGCCTAAAGGAACTTGACCTATTCTCTGTGAAGGGACGCCTCCTTCGAGCCGATATTATCAAATGCTGGAAGATTTTTCACGGCCACAGTCAGATATCCCCGGAGATCCTCTTGGATCTGGAGGCCGACAACAGAACGCGCGGGCATAGTAGAAAGATAAAAACGTGTCGGAGTCTCATAGATGCAAGGTCACGGTTTTTCACCCACAGAGTCGTGCGCGATTGGAATGCCCTCCCAGATTGGCTGGTGAACGAGGAGTCCCTGGTGCAGTTTAAAAAGGGACTGAAAGCCGCACTGGGAAGTAGATTGTTCGAACACACAGGATAAGAGAAGGCAAACGATTCACATCTCATCCTTCACCCCCCCCCCCCCCCAGGTAAGCGCCCCACCCTTCCCAAGTTGGGACGCGCCTGGGCTACCTATCATATTCCGCCCTTACCCCCTAGGTAGCTGCTGCCCGCCCTTCTCGAGCTGGACCGGGTGGACTAACCTAGGCTACCTATCCTGACCTTTCCTTCCGAGAACGTATCACATTTCGGTACCCTCTTTTCTCACTTACATAATTGATCATCTTGTCTAGGATTCTGGCACTTAAAACACGCACCAGTTTTCTTTTTTCAGTGTTTTACCAAATGCAGACGCACCATTCCAATTCCTTGCCTGAGGTCCAGCCATCTGCCCACCCAAGGAATTGGCGCGTCTCTGCACGCAATAGGTTTCCACTCCTTCCTTTACGAGCCGAGGTTGTGGAAACCTAACAGGTGAGTTTAACAGGTGAGTTCTGAACCTCGCCGCAAACTTGGCTATCTCAACTCAAACCCCATGTTAAAGGTGGGATAGTCCCTTTAATCTAAGGACTACGCTCGCTTCGCTCGCTCCGTAATGAGTCGACTCGAAGACTGCTGTGGCGCTAACAGTTACCAAAAACTTGACTCAGCTGAGATGAAATATCCCACTTTTTGCAAATGTTTTCGTTTCGTTCTTATCGTTGAAAAGGCCTAGGGGTGAAAAAGTAAGTGGCCTAAAACCAGTGGGAAAACTAGATTTGGGAACTTAAAACAAAAGCCCTAATAACCAAACATAAATCTTGAATATTCATCGCAGTTATAGTTTACACAGGTCATTCACACGCCAATTATCTTGCCTGCGCGAATGGTGGCCATCACAGGCCTTACCTCTGGTTCTTTCTGCCGTCCGATGACGTCATGCAGTACTAATAAGTCATCATCTGTGACAGTTGCCGCGGCGCTTGTTAGCGACGAAGATTGGTGCCCAAACGGTGCCGCTAATTGTTCACAGCCGGACCGGCCGATATAGGGGTGCGGGTGGCGAGTCCCGTCTGGTCAGTGGTGCGCCAAGAGCGGCTTCGCGGGCACGCTGAGCCCAGCTACAGCAGCAGCAGCAGCACCCGAAACACGGGACGTGAGTAGAAGCGCAATAGAAAATAGGACAGGTCTGACTAAAACCGGCTCGCTTGATACGCAAAGCGGACCAGCGGCCAACTACTGTTCACCATAGACGCGCTAATGCCCTCCCGCGAACAGCATTTTTGGTGGGCTCGTATGAACGTCTTAAAGGGACTATCCCACCTTCAAAAAAGTACCGTTTAGGATTCGGAAATGTTACTCATGATATTTTGACGAATTCTGCAAGTTTTTACGCGTTTTCATCGTATACTTTTTGAGATATTGAGGCTTTAATATTTCATCGTGACGTCATTTATATCGAATCTGTGACGTAATGAAGTGATTCTTCATGTCAATGTGAGGGGAAATTTGGCAGCAAATTTGCTCTCAAATATGACGCGGCTCATACAATAACAAGAGTGTCTCTGATTGGCTTATTCGTAAATCAAGTGATACTTCACTTGAATGTGTGACAGGCGTTCAAAAGGCAAATGAGTAATGACGTCATCAAAGGGCCGTTAATAGTTAAGAGATAGGGCCTTAGCTAAGGCCCACTTTTCAAATGAAGGGAACGAATTTCTTCAACACTACGAAACTGAGGATATTGCGACCAGGATATATAGTGGTTTCTGAACCTGGCCGCCAACTTGGCTATCTCAACTGAGAACTAATGCAAAGGTGGGACAGTCCCTTTAACACGAGTTAAATGTCATGTAGTATTTCAAATGATTGATGAGACCCTCTCCCCAAAAGAAACCAAAGCTTTTAGCAACTGAAGTGCCCCTCAGAGCCTGCGGGGTCCTCCCTATGAGGACCCTGCAGTCTCGGGTTAGCAATGTTAACCCTCGCCCGTATTGGTGTTTTTCCAGCCGCGAACGTATAAGGGGGGAGGGGGGTCCGTTGGACCCCCCTTGCCGTTTCGCCCCTGATCGAGCTAGAGCTTCGCGGAAAAAAACGAGCGTGTTGCCCGTCACGAGAGGAAGCCGATGATACCCAATATTAAGGTCCTAGGTCATCGGTTGACCTTCCAGGTCAGGTCAATGACCCAAAAGTCGGGAAAATCGGGACCAGTTAGAAAGTCGCAAAGCGTGGCTGCTATGGGGTTTTTCGGGGTGCTGATCATGAAAATCATGTTAGTTTTGATCACAGATGATGTCTTCATGCTTTTAGGCCAGGTCAGGTCAACCAGAAGGGTATTCGTAGTAGGTGGTAACCGCCTCTGACAGCTTCGTAACATGTTACGAAGGTGCCAAAACTACTTCGTAAATGTTCATATGGTTGCTAAATTCGAATTCAGCTAAAAAAACTGGCCTAGAAATATGTAAAACTCGAAAAAGTGAACCGAGGTCATCAAAGGTCAATGACCTGACCTGACCTTCCGGTGACCTTGACACCCACCCTAATGCATGGGAGCAACATCATATCCCATGTTTGAACGCTTAAAACCACGAAAAGACTGCAAACGCGCGGCTAATGCGAGCCGACATACGCCGAATCGCGATTCCGGCCAAACATGGTCTCGAAAAGTAGGTCACAGGTCAAAGGTCATTAGGGTCAGGTAATGAATATTTCAGGGTAGGTGTAAAATTGGTTAACGCGAGGGTACTGAAAGTTTTGTCGCGATCGGCCGCTTTTTACGGGAGTTATTTGCGAAAAACCGAGGGGGGTCCGTTCGACCCCCCCCCCTATACGGGCGAGGTTTAAATGACCTCTGGTGACCTGACCTTTGACCTGACCAAAAGAGTGACCGAAGTGATTTCGTCATTATTTTTGTCGCTCTTTCAAACACTGCCTTCGCGTATCGCTACGTGGCCCAGGAACCGGGTTAGAATGGGGCGGTGTTCAAACCCCCCCCCCCCCCCAGCAGGGCGTGGAAATCCAGGACCGCCAGTCGGACGCTTAACAGAAAAGAGGAACGGTGACGTATTAAATTTATGGAAATGAATGTTTGACAAAAATAACATCAGGCGCTTACTCGAATTAAAACAGGAAATTATCAATAAATTAAAAAAAAAACATTTTTAATTCTTATACGGTTATCTATCCTGGGCCCAATACGGGTGCCCTCTCATTGCCAATCCCTTTCAAACAGCATTGTGCGCTAATTGGGGGGGGGGGGGAGATTAAAGATTTACAGGTACTTACTAGGTTGCGAATATAGTGCGGGTTTCGGGAATCTCTACGTGCTGGCCCCAATTAACTCCAGCCTATTGTATGGTTGGACCGTGCGCAGCTGGCCTTAGGGCGGCGGTGGGCGGCGCACTTACTGGCCCCATTCCACACCCACGCCGCCGGCGTCCGCCAGTGGACCGCTGCCGCTCGGCCCTCGTGTGCCCATGAAAGGCACAGCTGTTCTTCGGCCTGGGCTGTTCAACTGTCGGCCCATCCCGGCCTGTGTACTGAGCGCATGTACCAGGCACTCGGCGAAGTCAAAGACCCAACAGTGACCAAGACCCATTACAGCAGAGCAGTGTGGAATCATCAAGCAGTCCCGGCACGGCGTTATCCTAGCAGCATCAGTCCAGGCAGTAAGATTGTAGGATCCAAGCACCAAGTACAGAAGCTGGCCGTCGCCCCGGTCGCTGCGTGTCGTTATTATTTGTGACCGTTGTTATGGGCAGTACGTTCGACTTTGCCCATCGCCACGGTGCACAGATTTGTGACGACATAAATCCTTCGATGCCGGCAAACAGCGGTCCCACCCCGGGCCCTAATACATAAGGTTGGGCGAAGTTTTCTACCAAAAATGTACTAGAATAGCGCATGAGTCCAAGCTTTTGAATGAATGATAATTCGAAATAAAACAACCGATCGCTATCAGTTCAATGAGCAAATACTCAAATACACATTTTTGAAGTTGAAGTCATATTTTTTAAATGGAAATGGAATTATTTCAGCCAAACTCAAGTTGAATAATAGAATAGAATAGAATAGTGGTTACGGATTTTTAGGACGGCCAACAAAGGACCTGTAGGAAATCTTTAGACCTGGGACCTGTAGAAATTTAATTTAATTTACTAACAAATATGCTAAGTGCTAACCATACTGGGTTGGTTGGCAAATAAATGTTCGTTAGCCACTTGAGCTAGGTATCCGTATGCACCTACAAAATAAAAACAAGTGCATATTTAGGTCTAGCTCCACAGCTTAACCCTCGCCCATAAACGGTATTTTGCCACCTTCGCCCATGCAGGGGGGGGGGGGGGGTTGGTGCGACCCCCCTGGCGTTTGAAAACGGAGCGTCGTAGAGCTTAGCGGAAAAGACCAACGGATTGCTCTCAACGAGATCTCGCGATTGGTGGTATATTTTTTGGTCCTAGGTCAACATTTGACCTACTTATGACCGGTCAAAGGTCAAATTTTCGGAAAAATCTAACTTTTTCAGATTTCCGCGCCGATTGCGGCAAAACGGTAAGAGATATCGACTTGAAACCTTCACTATCGTGATCCTTGATCAATTCTCTATCGTTTGGTGTGTATTTCGATGTCATAACTCTAAAAATGATGCGTTGGGAGCATCGAAAGTCTGCAAGGTCATTTGTGCATTGGGTTACGTCAGGCGTGTGACGTCACTGACCTGACCCTGACCCAAAATGAACTACAAGAAACAACCGACGATGCCTGAAATGGATAGCAAATTCGAATTCAGGGCATCAAAATAACCCGAAAAGGCATACAAGTGCAAGAAGTCTTAACAGGTCAACCGAGGTCACTGACCTGACCTTGACCTTAAGTAACCTTGAAAAGGTCAACGGACATTGTGCCAATGTCAAATCAGCCAGTTATGATTCTAAAACAATCCATCAGTGTGTCAGGTCAGTCGGCATTTATACCAATGTGAAGCAATCTCCAATTAAGCGTAAATCTGGCCGGAGGTTGTTCCCTTTATGACGTCATAACTCCGTGACCTGACATGACCTTGACAAAAACAAAATACCAAAAGTTGCGCAAAGGATGCCCCATAGGGTACTAGAAATTTGAGCAGGCTATCTGAAACGGTTCGGCGTGTAGCTAAGAAAAACCTCGGGGGGGGGGTTGCACCAACCCCCCCCCCCTACATGGGCGAGGGTTAATTAATTAACCTTCGCCCCAGTGGGGGGGGGCATATGTTACCACCCTGTCGCGTTTTTTGCGTGTAAATAAAAAACCGCGGCGTGTAGCGCCGCGCCGCTTGGGGTAGCTTTTGGTACATCAATTTTGGACAATGTGTGAAATTTTTACCCCAGGTCATGTCAGGTCAGGTCACCAGGTCAAGTTAACTGACCAAGCCTAAAAAAGTTTGCATTCATGTTCAGCCTGCAGTGTTTGTCAGAAAGGTTTTAAACTTGGTGGATTGCATGATGTTATGGGCGCCTACAATTTTTATATCTCGGATTTTTTATATCCGTGACCTAAGGTCAGGTCAGTGGCGTGACCTTTCCATTACAAGTCAATGGAGAAAAATGAAAATGCCTCTAGATCCGTGTGTACTCATAGGAACAGTCCAAATATTTCAGAATCACAATGATTTGGACCACCAGTGATGACCAAGGTGTCATTTTTGCTGATATCCTCTAGAAAGGTCATCAGAGGTCATTTGAGGCTACAAACAGCTTTTTGCCAATAACTCGCGATTGGAAAGAGATAGAACGCTGGAGATGGTCTCATTGTGTTTGTATTGTTGAGACACATCGACTGATATGCAATATGACCTTTTCCGGTCAGGTCATGACCTTGACCTGAATTATAGTTCATTCGACGCGTCTCGGCGAGAGGAACACGATTATGGCAATAGAAATGTCGTGCCTTTTTTTTAGTAAAAAGTTATTGTCGAAAAACACTTTTCGTAAAAACAGCTATTTTTGGAGTTTTTGCCCTCTGGAGGCTAAACCGTTGGCCTGAGGTCAATTTTGATTATGACCTTATCGCAAGAAGAGTTTAAAAGCTATCGATTGCTTTCCATGCGTTTTTCTAGCTATCATAATTCCTGAAATAAATGCAAGTGTTCTGAAAAATATCATGACATTTGGCAAATTTTGACCTTTGATGACCTCTAGTGACCCCAATATTGCTCTAACATGAAAAATGACCG
This sequence comes from Amphibalanus amphitrite, assembly GCF_019059575.1. Lineage (NCBI taxonomy): Eukaryota > Metazoa > Arthropoda > Thecostraca > Balanomorpha > Balanidae > Amphibalanus > Amphibalanus amphitrite. Next base: position 44,751 of record NW_024882325.1, read on the forward strand.
AAATACTTTCATACGTACGCATTAAGAGCTATCGATTGCTTTTTATTGCGTTTTTCTAGCCCTCTTCGTTTTTGAGTTAGAGGTGGGTGGTAACATATGCCCCCCCCCCCCCACTAGGGCGAAGTTGGCTGAGACCGCCACTGGGGCGCGGGTTAAAATATTGAGGTAGGTGGTCTATGATATTGCTATGAGATGTACTATACAGAAGAGGAGCAACTTCAAATCCAACCGAACAACAACCGGTAACGGTAGCGCTGGCTTACACCTTCTCCGCTGGCGCCAAGGTTGAAACTAATCAAGGTCACGTTTATTGCGGGGGTCCATATGGCAGCATTGATATTCAAGGTAAGTGTATTGGAGGTCTCAAATATGGCAGCACTACTTAATATGGAAGCACGATGAATATAAAATACATTATATGACACGGAAAATGCTTATAAAATGTGAACCTCAAATTGCATTGCTATCAAATAAAATGATTTTTTTTTTGAAAATTTAATGTTACCTTATTTCTTGTCTTATTTTGTAATGTGGGAGTAGGGTTATAACTTTCAATCTTTTCTGAATATTTAAGTAAACGATATGAAAACGTCAAGTTGTCGGATGTATCAAATCGCCGTGTATTGCGACCAAGTTCATGTTAGCTAACACTGCAAACACATTCATGTAGATTCTGCTTTTCCGGGCCATATCAACACATACAAGCATCGGGCAAAGACTAGATCTCCTAACAGCCGATCACTTTAAATGTCGCAAAGCTGTTCGGTTTTCTTTCGCACTCAGGAGTACTTTTGGAAGTCTCGGTCTTCACAGCTCACCGTTAGGCGGCACGGGCGGACATCGATAGCAGCGCCTCTATCGGTCACTAGGGAAAGCTGGGCTGTAGGCGACGAAATACCGGCTGAGTTGTCACACGTTGAATAGGTTTATAGCCATCCGTCTTGCGAAAAAGTTGAACTTTTGCCTTTAATATTTCTACAGGCAATTTTAGAAGTGTCTTCACATGGATTACAAAACCGTTTAGATTATTGTATTCACTTCAAGTCTTCCCTGTTGTTCTTGATGATGCGGGAACTATTTCTAATAAGTGTTTCTAGCTTAGTAAAAGAACATACTGTGCAAACGATAAAAAAGGATAAATGAAAGATTTTAAATGCAATTTTCTCTAACAATTAAAGGGACTATCCCACCTTTAACATGGGATTTGAGTTGAGATAGCCAAGTTTGCGGCGAGGTTCAGAAACCACTATCTATCAAGGTTGCAACCCCCGCGGCCTCTTGGTAGTTGGTGTTGAAGAAATTCGTTCCCTTCATTTGAAAATGGGCCTTGTACAAGGCCCTATCTTCAACATGGAGCGACCGTTAGTGTAACGTCACCTCGTTTCGTCATTCTGATTTAACCCGCGCCCCAGTGGCGGTCTCAGCCAACTTCGCCCTAGTGAGGGGGGGGGGCATATGTTACCACCCACCTCTAACTCAAAAACTAAGAGGGCTAGAAAGACGCGGTAAAAAGCAGTCGATAGCTCTCAATGCGTACGTTTGAAAGTAATTCGGTCATTTTTCACCTTAGAGCAATATTGGGGTCACCAGAGGTCATCAAAGGTCAAAATTTGCCAATTGTCATAATATTTTTCAGAAAACATGCCGCTATCTCAGGAATTATGGTAGCTAGAAAAACGCATGGAAAAGCAAACGATAGCTTTTGAACTCTTCTTTTGAAAAGGTCATTATCAATATTGACCTCAGGTCAACGGTTTAGCCTCCAGAGGGCAAACACTCCAAAAATAGCTGTTTTTACGAAGTGTTTTTCGACAATAACTTTCGACTATGTTTGAGCAAGCACCTTTGTAAACGCAGCAAAAACGCCCGCCGCCAAACGAGAGGATGAGCCTTGCACGTGCAGACCGGAGTCGGTGTGCTATCTTGAAGCGACCCCTACACGTGCGCACGTGCAGCTGCACCCCAACCGTGGCACATGAAAATACCGTCCGTTAAACGTAAACACTGACGCATTAAGACAAATATGGCGCCTTGCGGCAAGTGTGGTGTATTCATATCTGCCGTTTAGGCAGCCATCCCTCAATCAAAGCGCATCCTAATCGTCCCATGTTCGATAAAGTTACGCACATTCTGTGATTTGCGGCAAAAATGGCGCTTTGAGACAAACGTGGCGCACTGCGACAAACGTGGCGCATTCGTTCCTGTCACTTAACAATTTTATCCACCCACCAAAGTCCAGCCCAATTGGACTTAAACTGACAAAGTTATGTTCATTTGAATATTTCACAATAAAATATCTCCGCAACGGAGGTGCCCAAATCTGCACTTGTGCCACGTGACCGCCGGTGGTGTAAGCAGGACTTGTCCCCTCACTGATTGCACCATTTCAGTGTTCCTGGCTTGTGCTGTTTTCGTGCTATAAGGCCACAAATCGGCAAATACACGATAATCTGGGAGGTAGGCGACTCAAACACGTGGCCACGTGGCACGTGCGGGACCTCTGATAGTTTCACCGTTCACGCCACGTGATGACCCATCGACGTGGCCATCAGCATGTAAAAGATGACCCCGGCCGGTGTCACCGTCTCTGAACAGTGGACGGCTAAACTAAAAAAACGGGAAAATTTAGGGAAATTTCACCTTCCGAATATATAATTTCCCCAGAATTTTAAATTTTTCATTTTACAAAAAATCCGAGATAGCAGTTTTGTAGCCCCCTTCATTCTGTGCCTAAACCCATTTTCAGATCGACCCTATCATAAAAACTGACGGCCTGACGGCTATTTCCCCCACTCCTTGCATTTCACAATGCTAGTATGTTTAAGCACCAAAATTGACCCCGTGCCACGGCACGTGCAATAGCACGTGCGACACGTGACCACTAGTGCGACAAGCTGGAATCATCTGCTCACCGGCTGCACTGATTTGGTGTCGCTAGTTGAAGTCGTTTCCACGCCATAGGACCCCGAGTAGGCCAATGTCGGATTTTTCCCGGAGGTTACCCCATCAAACACGTTTGCACGTGGCACGTGCTTTTCAATCGCCCCATATCTGACCCATACCATGTGGTAGCCGACACCCCGGGGCACAACATATTGGAACATTTTCAAAATCTAACATGGAAATTTTTGACAAAATCGATTTGAAAATAATATTTCGAAATCGCCATAGGCTCAACATGGGGTAACTGTTCGTGACGATTACCCGAAATTTTGTCAATTATATTTTAAATAATTACCACCGTCAGTTGGGGTGCCAGCCCGAGATCCGACCCTAAAAATATCAGCAAATATAATTGACGAAATTTTTCGCAAATCGCATTTTAAATTTTCCCATGTTAACCCTATGGGAAAATGCACGTGCCGATTACCCCAAAACAGGCCCATTATACCCATTATATTTCATAATGAAGCATAACAACATGTTCTATGGTCGTTTCTCAACAGGTCCTGAAAGTTTAAACAAAATCGTATCATATAATTTTGTGCAATGAACGAATGAAAATGTCTCTGCAAAATCGTCCATTGACTTAGCATGGGGAGCAAAAAAAGTTCAACTTTAAACTCGTGCAACTCAAGTTAACGAATTCTGACGGGTATACGGCGCACACGGGCGTGTACCTGAACGTGTCGGTCATAAAATGGTGTGCAGCAAACCATACCTTGATCCGCGATTTTTTCCGCCATTCGCGATCGCGCAAAGTGTTCAAAACCCCGTTGACTTAACATGGGGAAAATGGAATCGCACGTGCCACGCGCAAAAGAATTCTGAGCGAGTAGCGACCGGTGCCATCAGGTAGATCGCCTGCGGGAACCCATACCCTGAACTTTTTACGAAGATTGAGCGATTCGTTTAGGCCTGACCCAAAATGTACTGATTCGCTGCCAACCATGCAAAACATAGCCCGGAGAAGGACCGCTCCGGTTGTTTTTCAATAGAAAAACACAATTCTAACGAATAGTGTTTGTCTTTTCAAACAACCTGCGGTTACCAGCATCTGCGATGCTGGGCTCCGCATCGCGGGACCGCAGGTTGTTTGAGCAAGCACCTTTGAAAACGCAGCAAAAACGCCCGCCGCCAAACGAGGGGATGAGCCTTGCACGTGCACACGGGAGTCGGTGTGCTACAAACACTGCCGCAAAAAAAAAAACGCACGCCGTCCGTTAAACTAAACACTGACGCATTAAGACAAATATGGCGCCTTGCGGCAAGTGTGGTGAATTCATATCTGCCGTTTAAGCAGCCATCCCTCAATCAAAGCGCATCCTAATCGTCCCATGTTCGATAAAGTTAGGCACATTCTGTGATTTGCGGCAAAAATGGCGCTTTGAGACAAACGTGGCGCACTGCAACAAACGTGGCGCATTCGTTCCTGTCGCTTAACAATTTTATCCACCCACTAAAATCTAGCCCAATTGGACTTAAACTGACAAAGTTATGTTTATTTCAATATTTCACTATAAAATATCTCCGCAACGGAGGTGCACAAATTTGCACGTGTGCCACGTGACCGCCGGTGGTGTAAGCAGGACTTGTCCGCTCACTGATTGCACCATTTCAGTGTTCCTGGCTTGTGCTGTTTTCGTGCTATAAGGCCACAAATCGGCAAACACACGATAATCTGGGAGGTACGGGACTCAAACACGTGGCCACGTGGCACGTGCCGGACCTCTGATAGCTTCACCGTTCACGCCACGTGATGACCCATCGACGTGGCCATCAGCATGTAAAAGATGACCCCGGCCGGTGTCACCGTCTCCGAACAGTGGACGGCTAAACTCGAAAAACGGGAAAATTTAGGGAAATTTCACCTTTCGAATATATAACTTCCCCAAAATTTTAAATTTTTCATTTTACAAAAAATCCGAGATAGCAGTTTTTTAGACGTCTTCATTCTGTGCCTAAACCCGTTTTCAGATCGACCCTATCATAAAAACTGACGGCCTGACGGCTATTTCCCCCACTCCTTGCATTTCACAATGCTAGTATATTTAAGCACCAAAATTGACCCCCTGCCACGGCACGTGCAATAGCACGTGCGACACGTGACCACTAGTGCGACAAGCTGGACTCATCTGCTCACCGGCTGCACTGATTTGGTGTCGCTAGTTGAAGTCGTTTCCACGCCAGAGGACCCCGAGTAGGCCAATGTCGGATTTTCCCGGAGGTTACCCCATCAAACACGTTTGCACGTGGCACGTGCTTTTCAATCGCCCCATATCTGACCCATACCATGTGGTAGCCGACACCCTGGGGCACAACATATTGGAACATTTTCAAAATCTAACGTGGAAATTTTTGACAAAATCGATTTGAAAATAATTTTTCGAAATCGCCATAGGCTCAACATGGGGTAACTGTTTGTGACGATTACCCGAAATTTTGTCAATTATATTTTAAGTAGTTACCACCGTCAGTTGGGGTGCCAGCCCGAGATCCGACCCTAAAAATATCAGCAAATATAATTGACGAAATTTTTCGCAAATCGCATTTTATTTTTTTCCCATGTTAACCCTATGGGAAAATGCACGTGCCGATTACCCCAAAACGGGCCATTATATTTCATAACGAAGCATAACAACATGTTCTATGGTCGTTTCTCAACAGGTCCTGAAAGTTTAAACAAAATCGTATCATATAATTTTGTGCAATGAACGAATGAAAATGTCTCTGCAAAAACGTCCATTGACTTAGCATGGGGAGCAAAAAAAGTTCAACTTCAAACTCGTGCAACTCAAGTTAACGAATTCTGACGGGTATACGGCGCCCACGGGCGTGTACCTGAACGTGTCGGTCATAAAATGGGGTGCAGCAAACCCTACCTTGATCGGCGATTTTTTCCGCTATTCGCGATCGCGCAAAAAGTGTCCAAAACCCCGTTGACTTAACATGGGGAAAATGGAATCGCACGTGCCACGCGCAAAAGAATTCTGAGCGAGTAGCGACCGGTGCCATCAGGTAGATCGCCTGCGGGAGCTCATACCCTGAACTTTTTACGAAGATTGAGCGATTCGTTTAGGCCCCAATCAAGTTGTACTGATTCGCTGCCAACCATGCAAAACATAGCCCGGAGAAGGACCGCTCCGGTTGTTTTTCAATAGAAAAACACAATTCTAACGAATAGTGTTTGTCAATGAAGAAACAACCTGCGGTTACCAGCATCTGCGATGCTGGGCTCCGCATCGCGGGACCGCAGGTTGTTTGAGCAAGCACCTTTGTAAACGCAGCAAAAACGCCCGCCGCCAAACGAGAGGATGAGCCTTGCACGTGCAGACCGGAGTCGGTGTGTTACAAACTGACGTGCACGGCACCCTACTCGCTGATCTATAGCGGTGTGCCAAATTTGAGTGTAATCGGCTCGGCCATTTTCGAGATCTGGAAGCGTCACCCTGCACGTGCGCACGTGCAAGCTGTGTCCAATTGCATTGTGCATGGGACCCTATTCGCCGGTCCCTAGCGGTGTACCAAATTCGAGCTCAATCGGCCCAGCCGTTTTCAAGATCTTGAAACGACCCCTCCACGTGCGCACGTGCAGTTGCATCTCAACCGTGACACATGGAAATACATACTAACTGACTTGTGCACGGCACCCTACTGATCGATCTCTAGATGTTTGCCGAATTTGAGTGCAATCGGTCCAGCCGTTCTTGAAATCTGGAAGCGTCACCCTGCACGTGCGCACGTGCAAGATGGGTCCAAACTGACTTGCGCACGGCACCCTACTAATCGGTCTCTAGCGGTGTACCAAATTTGAACTCAATCGGCCCGGCCGTTCTCGAGATCTGGAAGCGTCACCCTGCACGTGCGCACGTGCAGTTGCACCCCAATCGTGGCACATGGAAATACATACTAAATGACTGCAACCTACTGATCGGTATCAAGCGTTATGCCAAATTTGAACACAATCGGTCCAGCCGTTCTCGAGATCTGGAAGCGTCACCCTGCACGTGCGCACGTGCAGTTGCACCCCTACCAAGACACATGGAAATGCATCGCCTGGAAAGTGTCTACCTCCATGCCAAGTTTTAGCGCAATCGGCCCAGTAATTACCGCGAGCTATTGCGCTTATTACAAAACAGGCACCTCTTGGCTTTGCACGTGGAACGTGCGTTAGGGGTCACCCATATGCATCGAGAGTAGCACACTATGTGAAAGAAGGGAAAAAGCTGCCCCACACAAAAAAACCGCACGTGTATCAGCCCAGTGGTTGCCGAGATATAAGTCGTACAAAAACGTCCCCACGGCGGCCGGCCGCTATTTAGCAGTAAAATCGTGTCGCATCCTTCTATTAGAGGTATCCCCGTCACCTGTTCGTATACTGTCTGAGCAAAGGCCATACGTTACGGTCCAAACTCCATAGTGAGGCGGACATACGAATTTACGAGAGTTTAGCGACGAAATGATTCACTTAATTGTTAAGTAATGGGTACCATTAGGTAGACCATAAATTTTATCTAGCATCTCACCGTAGATGCAGTAAAAAGTGCTTTACTTTTCAATGTATGTAAAGACTTGCTCAGCTCAATCAGTTCACTCTGTATTGGCTCAAGCCGTATCATGCGAACGCAATACAAACTAGAGCACCGACAGCGCAGCGCTCCCCAACTCACTGCTCGCCCAGTCCACCCGGGCCGCCGCCACGACGGCCCCCCCCCCCGCAAGTAGGCATCCCGCACTGCACCGACAGCCGCGGGCGACCAGCTGACCGGCCAGCTGACCGGCCAGCAGCCGGCGGGCGGCAAGCCACGGATGGCCGACCCGCCGGCGCGGCGAGGGAGGGGAGGGACGCAGCTGAAAGACCCGACTACATATATATCAAAGAATGATACATTATATGTAATCATCGATGACGCGACATAAATCTGCTTTATTGGGTTTAGCGGTGTAGTCTGTGATGCCATCACAATGAAAATAGCCTAGTTTTGTAGAGCATCAAATTCTGATTCCATAACGACTCTCGCTAGTCCATTTTCAATTGTAAATAAGCCTTTTATTGCGATGCAAAGTCCCGAAATGGTGCCGACGGCGGCCGGTCCCCCGATGGTACCATACCATAGATGGTAAACAGGTTAGTTCACATTCCCGCCGCTATGCGGGCGGCGGCGGCGCCACCTGTCCTCGTGTCCGCCTGACACCGTAACGATATAGGTCTGAGCTCAAATCTCGGTAATGTCGTGCTTTTTTACTATATTTCTCAAAAACGGCACCACGTGCAATAAAGTTGTATATATCATTGGAAAGAGCATCAAAAGTTGTATAACCTATCAACTTTTCACATAAATATATCTCAACTGTAAAAAGTTATTAAGCAGCAAAGACGCTCCCATTGACTTTCCATGTTAAAATTTTTCATTTTTAAACGAGCCTAAAAAGAACAAACGAATTTGCACAGCTTAAAGAAGCATAACAACATGTTCTATGGTCTTTTCTCAACAAGTCCTGGAAGTTTAAACAAAATCGTATCATATAATTTTGTACAATGAGCGAATGAAAAAGTCTCTGCAAAAATGCCCATTGACTTAACATGGGGAGCGAAAAAAGTTCAACTTTGACCTCGTGCAAAGTCACGTTACGAAGTTCTGAGGGGTATACGGCGCACACTAGCGTGTACCCAAACGTGTTTGCCATAAAATGCTGGGAAGAAAACCACCTCTTCCTTGGCTCGTTTTCCCGCTATTCGCGATCGCGCAAAAAGTGTCCAAAACCCCATTGACTTAACATGGGGAAAATGGAATCGCACGTGCCACGTGCCACGAGGTTTTAAGCGAGTAGCGACCGAAGCCATCAGGTAGATCGCCCCCGGGAGCCCATACCCTGAAATTTTTACGAAAATCGCAATGCACGTTTAGGCCCCGGTCAAGTTGCCCCAATTCGCGGCCAGACTTGCAAAACATAGCCCGGAGACGGACCGCTCCGGTTGTTTTTCAATAGAAAAACACAATTCTAACGAATAGTGTTTGTCTTTTCAAACAACCTGCGGTTATCACCATTGAACGCAGCAAAAACGCCCGCCGCCAAACGAGAGAACGAGCATTGCACGTGCAGACCGGAGTGGGTGTGCTACAAACTGACAAGCACGGCATCCTATTCGCCGGTTTATAGTGGTGTGCCAAATTTGAGTGTAATCGGCCCGGCCGTTTTCGAGATCTTGAAGCGGCACCCTTCACGTGCGCACGTGCAAGTTGGGTCCCAATTGTGTTGTGCACGGCACCCTAGTTGCCGGTTTCTAGAAGTGTACCGAATTTGAGCTAAATCGGCCCAGCCATTTTCAAGATCTGGAAGCGACCCCTACACGGCCGCACGTGCAGTTGCACCCCAACCGTGACAAACGGAAATACAAACTAACTGACTTGTGCACAGCACCCTACTAACCGGTCTCTAAAGGTGTGCCGAATCTGAATGCAATCGGCCCAGCCGTTCCTGAGATCTGGAAGCGTCACCCTGCACGTGCGCACGTGCAACCTGGGGCCCAGCTGACCTGTGCAAGGCACCCTACTGCGCGGTCTCTAGCGGTGTGCCAAATCTGAGCACAATCGGCCCGGCCGTTCTCGAGATCTGGAAGCGTCACCCTGCACGTGCGCACGTGCAGTTGCACCCCAACCGTAGCACATGGAAAGGCATGGTCCGGCGGGTGCCTCCATCCTTGTGTGGTTTCAGCAGAATCTCCCCAGGAATTACCGTGGTATTGTCATTACAAAAAAAAAGTGACACCTCTCCGTTTTACACGTGTCACGTGCAGTGGGGGTCACCCGCATGCATCGTGCATAGTAAACTGCTTGTAAGAAGGGTATACCCTACCCCACACAAAAAACCGCAAGTGAATCGGTCCAGTGGTTGCGGAGATATAACTCCTGCAAAAACGTCCCCACGGCGGTCGGCTGCTAATATTTAGCATTAAATCGCATCCTTCAATGAGAGGTATCCCCGTCACCTGTTCGTATACTGTCTGAGCCAAGACCATATATAGGTCTGAGCTCAAATCTCGATAGAGTCGTGCTTTTTTACTAAATTTCTCAAAAACGGCACAGCGTGCAACAACGCTCTATATATCATTGGAAAGAGCATCAAAAGTTGTATATCCTATCAACTTTTCACTTAAATATATCTTCAACGTACAAAGTTATTAAGCACCAAAGACGCTCCCATTGACTTTCCATGTTAAAAATTTTCATTTTTAAACGAACTTAAAAAGTACAAACGAATTCTGACAGCTTAACGAAGCATAACAACATGTTCTATGGTCGTTTCTCAACAAGTCCTGAAAGTTTAAACAAAATCGTATCATATAATTTTGTACAATGAATAAATGAAAATGTCTCTGCAAAAACGCCCATTGACTTAACATGGGGAGCGAAAAAAGTTCAACTTCAAACTCGTGCATCTCAAGTTAACGAATTCTGACGGGTATACGGCGCACACGGGCCTGTACCTGAACGTGTCGGTCATAAAATGGTGTGCAGCAAACCATACCTTGTTCCGCGATTTTTACCGCTATTCGCGATCGCGCAAAAAGTGTCCAAAACCCCATTGACTTAACATGGGCGAAAATTGAATCGCACGTGCCACGTGCCACGAGGTTTTAAGCGAGTAGCGACCGATGCCATCAGGTAGATCGCCTGCGGGAGTCCATACCCTGAAATTTTTACGAAGATTGAGCGATTCGTCTAGGCCCCGGTCAAGTTGTACTGATTCGCTGCCAGACTTGCAAAACATAGCCCGGAGAACGACCGCTCCGGTTGTTTTTCAATAGAAAAACACAATTCTAACGAATAGTGTTTGTCTTTTCAAACAACCTGCGGTTACCCAGCATCTGCGATGCTGGGCTCCGCATCGCGGGACCGCAGGTTGTTTGAGCAAGCACCTTTGTAAACGCAGCAAAAACGCCCGCCGCCAAACGAGAGGATGAGCCTTGCACGTGTAGACCGGAGTCGGTGTGCTACAAACTGACGTGCACGGCACCCTACTCGCTGATCTATAGCGGTGTGCCAAATTTGAGTGTAATCGGCTCGGCCATTTTCGAGATCTGGAAGCGTCACCCTGCACGTGCGCACGTGCAAGCTGTGTCCAATTGCATTGTGCATGGGACCCTATTCGCCGGTCTCTAGCGGTGTACCAAATTCGAGCTCAATCGGCCCAGCCGTTTTCAAGATCTTGAAACGACCCCTCCACGTGCGCACGTGCAGTTGCATCTCAACCGTGACACATGGAAATACATACTAACTGACTTGTGCACGGCACCCTACTGATCGATCTCTAGATGTTTGCCGAATTTGAGTGCAATCGGTCCAGCCGTTCTTGAGATCTGGAAGCGTCACCCTGCACGTGCGCACGTGCAAGATGGGTCCAAACTGACTTGCGCACGGCAGTCGGCACCCTACTAATCGGTCTCTAGCGGTGTACCAAATTTGAACTCAATCGGCCCGGCCGTTCTCGAGATCTGGAAGCGTCACCCTGCACGTGCGCACGTGCAGTTGCACCCCAATCGTGGCACATGGAAATACATACTAAATGACTGCAACCTACTGATCGGTATCAAGCGTTATGCCAAATTTGAACACAATCGGTCCAGCCGTTCTCGAGATCTGGAAGCGTCACCCTGCACGTGCGCACGTGCAGTTGCACCCCTACCAAGACACATGGAAATGCATCGCCTGGAAAGTGTCTACCTCCATGCCAAGTTTTAGCGCAATCGGCCCAGTAATTACCGCGAGCTATTGCGCTTATTACAAAACAGGCACCTCTTGGCTTTGCACGTGGAACGTGCGTTAGGGGTCACCCATATGCATCGAGAGTAGCACACTATGTGAAAGAAGGGAAAAAGCTACCCCACACAAAAAACCGCACGTGTATCAGCCCAGTGGTTGCCGAGATATAAGTCGTACAAAAACGTCCCCACGGCGGCCGGCCGCTATTTAGCAGTAAAATCGTGTCGCATCCTTCTATGGGAGGTATCCCCGTCACCTGTTCGTATACTGTCTGAGCAAAGGCCATACGTTACGGTCCAAACTCCATAGTGAGGCGGACATACGAATTTACGAGAGTTTAGCGACGAAATGATTCACTTAATTGTTAAGTAATGGGTACCATTAGACCATAAATTTTATCTAGCATCTCACCGTAGATGCAGTAAAAAGTGCTTTACTTTTCAATGTATATAAAGACTTGCTCAGCTCAATCAGTTCACTCTGTATTGGCTCAAGCCGTATCATGCGAACGCAATACAAACTAGAGCACCGACAGCGCAGCGCTCCCCAACTCACTGCTCGCCCAGTCCACCCGGGCCGCCGCCACGACGGCCCCCCGCAAGTAGGCATCCCGCACTGCACCGACAGCCGCGGGCGACCAGCTGACCGGCCAGCTGACCGGCCAGCAGCCGGCGGGCGGCAAGCCGCGGATGGCCGACCCGCCGGCGCGGCGAGGGAGGGGAGGGACGCAGCTGAAAGACCCGACTACATATATATCAAAGAAACATTATATGTAATCATCGATGACGCGACATAAATCTGCTTTATTGGGTTTAGCGGTGTAGTCTGTGATGCCATCACAATGAAAATAGCCTAGTTTTGTAGAGCATCAAATTCTGATTCCATAACGACTCTCGCTAGTCCATTTTCAATTGTAAATAAGCCTTTTATTGCGATGCAAAGTCCCGAAATGGTGCCGACGGCGGCCGGTCCCCCGATGGTACCATACCATAGATCAGAGGGCTGTTCACGGGCCCTGTGTGCGGTCGGACCGCACATAGCCTCCAAGCTCCGCCCACTGCGTCCCTACGTCAGCCTTCCGTCACCGCACACAGCGATCGCTGTGGCCGGTCGGGACTGGCCACAGCGGACCGTCCACCGCACGCAGCCGTGACGTCAGAACCGCCTACCCATCCCCTACCCCCACGCCTGCTGGACGCACCGCACACAGCGCACGCAGCAGTGTGCGGTGCCCGTGAACACCCCTCTGGTAAACAGGTTAGTTCACATTCCCGCCGCTATGCGGGCGGCGGCGGCGCCACCTGTCCTCGTGTCCGCCTGACACCGTAACGATATAGGTCTGAGCTCAAATCTCGGTAATGTCGTGCTTTTTTACTATATTTCTCAAAAACGGCACCACGTGCAATAAAGTTGTATATATCATTGGAAAGAGCATCAAAAGTTGTATAACCTATCAACTTTTCACTTAAATATATCTCAACTGTAAAAAGTTATTAAGCAGCAAAGACGCTCCCATTCACTTTCCATGTTAAAATTTTTCATTTTTAAACGAGCCTAAAAAGAACAAACGAATTTGCACAGCTTAAAGAAGCATAACAACATGTTCTATGGTCTTTTCTCAACAAGTCCTGAAAGTTTAAACAAAATCGTATCATATAATTTTGTACAATGAGCGAATGAAAAAGTCTCTGCAAAAACGCCCATTGACTTAACATGGGGAGCGAAAAAAGTTCAACTTTGACCTCGTGCAAAGACACGTTACGAAGTTCTGAGGGGTATACGGCGCACACTAGCGTGTACCCAAACGTGTTTGCCATAAAATGCTGGGATGAAAACCACCCCTTCCTTGGCTCGTTTTCCCGCTATTCGCGATTGCGCAAAAAGTGTCCAAAACCCCGTTGACTTAACATGGGGAAAATGGAATCGCACGTGCCACGTGCCACGAGGTTTTAAGCGAGTAGCGACCGGTGCCAACAGGTAGATCGCCTGCGGGAGCCCATACACTGAAATTTTTAAGAAAATCGAGCCACAAGTTTAGGCCTGACCCAAGTTGCCCCAATTCGCGGCCAGACATGCAAAACATAGCCCGGAGAAGGACCGCTCCGGTTGTTTTTCAATAGAAAAACACAATTCTAACGAATAGTGTTTGTCAATGAAGAAACAACCTGCGGTTACAAAAAGCCACGACATTTCTATGGACAGAATCGTGTTCCCCTCGCCGAGACGCGTCGAATGAACTATAATTTGACCTTGAAAGGTCAAATTTGACCTCATGTCAAGGTCATGACCTTACCGGAAAAGGTCATGTTGCATATCAGTCGATGCGTCTCAACAAGACAAACACAATGAGACCATCCCCAGCGTTCTACCTCTTTCCAATCGCGAGTTATTGGCAAAAAACTGTTTGTAGCCTGAAGTGACCTCGGATGACCTGTCTAGAGGCTATCAGCAAAAATGACACCTTGGTCATCACGAGTGGACTAAATCATTGTGATTCTGAAATATTTGGACTGTTCCGATGCGTACACACGGATCTAGAGGCATTTTCATTTTTCTCCATTGACTTGTAATGGAAAGGTCACGCCACTGACCTGACCCTAGGTCACAGATATAAAAAATCCGAGATATACAAATTGTAGGCGCCCATAACAGCATGCAATCCACCAAGTTTAAAACCTTTCTGACAAACACTGCAGGCTGGACATGATTGCAAACTTTTTTTTAGGCTTGGTCAGTTAACTTGACCTGGTGACCTGACCTGACATGACCTGGGGTCAAAAATTTCACACATTGTCCAAAATTGATGCACCAAAAGCTACCCCAAGCGGCGTGGCGCTACGCGCCGCGGTTTTTTATTCACACGCAAAAAACGCAACAGGGTGGTAACATATGCCCCCCCCCCCACTGGGGCGAAGGTTAAATGGGTTTGTTCGTTGAAAAATCGCTTAAAACTTGGTCTGAACTTTGTTGTGGTGCCTACAGAGTAAAAAGAATCAGCTTTATGACAGTAATGTGGCCTGGGGAAGGAGGTAATTTTGGGCTGTGACGTCACATGTTTGAAAGTTTGGGTTTGGAATATGGGAAGCCTAAGATGTTTAATGAAAAATAAACGGCAGAACCGTGTTCCTGGTCATCCAATCTTTAAAGTCGGGCACAATTTAACTGGTTTTAACAACATTTTAGAAGGTGGGATAGTCCCTTTAATGGTAAATTCTCTACATATCAAGGAAAAGGTGCATGCTAACTGATAATTTGAAGTTCTTGGGCCCAGTTGTTTTCTTCTTTTCTTACGTCGCCCCAATGGCCGCGAATACACTTGTGACAACGCCTATCGCACCTGTGGGTAGTGCTCCCGGACCAGACCGACCAGCCGTAGGAACGGGTCGTTGCACTTCGCTGCACCGTGAAGGGACGCCCACCAGAAGGCCGCCAGGTGTCCGGGCAGCAGCGCCGGGGACGTTCCCTTGTTCAGACGCATCAGCTGGAGCTTACACCTCTCCCACTCGCACTCCAGCCTCTGCGTGTTGGCCCCGGTTACCTGATCAACAAACTCGACAGAGTGGTTGACCGACTGGTGCTGGAGACGCATCGGGCCTCCACCGTTCTGAGGCGTGTCCTGGCACTGCGGAATGCCCCGGTACGCCGCCCATTCATCAGACCAAATGGTCGTTCCAGGAGCCACGTTGGCGACGATGAGCGGGAGGAGCGTCGCCGCGTCTCGCTTCTCAACGGCAAACAGACGGAGCTCGCCGGTCGCCTGATGAAGAAGCCCGAATACCCATGGGCCCCATGGGCCCTCGATCCTCTGCCCGTGGTTGTTGGGCATCCGGCCAGGCACGCCATCCGCCCGCAGCATTCGGCCCCTGTTGTACTTCCTTCTCCCACGGAAGAGCGACTCGTCGATCTCGACGATCTGCCCGGGACCGCCCATCCTCGGTGCTTGTCGCAGCTCATCGGCCATCAACTCGCGGATGAAGTTACGCCAGTCGATGATGGCCTTCTGCAGCGCAATCGTGCCGGCTGCCAGACTGATGGTGCTGGATATGCTGAGATTCTTTGCCATAGCGTACATGACCCAGAGCACGGCTCGTTTCCCCATTTTCGTGTTAGGCCGCCCAGCCCTGTCCAGGCTGGCGAACCACGTCATGTCGCCTGCACCCCCGACAGGTGCCAGTCCATGCTGTTGTGAAAGCACTTTTCCGCACTTCTTGCAACTGTACTATGGCTTAGGCCCGTTCTTGTAAGTTTTGTGGATTGTGGTTACATTGCCGGTGCAATTCGGTGCTGCAGGGTTCAGTCCCAAGATTACTTTACTACTCAGGTTGGTTCACTAGGGAAATAAAGGCGCCGTAGCTACGTCACGGATTTGGTAGCAATCTGGTAGCAATTTTTGCAGACATCAATGGCGCACGTGTTGTTTGATCGTCGCCAATGCTATTTTACTGCACTATTTTGTTATTACACTGCAATGTATTGTACATTACATTTGAAAATTAAAATAAAGAAATATTCGTAACCCAGCAAGTCAGTTATTCTTTGAGGCAGCACTCTGTCAGCATTGAGCCTTCAGAATGTGTTATCTGGTAGACTTTCCCACATTTTCTTCTCTTGTGGAAAACTTTCTTAGTCATCAAAAATGTATGCACATATGAATAATTAGAACTTCATTTTCAAAGTTTTATAGAAATGAGATTTCACATTACATTATCTACCTGTCCATTTCGTCCAACCAATTAAATATTCATCCAGCAGAAGGCAGGTACCTCTGAGAAGGTACCGATATCTCTTATCTACACCAATATTTCAGGAAAATGACAGAGACTGAGAAGCTATTAAAACTTCAGCGTATGAAAGGGATGTTATGGCTTATGCACATTGAAAAACATCAGACAATGCTTTTGAACCATCTCATTCACCAGCACACATCAATCCGGCTCCTGGCTTCTGTCAAGGAAACATTCCAAAATAATGCATTATTTTATTTCATTGACCACCTTGCAAAAGACAAACAGCAAACACATCACCACCAAAAACAAAAATAGTCAACAGGTAGGTACCAGCTGATCTAGCCGTGCTGTGTCATGTGCCTTTGAAAAACTTGAGCAGTCAGGGTTGAATAAACACCCTAAACTTAGCCATTCATGCATGAACAAGTGCAAATTCTGGTCGAGCATTTTAATAAATATGAAACTAACAGCATTGTAGGTTACAATTATAAAAAAGACAATTACAAAAAAAACAGCAGAGCTTACTCTACAAGGCATAACCATTAATTTTATAACTGACATCCAAATTCGCATCTCCGAAGTTTAACCCACCTACCAGCCACCTGCACATTTCTGCGCACATGTGGTGCGCAGTGTGCACAGTCACTACACATTACACAATTATGAGAATTAAAATAGTTTTAAACAATCAAGCAAGTCAGGACTGGTATGCAGCTTCACAAGTTCTCTCAACATCTTCAATTACCAACAATAAAGAGCACCTTGTGATCTCAGTAACTCCCGCAGATCCATCTTCTGTTTTCCATTTTCAGTTTTTAATTGAAATATAAGTTCCATCTGGGAGACACATGTTGCATCATTATGTTTAAACAATTATTATGCTTGAACTTTTGATTTTTCATGTGAACTTCACTTCAAGTTGATTCAATTTTTTAAGTTGATATAGGTAATTTGTATAATGCTACGATCACGGCGCACCAAATCACAGATAACTTGAAAATAACCAAGCAAAAGCCACATTCTTCAGCAAACTATGAGAGCTATCTGATCCATGCTGCGTTGAAATAATTGAAAATCGCCAAAATCAGTCGAAATATGACGATTAAATTAATATAAACTTCCCAAAACTCTGATTTGTGAGGCAATGCGCAACAGAAATGCGAGGGAATATGGTAGTAATCTGGTAGCAATTATGAAGGATTTCCCCTGTAGCTGATAAAAATCACAAGAAACAATCTTTTTAACGCAGAGGAAATCCTTCATTATGAGTTGCAAGGACCATTTGATAGGCCCATTTTAGTCAAATATAGGCCGATTTTTTCGATTTCAACCCCATTTATCGTAATGAGACGAATCCATTGGCTTAGTGGTACGTCTTTCGAACACATGTAGGCCTTAGATTTCTCCTTAGCCCGCCTGAAACACACCATGCTTTGCATGCATTTCTATGGGTGAAGGAAAATTCATGCGCCGTGATGACGTCACGGTAAAGGAATTCTGAAGCTCGTGAACGGGGGCTGAATTATAAGGCCATCAAACTCAGCCCCCGTTCACGAGCTTCAGAATCCCTTTACCGTGACGTCACCACGGCGGCAGAATCTCCCTTCACCCATAGGCATGCATGCAAATTTCATAATCTTTCGGGCGAGCTGGAGAAAAAATCAAGGCTTATATGTCATCAAAAGATGTACCAATGTAACAATGAATTGGCCTCATTACGATAAATGGGACTGAAACTAAAAAAGTAGGCCTATATCGAGCCAAAATCAGCAATTCAAATCACCCCTTCATTTGAATGTGAAGGATTTCCTCTGATGACGTCACCACGGCGCCTTTATTTCCCTAGTGAACCAACCTGAGTAGTAAAGGAATCTTGATCAAACTCACCGTTACATACCGAAGTTAAAAAATGTAATGCAATATAACTCAAAAAGTTTTGATCTGAGAAGTCTGATATTTTGCCAGGCGTCTTTGGGGCCTATGATCACCCCTAGGACCGATTTTCATTAAAATCTGAGAGATAAGGGTGACGGGCCTGGTACGATCTATCGTGGAATGCCCCACCTACCACGAATACCCATACTGGTTGACCTGACCTGACCTGACCTGGCCAAAATGCATTAAGACATCATCTGTGATCAAAACTAACATGATATTCGTGATCAACACCCCGAAAAACCCCATAGCAGCCACGCTTTACGACTTTCTAACACGTCCCGATTTTCCCGACTTTTGGGTCATTGACCTGACCTGGAAGGTCAACCTGCTATGCCTGATATGACCTGCTATGCCTTTTGTCACATGACTGCCATGATGAACTTTTCAATTTGCAATGATACGACTGAAACAGAAGTATTAAATGTTACAAGTGTATTGTTTATGATGTTTTAGGCAGCAATCATGTAAATATATCCTTAAATTATATGAAAGCAAAATTAATCATTTTTTGCACTTACGGCTTGGCTATCCTGGCATGCACTTTGGCCAATTTGTGTGTAAAGCCTATGGTGAAGGGAAAACTTCACGCCCGGCTGACGTCACAGATCTCGGCTACCAAATCGTGTCCGGTGGGGGTCGGGCTAAGCACCCTTGCCCGTCTCAGAATGATTTGTTTCGGCGCATTTTTATAACTTGTTGAGCTAAAATAAGTTGACTTGCCCACGTTGTTAAGTTTTTCTTCACTTCGTTGATCGAACACTCCGATTCTCCCAACGCGTTCAACAAGTTCATGACAATGATGACCTATAATGTATGTGCATAGTACGTGTAGATATGGTGTGACCAGAGAAGTCTGGAAGAGAGTGACAACATTTGTAACAAGAAACTGCATGACTGATATAAGGCGACGAACCCGTCGGTGACGTTTTGGCCGAAGTGATGAGCTCCATGTATGCACACAAGGAGTTCGGTCGTGCACCTCGCTCTTCGCCGACAAATCGCAACAAAACATCACCTTCCGCAAGTTTACGTGGTATCCGACGGCTGTCCGCGCTATCTAGACATGAAAACTCAACTACACCACCGTTTCTGGCCGCGATCTTTTCCCCCCGACAGGTAATTACGCTCCGAAGGTGCTCGACAAATGCATCCACATCGTTTGCAGGAACCTCACGTCGCATGATGAGTAGAATCTTGTCGGAAGTTCTTAAAAACAAATGTAGAAAACAAAACACTGCATTCTATAGAGGTATGGAGTCTAGTTGCCCTCATCGCGCCACATTTTCCCACATTCAACATTGTCCTCCTCCCTCCGCCCCGCTTCCAGTAAGAATCCTTTTTAGACTCACACTACTGCAAGGCCCTATATAGAAGGTATGCTCATTAGGCCGAAGCAGCGATTTCCGTGACGTCACAGGTACGAAGGGTCGGACGGCTGTTATGCAATCCTATGGAAAATGACCCAACTTTAGGGCTCTCCCACATAGCTGCCAGACTCGACACTAAGGTAAAAATTATATCACATAAAAGCTCGAATCAAGACGAACAAGAAACCTATCTGACGTTTTTACGTATTACTGACGGCTTACGACTCTATTCAAGTATATTCAGAGCTCTGCATTAGCTCACTTTTTCTGCTGTCAATGCCACTACAAATGCCTAGTCGGCGCACGTGCGCTTGTCGAGCGGGGACCACCATTCGGGCGATTCGGAGCTGCCGCCCAATCAGAACGCGGCAATGCCGTGACGTCATTGGTCGCACACGACACGTTACGGAGATAGGGATGAGACAGCCCTGACACTACTGTATTGTATTATTCTTACGCAAGCATACTTTGCGTTTGCACTGTTCATTCCAAGCACGGTTAGGAGAAACTAATTATCACCCCCCCCCCCAAATAAAAAAAAAAGCATTTTCACTCCATTAACCCTCGCCCGTAAACGGCGATCTGCCACCTTCGCCCATGCAGGGGGGGGTTGGTGCGACCCCCCCCCCCTTGGCGTTTGAAAACGGAGCGTCGTAGAGCTTAGCGGAAAAGACCAACGGATTGCTCTCGCCGAGATCTCGCGATTGGTGGTATATTTTTTGGTCCTAGGTCAACATTTGACCTACTTTTGACCGGTCAAAGGTCAAATTTTCGGAAAAATAGACTTTTTCAAATTTTCCGCGGCGATTGCGGCAAAACGGTGGGAGATATCGACTTGAAACCTTCACTATCGTGTTCCTTGATCAAGTCTCTATCGTTTGGTATGTATTTCGTTTCCCTAGCTCTAAAAATGGCGCGTTGGGAGCGCCGGAAGTCGGCAAGGTCACAGTCGGCGGCAGAAATTCGAAAAATCAAAATTTAAATTTTTGAAATCTGATTGTATTTTTGGATTTGGGATGTCCATTTGCTCCCTATAGAAGCTAATATTGCTGCATATTCCCATTGAGGTGACAAGAATTAGCAAAATAGTGGTTCGGGCGCTTTTCAAAAATAGTACCGGACGCTGTTCCTCTTGTGACGTCATAGCTCCGTGACCTGACCTGACCCGGTCAAGTTTCTTATACCATATGATAGCCAATACTTGCCCCAACATGCATGGGAAGTTTCATCACGATCCATCAACCGATGTCCGTACCACCGGCAGGAAACCTCGGGCGTTGGCACTCAGTTTGTGAAAATCCGGCCGGAGGTTGTTCCCTTTGTGACGTCATAACTCCGTGACCTGACATGACCCGGTCAAATTTTTTTTTTATCAAAAGATGCGCAAGGTTTGCCCCATAAGGTACCCAAAATTTGGCGGCGCTGCGCGCCGCCGTTTTTGCACTATTTCCGAAAAACCTCAGGGGGGGTTGCACCAACCCCCCCCCCTACATGGGCGAGGGTTAATGATCAGTCCATCCGCTTGAAGAGCTTTGATTTCGTCGTTGATCGGTTGAAGTATGCTGGCTAGGTTCTCATAGTTTTCGTCCGCTGCAGATGTTGCCAGGAGTACCGGAGCCCGTTTAGGTAGATGTTCGTCAGTGAGGGTGACAGGTTGAGAAAGCCTCTGTACTTGCCGGTCTGGGCATCGTCTCCTGCAATGAAAATGAGAAGGTTTTTATTAACCCGCGCCCCGCTCTGGGCTATTCAGCCATACGCGCCCTGCTGGGGGGGGGGGGGGGCTGTCTAACTTCCGAACCGATGGTCGTAGAAAGACGGGGAAAACGGCAATCGAAAGCTCTCAACAAGGCGGATCTAAAGAGCCCATTTTTTTGCTTAAGTAGGTCAGAGGTCAGGTCAAGGTCAGGTCAAGGGTACAAAATGTAAGTTTCTACAGTATCGGCCTTGCACCGTAGTTGCCGGAGAATGGACTGAGACTGATTGCCCGAAACGTGTTCTTAGACTACCAAGACAATATTCGTTGCATACAATGTCATTCAAAGGTCAAGGTCAAGGTCAGGTCAGGTCAGCTCAGGTCACCAAAAACAAAATATAGAAGAGGGCATGTGCGACACATGTTTTATGGGTCATTTTACTCAGAATTCAATAGGCACACTCAATAAGTGATGTGGACCACCTCTGGATGAATTTCAGGTCGAGGTTATTCCGGTTTTTTCGATACTCAAAATTTTGGATTTTATAATATTTTTCCCAAAAAAATCAGTTTTTTGAGAAAAAAAATTGGGCCAAAATCCAAAATTTTCAAAAAACCGAGATAGCCATTTGATAGACAAAGAAGAGTCACGTATAACCTTTTTTGTTACGTCTTGATTCCTTTAAAAATGAAGATGTTAGCGGCGTTTGAATTTTTGCCGTTTTTGAGGCGAAAATGGCGAACATGACGTCAAAAAAACGTCAATTTCTCAAAAAATTTCCGACGGATTTCGCTCAAATTTTCAGGGGACGTGTCAAATTGATGTATGATAAGGTACTGAAAGTTTGACGTCGCTGGCGTAACGTGTTTAGAAGTTATTGGCGAAAAACGGGAGGGTGGCCAGATTCTGCCCCCCCCCCCCAGCGGGGCGCGGGTTAACGATAGGAGCATAGACACGACTCGCGATTGGAAAAAGTCACGCATCTGGTCGTTCATACAACTAGTGCATCTTAATAGGCACCGAGTGAAAATTTACTAGACCCTACACCCCATTACAGGGTGTAACGAAATTATCCGGACAAACGTTTTTCGTCATATCTGTTCGCACACATTCTTTTCTGATTTTAGAAGCGGGAATATTGGATGAATGCATACCTCTGATATCTGTTCTCAACTCAGCAGTGACCTGACCTTCCGAACTTTGGCGGCGGAACGGGGAGGGCACCGAGGCACCGTGCCCCCTTTGATTTTGGTATTTTAACATTGACCCTATGGGCGTTGCATGGAAAGAATGGGACCCAAAGACGGCGGTGCTCCCCCCCCCCCTAACCTTCGCCCGCACATGGAGGGTGGGGGGTGGGGGTGGTTGCCACCCCGCCCCCCCCCCCCAGGTAGTTTTTCTGCTCTGCACTCAACATTTTTAGAGCTAGAAGCATGATTTTTCGCATAGCTACTTCACCATCCTTTTTTGATGTCCACTGAAAATTTTAAGTTTCTGTGGTTTTTCGTTTCGGAGATATGACCTTGTTTTTTCAGGTCATGTCATGACCCAAATGACCAATTCTCAACATATTGTGTTGGCTATGGGCCTTGTGAGCTTTTGACACCTTGATTTAGGCCTTTTTTGCCAGTCTTACTTCCCACCTATCATGGAACATGGCAGGTCTGCACCGGCCGGCTGCAGCCGCGGCTGGCTGCAGCCCCACGGCTGTGGGCCGGGGCGGCTGCAAATATCTCCAAGAACACGGCTACGGCTGTGGCCACGGCTGTGAGATTTCAAGCTCAATCTTAAGTACTCAAATATAAAATTTTAAATCCTTAATCTTACATTCTGATAAGCAGCCTAGCCTGTAAAAATCATGCAAAGGATGCCCAGCAATATTGAAAGTGGTGAAGCCTTTGAAAACCTGTAATGGTTTTACCATTTGCTGTAGAAGAGTTTGCACTCTGGTACAGAATACTAATTATAGGCACCAATTGTTCCTTCATCATCAATAGCTTGACAGTTTCAGAAAATGCAACATGTTGCTGTCACATCCCCCTCAAATCAATCTCAATCTTACCTGGTCATTAGGAGAGCACCTTACAGCTATTGAAGATGAGCGTTCAATAATTCTTTCAGGTAATAGAAAAAGAAATCACGCCTAGGTAAAGGCAGGTAAAGGCTTCATAAAATATTATCTAAAATAACTCTTAGATGTACTTCTGGATTTTCGGCAAGTCCAATTACATAATATAAAACTGGCGCTTTATGTTCTAACTGGCGTGTGAGTGACCGCTAACAGAAAATGCTGATCAACGAAGCCAATGGAATTAGATTATAAGTGAGTATGAACCTTATTTACGGTTAATTCACATGATGGTGGAAACCCTGAACACGTAATTCACATGACGGTGAAAACCCTGAACACAATATTTCTTACGCGAGCTGTTGATTTTACTAATATAATGACGTCTTCCTCTAAAAATGTAAAAATTTGATAATTGATATTTGTTTGAGAGCAAATTTTTAACTGTATAGCATTATTATTGATTAATTATGATTTCTATGGCTGTTTATGGTGACACAAAACAATTTATTGCCACTTCTTTGCTTTTTACGTCATTTGACTCAAGTAAAATTTTTGATTGAAAGAGCAATCGCACGTCCTTGGGGATTTGAGCGAAGATCATTATTTGGAAAAATCAAAATAGATGAATGTTTTTCTTTCTTGGATGCTCACTAGTGTTTTGATGCCTTGCATATCAAATTAGTTGGAGACTTGCTCAGAAGGTTGCTTCAAGCCTGGCATATCACACCCCAGAAAATATGCAGGGTAAGAAAGAAGCAAGAGTTTTGACTAGACAATCACTGTTTGTCCATCAACTTCAGTTTCATTTTCCATACCTAACATTGATAATGAAAAGCATCAGGGTCTGTTGTTCTGTCCCACAACCATGCTTCAGGATTTGGCATTAGATGTCTATTCTACACTGCTAGTGCTTCTATTCTGGTTCGTTGTTTATGTTTTCTGTTGATGTAGGTACCTACCTTACCTAACCTACCCATCTTTCTTAACCCCTTGCAAGGGCTTGTGTAGGCATGCGATGCGCATCAGGCTTCAGGCCTTCGGCCTAAAGCCAGATACACAACCACTTAGCCTATGATGCTTCATGAGCTTGAGAATCTATAGCCCATTGCAATGTGCTTTTGGCTATATGTTTCAACTAAAAACAACTTATTATATACTATTTGGTTGCATTTCATCACGGCCGGCTGACGGCTGGCTGCCCACAGTTTGCCACGGCTGTGGGCGGCTGTGGCTGTGGAGCCACGGCTGCGGGGCGGCTAGGCTGTGGAAAATTGCAGCCGTGCAGAACTCTAGAACATGCTGTTCGACGATGTGCAGATGTCAAGGTCAGGGTCAAGGTCAACCTAGGTCATCTAACCAAGTTCCCATCATAAGAGGTAAATATGAAGTGAGCTGTTTTTCAATACCGCGAATGTAAAAAAACTTTTGTACCTTTGATATGGCTATACTTGAACGATACACCACTTATTCTGTTTTATCGACATTTGGAAGGGTAGGTGGGAGGGGGAGTGGGGGGTGAGCACTCCCTGCGGTTTTTGGGCAGACCTATTCAATATTCATGCATCTTTTCCGCACAGGTTGTAAAATTTTTAGAACTGGGTCATTTGAGGTCAGGTCACCAGGTGACTGAGGGTGTGCGTGTCAAACAGCGGCTTGAAAAAAGCGACTCACTCAAAACAGCAAGGGCGTTTTGAGCGATAGAGCGATAGACTGATACGCTTGAGCGATTATCTAAAACGGCGATCCGTAATAGAGCGACTTCAGAGGAACAGCGACTATTCTAAGCTAATGGGGATTGGAAGAGCAAAAATTGACGATACCTTGCCAAGTATATTTTAGCTTGCTATAGCTTGCTTCGTTCTCAAGATATCACGGGGGTGGCAGGTATCCGCCCTCCGTCTGAGAGTCCGGTTTTGTCGTGAAAATCAACGATGTCATCGAAAAATCACTTATCATCATCGAAACGAATGAACGGAGACTTCAAACGAACCTGTATGTAAGTATGTATGTATGTTACGAAATGTACTTCGATATGGACTCCTTCCAGACTTGTGCCAAGGTCCCAAAAAGGTCCGAGATCCAGGGTTCGCGGAGTCCAAGGTCTGGGACCTTGATGGATCCTGGACCTTGCATTGTCATTTTTGTCGTGAGACCTTGGAAACCCAGGACCTTAAAACATCCATATGCCGCGAGACCTTGGAATCCCAGGACCTCCATTTGCATATGTCGCGAGACCTTGGAATCCCAGGACGTCAACATTTGCAGATGTCGCGAGACCTTGTAATCCCAGGACCTCAACATTTGCATATGCCGCGAGACCTTGGAATCCCAGGACATCAACATTTCATGTGACATGAGACCTTTGAAACCCAGGACCTCAACATTTCATATGCTGTAAAACCATGATTGGAAACCCAGGGGACAGGAGTAGGACCTCAAAATTTTGGTATGCTGCAAGACCCTGCAGAATGCAGATCTTCAGTCCCAGTTTTCTTATTTGTCATGGGATCTTAGGAGAAGGGCCGGGACTTACACCATCATTTTGTTGAGGGATCTCAAGAATCCTGGAAGCTGAACCATGAGGTTTATGTTCCACATGGGCCACTTAGGACCCTGCACTATGTAGATTTTGTCTGTAGACATTTCTGACTTCAATAAATATCTATGGTTGAGCCACCAGCTGCAAGGGGCTAAGATAGATACATGAAGAGAAAACGAACCAGACTGTGTAGAGTAGTGTAGACATATGTATATAGAGCCAAATCGTTGTCATGGCTGTGAGGCAGAACTGGGACAAGAGATCTGGCAGCTTTTTACATTATCAATGTTGTGGATTATGAAACTGTCAAACAGTGGACAGTGGTGGTTTGGAAAACTCTTTTCTAATATCACCTCACATATTTTCTGGGTTGTGATATGCCGGGCTTGAAGCTACTTGGAAGCTACCCACTTGACCAAGTAAGTGTCAAACTTATTTGATTTGCAAGTCATCAAATCACCATTGAGCAATGAGCATCCAATATAGGTAAGCAATGAATCCATGACAGTTCAGCTTTTTCGTT
Source organism: Amphibalanus amphitrite (assembly GCF_019059575.1). NCBI lineage: Eukaryota > Metazoa > Arthropoda > Thecostraca > Balanomorpha > Balanidae > Amphibalanus > Amphibalanus amphitrite. The sequence goes on from NW_024882325.1 coordinate 71,315, forward strand.
TAGCAGGTTTTCGTCGGACAATTTTTCGTCTGCAGATTTTCGTCCGCAGACTTTCGTCTATGCATTTTTTCGTCTGTGCATTTTTAACTCCGCACATTTTTTCGTAAGGACATTTTCCGCCTCGTCCAGACGAAAAAATGCCGGACAGAAAAATAATCAGACGAAAAATATACCAAACCAATTCGTACCTACAGACGAAAAAAATGCAAGACGAAAAAGTCGGACGAAAATCTGCCGACGAAGAACCGTCGGACGAAAAAATTGTCAGATGGAATTTTGTTCAGAGCCTTCAAGTTATTGTGAATGAACAGTAAGAAAGTTTTGCGCTCGCTGATACTCTAATTCTATTGGCTTAGTCGATCAGTTTTTCTGTTAGCGCTCGCGCAAACAAGACTTAGAACATATTTGAGTTTTTATCCTAGGTATTATGTAATGTGCAGAAAATCGAAAGCATATGCCTATCCAATTCAGTTTTTCCATTTTTATGAAGCCTGTAGGTTTTATTTCTGGTTTTTTGATATTGCCTGAAATAATACTTTGATGTCTGTCTTCAATAACTGTAAGGTGCTATCCTACATTCCTAATGATCAGATAAGATTGATTTGAAAGGGACATGACAATACAAAATGCAAGGTACCTACCACCTACCTATATTTTTATCAATTTGTCAAGCTAAAGAAGGAGAGATTGATATTATGATTCATCTTAAACTTGTGTTGAAGCTCCCCCTACCTATGTTGGTAAATGATAAAACCACCACAGGTTTCCATAGGTTCTGCCCCTTTCAATGTTGCTGGGCATCCGTTGGCACTTGGCAGAATATTTAGAAGTAAGTCTGCTCATCAGAATGTTAGTTTAAGTTCTTGTTGTGGGACCCTGAATACTTTGGACCCTGAGATGTAGGTATTCTTGCCGTGGGACCTTGAGGACTGTGGACCCTGAACTCTGAAGTGTATACTTGTTATGGGACCTTGGGGACTGTGGATCCTGAAATTTACACTTGTCGTGGGACCCTAGGGACTGTGGATCCTACAATGCATTCTTGTCGTGGGACCTTGGGGACTGTGGATCCTGCAATGTATACTTGCCGTGGGACCTTGGAAACCTTGGATTCTAGAAATTGAAATTGCCGTGGGACCTTGGAAACCTTGATTCTAGAAATTGAATTTGCCATGGGACCTTGGAAACCTTGGATTCTAGAAATTGAATTTGCCATGAGACCTTGGAAACCTTGGATTCTAGAAATTGAATTTGCCGTGGGACCTTGGAAACCTTGGATTCTAGAAATTGAATTTGCCGAGCGACCTTGAGGATCTTGGACCTTGATTTTTGGTCACGGCACAAGTCTGCTCCTTACTCACTGCGATTTTTAAGTTAATTATACTGCGAAACGGGTGCATTTTACGCAAAAATGTAGTTCGCAAAAAATCGTCAAATTTTGATTTTCTAATCACAACAAAACAGCCCACCATAGTCTGTGTTGTTTTGTTTTGTTAGGTTAGGCCCTTTTGGTCTGACGAGATTATTTCAGGGTAGGAACTAGGAAGGTTCAACGAATACGGCAAGACCCGTTCGAGGCACCAGTGCCGGAAGCATTCAGCTGTTCACTGCTTTCGTGTCCCCTCCCACGCCGAGCGCGCCAGCCCGCGCGGCGGCCGCAAAGCGACCACCACCCAGACACGATACACGATTTGGTAGCAGAGTAATGACGTCAGCCGGGCGTGAAATTTTCCCTTCAACATAGAGTTTAAACACAAACTGGTCAAAGTTTGAGATAGGATTTACTAGTCTAAACATGCAAAAGACGATCGAATTTTGGCATCAATAGATTGAGTGTTAAATCGAGTGTCTCAAAAACGTCCATCATTTGGCTTCAAAGAACGCGTGAAGTATTCAAACTCGGAGTTGAAAAAGATGCTATCTGAGCACAGGATCTGGTAGCATCACGTGACTTATTTGGAGCAGTTTAATTGGTAATTGGCTGACATAATTATCAATATACTGCTTAAAACAACATCATTAATACAATTGAAACTTTGATGCTTTCGGTAAGGTCATAACATTGCAAAACACAAAAGTTTTAAAAATAGGCACGTGGGTGTCAGGGAATGCAGGTGCGTCAGATTTGTGGCTAGGGCTTTACTTTCAAACATCGGGTCTACCTGTTTCTAAAGGCCTAGTTACACTATACGGGATCCTACGTCCGTGATCTGCGAGTTTGCGGGTTTTACAGAAAATCGGTACGCAGGTCAAGTTCAGCTGATAGGAAATACACAGGGTCGGCTACACTGGGGTCACGCAGATTCAGTCAAGGAAATCCCGGACGTTCAGTACAGGAAATGCCGGATAATCAGGACGGTCAGGATGTTCCGTACCGATATAAAGTTCAGAGCTACGAACTTTTTTGCAGAATCTGCGAGATTGCGTGATATGGGACAGTTGTTGGCGCACTTGGTGACGCACCGTATGAATCAAAGTGACGTAATTAATAATTGTTTCTTTAATTTTCATGTGTTTTTGATTTAATAATACAAAGGTATCGAAGATCTTAAAACTTAAGCGTTTCAAACTTCAAGATCAAACTTAAGCGTTTGTTGCGAAACCATTTATTAGTTGTTATTATTACGTCAGCATACAATAATTCACGGAAATTCTGGAAAATCGCAGAAACCGATGTCAAGGGAGTCTCGCAATCACGGATCTGCAGATCACGCACGTAATTTCCTGGACGGTCACGCATAGTGTAGCTCAGCCTTTATAGATATCTTGGATGCAGGGTCGCCGGCATTGTTGGCTTAGCCGGCTACCGACGCCTCAGGCGCCGGCCGGTCCCGGTATAGGGGTTGGTCGCAATGACAACGGAGGGCGGTTGTCAGCAGGGCATATTTTAAGGATTTTTCACTGCGTCCCAAAGGTGGCATAGGGCACATGCTTCGATTGGAAAGGGCACTTTGCAAGCGAAATAGTATATAATGCAAGTGAGATAATGTACAGATACATGTGTCTTTGTGTAGGGTAGAGCGGGGCAAAGCGCCCAGGGCGAGTAAAACGCCCACCCCTCTTATTTGTGAAATGCTCGACTTTTTAAAGAATCCTTGATAGCCATTCTCAAGAACACGCAGGAATCTGCTTGTGCTTCCTTTTTTGGTTCCACAAGTGGAGCTTTCTGGACATAAAATACAGATTGATATATTGCTGATGTTTTCTAGAAATTAAAAGCTTTCTTAGTGCCAAAACTTTGTCTGATAGATATTGAAGAAGGCAAGAAAATTTTGTTATGTTGAATATGCAGATTTAAGCTATGCTTTGAGCATTTATTTGCTTGCAACACAATTGTGACAGGCTTAATTTTGGCAAATTTTGTTTGAATGTGTTGTTGGGGTAATACGAACACTTTGGTGTGGGGCAAAGCGCCCATCATGGGCCAATGGGAGTTATACAGCACGGGTTATTGCGAGCATTTTGGGCTCAAAGTGAGTGGCGGGATATGTTTCTATTGCTCAGGATTCTGATAAAATATGCAATTTTCTGGTTGGTATCGTCTCGAACGATTTATTCGCGACATATCTTTGCTCACCAGCGCAGTGACAGGCGTTGCCTGAATAAGGACTGGGGTGGCGACAGCAGTGTTTAACCTTGCAGGCGGTGGGGGGAGCATTTTTTTGCCCCCCCCCCTTTAGTTTTTTCGATATATCTCGAGAACCGCTGCGCCGATCGTCACCAACCTTTCAGTACCCTCCCGTGAATAGCTATTGCACATTGTGACCAAACGTTTTTCCAAAGGCTATGATAGGTTGGCCGCAAATGACGTCAGAGTGCCGTCATTTCTGCCATTTTCGACCCAAAAAAAGGTTTCGCGAGAAGAGCTGTCAGGCCTACAGCTTTAGAGATACAGAAAAATGTTTCAATTATAAAAAGTGTAAAATTTAAAGGGCTACAAAACTGCTATCTCGGATTTTTAGAATTTTTGGATTTTGGCCCCCAAAAATAAAAAATAGATTTTTGAATACAATAGGCGAAAAATCCAAACAGTTTTTTGAATTTCGAAAAAACGGACGATATGTTATAGTCCCTACCGCCTTCTATCTACATACCAAATTTGAGATCGATATCTCTTTTTTTGGCCAAGTTATAGCGAAAAAACTGTTCAAAATTGATGACGTCGAATTTTCAAACTCAATTTCTAACAATTCTAGACCTCTTAGCGCAAAACAAAGACCACCATTAGACTCTCCGTCACGAGCTGAATCGAATCAATACCCATTTTATGCAAAAATATCAACTTTGAAATTTGACCTTTTTTCACCTGACCTTGACCTGAGTCTGACCTCCACCAGAAAGTGACCTTAACTGTACGTGATGGTCTTATAAACAACACCATTGAGTTGGAAATGAAAAACTGGCCATAAAACATGCATCGCACAACCTTAGTAAAGTTGGGTTCATGTGGTGACCTTTGGAGACCTTTGGTGACCTGACCTGTGACCTGACGTGGTATGACCAGTGACCTCTAATAGCAACATATGTACTAGACAACTGACGCCCTATCGTTGATTTTCGACAAAATGCGTTTTACTCGGTGTTATAGCGCTTTGAAGCCCTGTGAACGGTAAAACATTTTATCTTTGACCTGACCTGTGACGTCATCGGTGACCCCGAGGTCAATGAAATTTGGTTCCCTCAACAAATCAACAAATTTGACAGAGATATCGAACGCCGTTTGAATTTTCCGGATCCGTCCAGTAGTTTCGGAGATACGGGGGGGGGGGGCAAAAAAAATGCCCCCCACCGCGCGGAAGGTGGCCGGGAGGCCCACCGCCTGCCGGGTTAAGGTGTTTTTAATAATGCAATATGTCGAGTTGAGGTCTAATGAAATGAGGAATGGATGAATACCTACTACATTATTTTGTCAGAGCATCAAAATTGTGATGAAACATTCAGGACTGGGCGTTATGCCCACTCATATGGGCGTTATGCCCCACGGGTGGGGCAAAACGCCCGATCTGTAGTCCTCTCAAATCGGACGGCATATCTCAAATACTGTGCATGCCACACGTTTCTGATGTGTTATTTGAAGAAAGCTAAGGTAACCGCAAGTTGTTTGAAATAGACAAACACTATTCGTTAGGATTGTGTTTTTCTACTGAAAAACAACCGGAGCAGTCCTTCACCGGGCTATGTTTTCCATACTTGTAATGAGCTGATCAGCTACCTGGTTGTTCTTCAAATTTGTAAGATAAGGAGATACTGAGGCTGAAAAGTTAGGGTGGGCGCTTTGCCCACCCTACCCTACTGTGCTGGTGGAGGGGCAGCAAGCGGGATATTGGGAGCGGGCTGTGATTGCTTTTGGCCAGTCTCGAAATTCGCCCAGTCGTGGCGCGTTCTTTATCCACATTCAAAGGACGGACCGGCGATTTAATGACATTTATATTGCTGTTAGTCACTCGTTTTCCTGAACGGCGTTGGGAGTGTTCGACCTCCCTTGACGCACCAAGTTGTACCTATTTTTTAATGAATAAAAATAAATATGCGCATGATTAAAATGTGATACATACGTCTCTTCACGCGTTTTGCAACCCTACCAATCGATTCAAAATAGAGCTTGACGTGTGAAATATTGCCAATTCGCATTGAAGATACTATGTGTTTGAAATTATAAGATGACTTAAGGTCAAACAGTACCCACCCACCAGGCAGAGAATGGCACGGGGGCTCAAACTAGGGTAGGGCAGGGCACGGGGCCTGAAGACGGGAAGGCAGCGCATAAAATTTCGAGGCAGAGTATATAATTATAAGGTATCGGGTTTGAGGGCAGGGCAGGGCGGGGCACAGAGCCTGAATGCAGAGCAAGGCGCAGGGCCTGGAGGAAGGGTAGGGCAAGGAACAAGACCTAAGGACAGGGCACTGGGCAGGGCACACATTCCAGGGGTATAGTAGGGAAGAACATAATAAGGTGTACGACCTAGGGTAGGGCAGGGCACAAGGACTGGAGAGGACATATGTATATGTTCTTAGGTACAAAGTAAATCAGGGCACAACGCAATCGGAAAGGCAACATCTGTTATAAAGTAAAAGACCGAGGCATGTTACTTAGTTTTGCTCGCACTTTCCTCTGAAACCGTGGCATTTCAGTGTGGGACGCAGTGGTCCAAATTTCGCGAGGGCTACGTCCCAAAGGCAGGGGGCTGCGTCCCAAAATGGGACGCAGTCAGTATGTTAAAATATGCCCTGGTTGTTAGGGGGAGAAGTAGTCGTTAAAAGCATCAGCGTCGGAAAGAAAATAGTCCTACAGAGGTTGACGATTTTCTTGCAAGCGAGAGCAGCTAGACACGTGAAAATAACACCGTTAGATGCGTCTTTCAAAAATACATCAATCTTCACTTGACAATGAACACTTCCCAACAATGAATTTTCTGATGGCTTCACGACAGCGGCTCCGGCGACGAGTACACTCGAGGGCAGATTGATGTTCTACAACTCTTTATCCACCGGGTTCCTATGGCTCAGCATTGGCAGCAGCCGCCTGGTACCGGTAGACTGTGCCGCTTCACTTACTTGTCAAGCGGCACAGCCTACCCACACCGTATGCCACTGGTCTGGGTTGGTGGCTGGAAGGCGATGTGGGCCGCCTGTGACGTCAGCGCAGCGGTGAGTGCCGAGCCCGGAGGCATGGCTCGGGTCGGCGCGGCGCGGCGGCTGGCGAGGGCTGGGGAGTGAGGCGGGGTGGAAGCATGTGTTACGCATGGACCATCGCGCGGCTGGGCGAGCGTAGTTAACTTTCGCGTCTCGCCAATTATTCTACCTAACAATTGTGCTAAAGCAGTTGTTAAAATGTCCTATCCCCAAGACAGCGATTATCATCATACTTGCCATGCACATTACGACACACTTACTCGTAAACGTGGTATTGGGACAGCCGATATAATTTATATCACACGTGCATCGAGTTGCGGAGCTACATTGTTTATAACAGATAAGTATTAAGGCCTTGATTGAGCTCCTTGGTGTCTATTATTTCGCACAGCAATCGTCTAGAGACGTGGGAACTGGGGTTTTTGGATAGCGCGGCGTCCCAACTTTAAGCAACTCTTACTGTTCCTCTAATGTGTGGTCGCAGCCACCAATAGCAAACCGTTCCAGCTAGGAACAAATAAGGCGCGCACCTGGGACGGTTCGAACCGGGTTTCTCCAACCGGTCACCCTACGACGCTAGCGTGTATCCACTGAGCTGCCGAAACCAACGACCACCCGCCGCGGTCAAACGCGATCAAATATCACAATACTGTCATCGGCGGTCAGCGGGTGAATGTCATTTTGTTTTGTGCAGACGAGGACCATTCTCGGTAGCTCAGTGGATGAACGCTCGTGTCGTGAATTGGCCGGTGGCCCGAACCGGGCTTCCCCCACCGGCGGTGGGGGAAGCCCGGTTCGAACCCTTCTGAGTGGTCAACTTTTTGGCTCCTAGTTGGAACGGTTTGCTATTGGGGGCTGCGACCACATATTAGAGCAACAGTAATAATCGCTTTAAATTGGGGCGTTGGCAGCGGCACTACTCATAACCCCCAGTTCCCACGTCTCTGGACGATTGCCGTGCGAAACAATAGACACCAATCTGCTCAATCAAGGCCTTGATACTAATATGTTATACAAAATATAGCTCCGCACCTCGATGCACGAGTGACATAAGTTCTATCGGCTGTCCCATTGCCACGCTTAAGTGTGTCGTAATGTGCATTGCAAGTATGATGATAGGCGCTGTCTTGGGGATAGGACATTTTAACAACTGCTTTAGCACAATTGTTAGGTAGAATAATTGGCGCCTTGAGACGCGAAAGTTAACTACACTCGCTCAGCCGTGCGATGTCCGTGCTCCCACCCCACCTCACTCCCCAGCCCTCGCCAGCCGCCGAGCCGCGCCGACCCGAGCCATGCCTCCGGGCTCGGCCCTCACCGCTGCGCTGACGTCACAAGGCGGCCCACATCGCCTTCCAGCCACCGACCCAGACCGGTGGCATACGGTGTGGGTAGGCTGTGCCGCTTGACAAGTAAGTGAAGCGGCACAGTCTACCGGTACCAGGCGGCTGCTGCCAATGCCGAGCCATAGGAACCCGGTGGATAAGGAGTTGTAGAACATCAATCTGCCCCCGAGTGTACCAAAAATTTTAAACAGGGAATATCGAATAATATCCAGATCAGTTCACTCACAGTTCTGGTGACTTCAATGCAGATGCAGGGCAAGTAGTAGAACACTGAGTACACTTATCCACTTCTTCGCTTCAATTTATCCGCCAACCTTTCCCACCACGCCGCAACTCAACAACACCGCGGACCTTGAACGCTAGCCTTGAACAACGCTGAAACCAGTGGAGCTCCTAGTTCTGTCGAACTGTTGAGTGCTAGTGTATGAAATAAATGCTATTTTATTAGATTGCATAAAAAAGCATACAACTTTAAATCCTCAGAATGGTGTGGCATAATCTAAGATTTTGAGGAATTTATGGAATGTTAGAGTTTTCTAGTCTTTTCACTGCACGGGTGTAATTTTCCTAAAATGATTGTGGGTGCCCAGCTGTAGGGGCGCCAGGCTGCTTTGGGGAGCAATGGATATTCTTGATGTGGGAGCCTAAAGTAACACCAAATTTGATAGCATTGCTAGCCGAAGGGCGCTTCAAATGACGTCTGACTAAGCAAATACACCGATAAAAGTGTTAAGTGATCGGAAGGGCGTAAAAATGAGAGGGACACCAGACGGTTACGAGGGCGCCATGAGACCATAAAAAGGGCGCCATTATCCTAGAAGGGCGCCGAGTGATTAAAAACGCTATGTGGTCCAAGGGCGCTGAGAGGCCAGAAGGGCGCCGCATAGTCAGTAGTGCGAAGTTGGTGGGGACATAGGGGCCAGACGGTTACGAGAGCGCCTTGAGACCATGAAAAGGGGCGCCATTCTCTTAGAAGGGCGCCGAGTGATCAAAAACGCTACATTATCCAGGAACGCGAGACGGTCAGGAGGACGCCGTTACAGCATGCGAAGGGCGCCGTGCTCTCGACGGGACGCTTGTAAAAGACTTGTGGGTGCATATTCATCATTGTGGGGACATAATTCAGGATTGTGGGTGCATCTGCTCCACAAAGAGATATAAAATAACACCCCTGACTTTTCAGTATTGCCCTTCCACCAGCGTCGGCGCGCCGTTGCCGGCCGCCGGCAGCGTTTCATGTCTAGCTTTTTCAATAAGGCCTCAAACTAAAGAAATAATGAGTTACGAACAAACACCCCTGACTTTTCAGTATTGCCCTTCCACCAGCGTCGGCGCGCCGTCATCAAGCAAGCAAGTCAGAGGCCTCTTGCACCAAAATCCTCTTGCACCAATGCTTGGATTATTTTGCATCGTGTACCCAGTACAAGTCTCAAATGTAACAACTTGCGTGCAAAATTTAGCAAGCACATGTAGGATTATGTATTTGGCTATTGCAAACAAATTTACCACCGTTAGATTAGCTTATTCTGAAACCGGTTTTTCGATTTTACCTAGCTAGGTAGTTTGGTGCAAGAGGCCTCAGGTCTGGTATGCAGATTCACTCACAAGTTCTCTCAACATCTTCAATTACCCACGGTGACTATAAATATTACCAACAATCAAGAGCACCTTGTGATCTCAGTAACTCCGCAGATCCATCTTCTGTTTTCCATTTTCAGTTTTCAATTGAAATATAAGTTCCATCTGGGAGACACATGTAGCATCATTATGTTTAAAGAATTATTATGCTTGAACTTTTGATTTTTCATGTGAACTTCACTTCAAAAGTTGATTCAATTTTTAAAGTTGATATAATTTGTATAATGCTACGATCACGGCGCACCAAATCACAGATAACTTGAAAATAACCAAGCAAAAGCCACATTCTTCAGCAAACTATGAGAGCTATCTGATCCATGCTGCTTTGAAATAATTGAAAATCGCCAAAATCAGTCAAAATATGACAATTAAATTAATATAAACTTCACAAAACTTTGATTTGTGAGGCAATGCGCAACAGAAATGCGAGGGAATATGGTAGTAATCTGGTAGCAATTATGAAGGATTTCCTCTGTCGCTGATGAAAAAACACTTGAAACAAATTTTTCAACGCAGAGGAAATCCTTCATTATGAGTTGCAGGGACCATTTGATTGGCCCATTTTAGATAAATATAGCCCGAATGTTTCGATTTCAACCCCATTTATCGTAATGAGAGGAATCCATTGGCTTAGTGGTACGTCTTTTGAACACATGTAGGCCTTAGATTTCTCCTTAGCCCGCCTGAAACACATCATGCTTTGCATGCATTTCTATGGGTGAAGGAAAATTCATGCGCCGTGATGACGTCACGGTAAAGGAATTCTGAAGCTCGTGAACGGGGGCTGGTTCAGTCCAACTTGCCCACATACTCCCCAGAACTCCTTGATCCGGGCGTGCGGTGGAGCTAGGCGCGATGACGGAATAAGTCCTTGCTCCCGACAAAACCGAAGGGCCGCTTCTTCAGTAGCGCAGACTCTGTTAAGTTCAAAAACGGATGGATCGCGGGCATTAGCCATACCGTGGACTAAACAGGAGACGTGTAATTGAAACGATCTATACAAACTAACTGTGTCTCCAGTCTTTGAATGTTTATTAGCAGAAACAATAATTTGTGATGCTTTTTAAGCAGAAAATGTCAGTTGGTAAAAATTTCAAGAATTAATAATAATCAACTATTAAGATATGGTGTTGAGTGCTCTTGCGAGGAACATATTGTAATAATTGAACATATAAGCGAAAATATACCTAAATAGGCTAAATACATCATTTTCGACCTTTAAACTTTCTATATTCGAGGAAAAGGTCATTCATTTTGAGTCATATTATTTAAAATCAACTTTTGATAAAATATCAGAATAAGTTATAATCGTACTCCCACAATATCCAATACACTTACCTTGAATATCAATGCTGCCATATGGACCCCCCACAATAAACGTGACCTTGATTAGTTTCAACCTTGGCGCCGGCGGAGAAGGTGTAAGCCAGCGCTACCGTTACCCAACAACCAACCAACATACCATGAAATGTACAGTTTGCCTGTGCCGCAACCCTGCACGAGACTTGACATTAATAAAAATGAAAAGGCCACTTGAATATCATTATTTGTGTTCTAAACTAGTCGGTAATACAGTGAACCGCCAATGGTAGAAGGCTGCGTGGCTCCCCAACTGATTCTGTCCCCGTTCCCTCCCCGTTCCCTCAAGATTCTGTTTCAGCCTTTAACCCGCGCCCTGCTGGGGGGGGGGGTGTTTGAACACCCCCCTCTTGTGGTTTTTCGCGAATATCTCAAAAACGGCGGCGCGGAGCGCCGCCGTTTTTGGTACACCTTATCATACATTAATTCTACACATGTTGTGAAAATTTCAGACCAAGGTCATTCAAGGTCAGGTCACCAGGTCACTTGAAGTGAACTCACCTCATAAAAACTTTCAATGTCTGTCATAGCTACACCGAGTGACCGATCGCTTTGAAATTTTCAGCGATTGCTAAGAGCAATAGCATGTACAAAATGTATATCTCAGAATTTTGATATCGATGGCCTAAGGTCAGGTCAATTTTGCGACCTCCCAATGGTCAATGGGAGAAAATTGAAATGCGCCTCTTTTGGATGAAAGACATTATAAACACTCCCAAACACCGAATTACAAGTGGTTTAGACACACTGAACATGAAAATGGTGTCCGTGACCCTTGTTTATGCCCTGAGGTCATCTTAGGTCACGAATGGTATCTAACAGTTTTTCGCAAATAACTTTTGATAGGGCATGCTAGAGCGATGAAAACGCCTTAGATGTGTTCAGCTCGACTATACGGATCGACTGATATGCAACATGACCCTTTCCGGTCAGGTCATGACCTTGACCTGAGGTTAAATTTTCAAGTTGACCTTTCAAGGTAAAGTGATAGTTCATTCGATGCGTCTTGACGAGAGGAACACGATGCCGGTAAAAGTAAGCTTGTACAAGGCTTGGGTCAAAAGTTATTGCAGAAAATCTGTTTCTGAAAAAATCGACTATTTTTGCAGTTTTTGCCCCCTGCAGGCAAAACTGTTGACGTTAGGTCAAATCTGAGAAAATTACTCAGAAAGGGCGTTAATAGGGCTATCGAATGCGCTTTTCCGCGGCGCTGTAGCTCTATTGGTTCCCGAGTTATGCGTTGGCTTCTTGGAAATTGTCGACATTCGACCTGGAATTCGGCGAAATTTTGCCTTCAATGACCTCTGGTGACCTGACCTTTGACCTGACCAAAAAATTGACCGAAGTGATTTCGTCATTATTTTTGGCGCTCTTTCGAACGCCGCCTTCCGCGTATCGCTACGTGGCCCAGGAGCCGAGTTAGAAGGGGGGGTGTTCAAACACCCCCCCCCCCCCAGCAGGGCGTGGAAATCCAGGACCCCCAGCCGGGCGCGGGTTAATATTTCACTTTCCGTCAATATTTGGAAGACACATAATGGTTTCATCAACTCGTTGTAAAGCGCTGGAGAGGTGGCCGGCGTGGCAGTGGCACTGGGAGTGGACCCTACTGTGGCGGGGGACGTGCAGTCGAAGTGGGTGTGGAGAGCTTTAAGTGGACTGTATCATTTGAGAGAATGGACTAGCCGACTGATCAACGCGGCCGCCAGGTCAAAGCTGTACTTAGCACGTCTTAAATGTATTGTCAAAATCCTTGTCGGAGCAACCTCCGCAAAGTCTTACTCATGCGTGCCGAAAATCAAGACAAATCAAGAACAAGACATGAGCTGGTTAGACACTTGCTAACAGAGACAGACATTAATCTAAGAACGAATCAGACGCATCGAGCCATCGAACATGAGCGCATCCCGCTGATGTGTGCAATTGTACTGTCGCGTGTTAACCCTGAGGTGAAACGGCGCTATGGCCGGAGTTAAACTGGAGCTAAGCCAGATTAACCCGGCAGTTGCTGGGGTATTTCGCCACCCACCGTTTGCTGGGGCGGGGGGGGGGGCGCTAAACGCCCCCAGCCGATAACTCGAGAACCAATAGGCGCAGCGAAACGCACGAGGCGGCAAACGAAAGAGCGCGACGAGACGCTTCAGATGAGTACTTTAAAGTTGAATTTTGAGGTCACAGGTCGGGTCAAGGTCAGGTCAAACACTTGAAATCGGGCTTTCAGTAGCATGGACTTCAGGACTTCGCAATGGGCGCCTCTCGTCATAAACTCTGTCCAAACGGTGCACAATCCATCATATAAGGCCTACAAGAGTGTCAGCTCCATGTCGGGGTCAGTCAAGCATAGGTCAGGGTCAAGGTCAGGTCAACCGGGTAGGCACATATTCCCGAAAATCAAAACTGATATTCGCAGCCTGTGACACATGTTTTATAGGTAATGTGGGGCGTAGAACACGATGGTGACATTCATTTTATCATATGTGTACGTGTTTGGCTCAAAAAGTTCAATTTAAGAAATGCATGTATCATGGTCGTGAAGTAGTCACGAAAAATTGCCAAGATTCAGTTCAAGGTTATGGAAAATGCGGAATGATGATCAATAATCGAAGATAACCATTTGATTGATCATGGTATTGGCAGTCTAATGGCGTTTACGGCATGTCTGTATGTCTCTTCTGTGATTTTATATGATTTTTTGAACATATGCGGTTTTTGGTCGAAAACTCAGAAATCATGACGTCACTAAAACCTCGATATCTCAAAAATTTTCCGACTGATTTTTTTTAAACTTTGTCACAATAAACTTCAATCAATTCCCTACAGGTACCCAAAATTTGGCGCGCCTGCGGCGCGCCGTTTTTATGCTATGGCCCGGCGAAAAAAGTGCGGGCGTTTAACGCCCCCCAGCAACTCGCGGGTTAAGAGAGGATAACTATTGGAAAATTGCTAAGGAAATTTTACGAGTAGGTTCGACCGAACGGCCGAAACCATACTCCGTAGAGATGCAAACGTATTAGATTTAGGGGGAATACTGGCATCAAAATGGTCGTCCCCAAGGACGAACCACCAGTATTAGATTATTGGGACGGCCTCAAATCGCCGGAGCGACGCCCGAGCTCCGAGAGCACGTGTCCGGACGGGCACGTACCGCGCAGAGATCAAGAGCCGACGGACCGCCGCTCCGATTCCCGACCCCAGGTCAGTTCGGCCGGCGCCTGGGGCTAGCCGCCCGGCCCGGCCCTCCGATTGGCCGGCGCTACAGCGAGCGCGGGCAGCGGCCGGCGGAGCGCCCACCAACTTGGTACAAGGCACACAAGCATCACAGCCCCGTGGTACGCGACTTAATAACAAACACAACAATCAATAACAAGTAACAACACAAATACACTTCTTACGCGGCGGCACACCAAATCACGGCGGGACTGTCGCGGATGGGTCCCGACGGGGAGGGGAGGGGAGAACGCCGCTGCTGCCCAGCACCGACCGCAGCGCCAGAGCTGCCGGTTTACCTCTGCAGGGGCCCACACTCCACATTTATGTCACCACTGGTATTTTAGCTAGCGTCTATCACATAGTAGAGCACAGGTCGATGAAAATCGTGATGCAAAATTGACAAAAAATGTGTATTTTAAAATTCCTTAAAATTTATTTTTTCATTTACGTAAATGCATCATATTGCATATCATTCGACTCGGCTGATGAAGAAAAAACAAAACGAAACCATTTTTGCAAGCTCTAGCTTCATTGTCGCGTTATCTGCAAAAACGTAGTTTGACCCTAGTTGACCTCAAGTGACATGACTGTTCTTGTAGCATACAAACATAAACTTAGTCACTTATTGATATAAACTGATGGAGGGTAACTAAAAACCGTTAAAATGGAGGGGATATCTCCCATATTTTACAGTAAAAACCAGGCAGGCAATCGCCCTTAAAACCCGCGCCCTGATGGGAGGGGGGCCATTTTGGCCCCCCCTGTGGTTTTTCTTAAATAGCGAGAAAACGGCGGCGCGCAGCGCCGCCAAATTTTGGGTACCTCACCGGGCATCAATTTGACACCTTCACACAAAATTTCAAGTCACAGGTCACCTCAGGTCAGGAGTTATTGAGGTCAAACTGAGGTCATGTTCGAGTAAAAATGAGCAAAAAACATGACATCTTGAAACGCTCACCAATTCTACAGTTAACAAGAAATTTTAAAGTTCTTAACGTGGTTGTGTAGAGAAAAGACGGCGCTACAAGAATGCTATCTCGGATTTTCGAAATTTTGGGATTTTGACCCCCAAAAATAAAAAAAAAATGATTTTTTTTTAGAAAAACTCGAAAAATTTCCAAAAATTTTCGAATTACGAAAAAACCGGAATTTATGTGATAGTCCCTGCGCTCTTCGATATACATACCAAATTTTAGATCGATACCTCTTTTTTTGGCCAAGTTATAGCGAAAAAACTTAAAAATTGATAACGTCAAATTTTTTAACTCAATTTTTAGCAATTCTAGACCTCGTAGCGCAAAACGGAGACCACCATTGAACTTCCCGTGACGAGCTGCATCGAATCGATACCCATTTTATGCAAAAATATCAACTTTGAAATTTGACCTAATTTGACCTGACCTGACCTTGACCAAAACGTGACCTAAGCTGGCCCTTAAGTCTGTCTGACCCACATAATCGCATTTGTCATGTAAAATGGACCATAAAACATGTATCACACGACACTTTCATATTGTGACCCCCCCCCCCAGTGACCTGACCTATGTGACCTGACCTGGTATCAGTGACCTCAAATAGCAAAATATGTGTTTGAAGAACATTTCCCCATCAATGATTTTCAATGAAATGCATTTTACACGATTTTACAACACATTTCTTGAAATGCCTGTAAACGGTGAAAATTCGACCTTTGACCTGACCTGTGACGTCATCGGTTTGACCGAGGTCAATGAAATTGGGTCACAAGGTAGTTCCCCGTTCGGGCTATCCAACACCGTTTACGGCTTGTCGCTATGTTGCGTGGTTCTCGAGATCTGAGGGGGGGGGCAAAATGCCCCCCCATCAGACCGCGTTGCTCGGCAGACCCCATCTGGGCGCGGGTTAATCCATACTTGATAGGTCTAGGCATTGGAATAGAGCGACAGGCCGAAGAGGCCTTGTCTATGATGAGTGATGACATGTTTCGATAGGCGTTATCACGAGTGTATTCGCGGCCATTGGGGCGACGTAAGAAAAGAAGAAAACAACTGGTCCCAAGAACTTTAAATTATCAGTTAGCATGCACCTTTTCCTTGATCTGTAGAGAATTTACCATTAATTGCTAGAGAAAAATGCATTTAAAATCTTCCATTTATGCTTTTTTCATCGTTTGCACAATATGTTCTCTTACTAAGCTAGAAATACTAATTAGAAATAGTTCCCGCATCATCGTCAAGAACAATAGGGAAGGCTTGAAGTGAATACAATAATCTAAACGGTTTTGTTATCTATGTGAAGACACTTCTAAAATTGCCTGTAGAAATATTGAAGGTAAAAGTTTAACTTTTTCACAAAACGGATGTCTATAAACCTATTCAACGTGTGACAACTCTGCCGGACGCCGGTATTTCGTCGCCTACAGCCCAGCTTTCCCTAGTGACCGATAGAGGCGCTGCTATCGATGTCCGCCCGTGCCGCCTAACGTATTTTCGAAATTCATCTTTGGGCTAGGTGTAAACCAAACCTACTCAGTACAACTACATATCATCTCATGGAAAACAGTGGTTTATTGGCATAGCTCTCGGTTGGGGGTCAGCTCGCCCACTCGCCCGGGGTTACCCCAATATGCTAATTTTGTTTTAGAACAGCGATGTTTGGAAAAAATGTCATACTTAAGCCGGCCTGCTTCGTCACCCCTCACTACAAACTCTTAAAAGGATCCTTTCATAACATTCGTATAAATATTAGGGTTGTATGTTATAACAACAGTGCAACATCTCGGTTTTTACCTAAAAACCCTTAAAATATCATTTTTGCTCTATAACTTTAACAATATACAATTTTGTTAGCGTTAACTTTTACGCTGGCGTTACCTCAGCTGCCACGCTGAAAGGACAAACACTTAAACATTTTATTATGAATAGTTTAGCCGGAAACGGAGTGACCGGGCTTCCCCCGCGCCCGGGGTTACCCCGGATTCCCCTACCATACTTTTCCGCGTGGTCTTTGCTTTCCATTCAATTCCTCAACCTGACAAACTCATCTCTGACGCGGCCCTCCAGATGCCTACATATTACAAGCCCAAAGAAGGGCCAACTGAACGGGCCAAGTACAACCTACTAATAGTCAAGGCTGCTGTGCAAGCGATAAAAAAGGGCATGCCATATGAGAAGGCCGCAGAAACATGGAATCAACAAGATGAAAATCTACAGGGCGCTGGAAGGTGTGCAGCAGAAGTCATCAGGACAGCCATGCCCTGTCGCCTGCAGAAGAGGAGCATGTTGTGCCCAGACTTGAACTGACTGCTTCCTGAGGCTTCCCATTGGACCTGCTTTATCCCTATTACTGGTGGGCTTTCTGGACTACGTTAACTGGTGGTGGTGGTGGTGGTGGGGGGGGGGGGGTTCGGCCCCCCTTGCAATCTCGAAAAACTAACCGTCCGATCTTGATGAGACAAACGCCATTCGATTGCTTTTGTCGTGAACTTTCGGATTGTCTATAAAGTCAAAAAAGTTCTAAATTTGGGGCCCTGGAAACAATTTTTTTCGAAAATAATGCGTTTTACACCTCATTACTAAAAATGCTACTTTTCTTTTTCGACTGATTTTGATGAAACTAGGGGACCCGTCTTCATGAACTGGGCCTTCTTCCGGTATTTTGGATATTTCAAAAATCAGGCGGAAGCAGGTAAGCTAAATTGGGATGATGTTCTGAGTTTTTGTCATGGTAATTCATGTGTCTGATGACATGTGCCATACATCATCAATCATGTGAAATATGCAACGTGGGTTTAAGATACGTTTTCATTAGGCATGGCGGATTCAGGCACGCTAAGACGGGGGCCTAACACCGACCCCTTGGGAACACCGCTAAGAACCGGCCTTGGTTGGCTGGTGTGGTTTAGGATACACACACTCATTGAGCGATAGGTGAGGAAAGAACGGATGGCAGAGAGTGTTCTACCCTGGATTCCCAGACATCGTAGTTTCTCAAGCAGCAGGGCATGGGCCACAACATCAAAAGCCTTGCTGAAATCAAAGAGAATCAAGTCGGTGACTCCTCCTCTGTCCATACTCTTAGATACATTGTCATAGACCAAAAGGAGCTGGTCCATGGTAGACCTGTTAGCCCGAAACCCATATTGATGAGAGGACAGGATATTGTTAGACTCGAGATAGTTTGTAAGGTCTTCTCAAAGCAGGCGCTCAAAGGTTTTACTACACACTGAAGTAAGGCTAATAGGACGATAGTTGAGTGGATCAAATCTTTCGCCTTTCTTAAAAATGGGAATGACAAGGGAGGATTTCATAGGCGTCGCCAGAGATTTTCGGTTGGGGGGGGGGGGGGCAAAATCAGCCCTTGTGTTAAATCTTGCCTTCCTTCAGTCGTTACTCATTCATTTTACATATCATTCAACGCGCAATGGTGCGAGGAATACGATGGTGACAAGGTTTTCCTTGTAGCTATGACTTGCCATTTTTTTACAGATTTTTTTTTAATTTTTGAACAAAAAACGACCGGTAGAATCACAATGGCTGCGCTTGCCGACGCACTCTGGAGAGCCCCTGTGCAGACGCTCGTCGCTCATGATCATAAAAAGGTTAAACGCTCAGCTTAACCCGGCAGTTGCTGGGGTATTTCGCCACCCACCGTTTGCTGGGGGGGGGGGGGGCGTTAAACGCCCCCAGCCGATAACTCGAGAACCAATAGGCGCAGCGAAACGCACGAGGCGGCAAACGAAAGAACGCGACGAGACGCTTCAGATGAGTACTTTAAAGTTGAATTTTGAGGTCACAGGTCGGGTCAAGGTCAGGTCAAACACCTGAAATCGGGCTTTCAGTAGCATGGACTTCCGGACTTCGCAATGGGCGCTTCTCGTCATAAACTCTGTCAAAACGGTGCACAATCCATCATATAAGGCCTACAAGAGTGTCAGCTCCATGTAGGGGTCAGCCAAGCATAGGCCAGGGTCAAGGTCAGGTCAACCCGGTAGGCACATATCCTCGAAAATCAAAACTGATATTTGCAGCCTGTGACACATGTTTTATGGGTAATTTGGGGCGTAGAACACGATGGTGACATTCATTTTAGCATATGTGTACGTGTTTGGCTAAAAAAGTTCAATTTAAGAAATGCATTTATCATGGTCGTGAAGTAGTCACGAGAAATTGCCAAGATTCAGTTCAAGATTTTGGAAAATACGGAACGATAATCAATAATCGAAGATAGCCATTTGATTGTTCATGGTATTGGCAGTCTAATGGCGTTTACAGCATGTCTGTATGTCTATTTTGTGATTTTATATGATTTTTTGAACATATGCCGTTTTTGGTCGAAAAGTCAGAAATCATGACGTCACTAAAACCTCAATATCTCAAAAATTTTCCGACCGATTTTTTTGAAACTTTGTCACAATGAATTTCAATCAATTCCCTACAGGTACCCAAAATTTGGCGCGCCTGCGGCGCGCCGTTTTTATGCTATGGCCCGGCGAAAAAAGTGGGGGCGTTTAACGCCCCCCCCCCCCAGCAACTCGCGGGTTAAGCGAATCACCTTGCTGAAACTTTCATTCACGCATGCATGCAGAGGTTCTACGTAAAATGCATAGGGCTTATCCCAGCCGCCGATTGAAGCTAAGTAGGGCTTTCAGCGGAGAGTGAATGTCGGAAGTGTGAATCGGAAGTAATTCATCTTTGCTCCAGTGAGAGGTGTAGTGTGAACAAAAAGTTTCTCGTTTTTCGTGTGTAGGGAAGCGCTGCAAACGCGAAGAAAAGACGTTTAACGGAACCAAAATTTCGCACGGCATAGCGGCAAGGGATCCTTTAGCGATAGGCTTGGGACTTCCAGGCCATTTTAGGCCACTCAGGGTCAGTGTGGGCTCTCAGAAGCCTGCTTAGGATCCTGAAAATCGGCGCTGGTCACCCCAAATAGTTACGTGTACATATGTGGTGCTTTAGGGCTTTCCGAGCCCAAGGTGGGACCCTCAGAAGCCAGTGTGGGCGGCGCCGGCGGCGGGCGCTAAGAGACCAGGCCCAGGGTGAGCAGGGAGCCCTCAAATAGCAGTGTGAACCCCTGGAGGTCTGTGTCGAATCCCTAAGGACCCTACATAGGGACATAAGGAACATGTGCTGGGACCCTCAGAGGCACACCCGAGTCGTGACCCCTAAACTGTAGGCTTAGGCTCAGCAAAATCTGTCGCCTTAAAAGCTCGGCTGAGCTATCAGAGGCCTAAGGTTCTCAGAAATATTTAAAAGTATCCTCAAAGATCCGTGTGGCCCTTCAGAGGTCTACGCATGTGTAAGGTCCTTAAAGATTCCTGTATGGGCCCTCAGAGAATATGCACACCAGTGGGACTCTCAGAGGCCGGTTTGGGCCCTCTGAAGGCTTCTTAGAGCTCAGTGGAGCTCCTTCGGGGCCTGTGTGAAAAGCAAGCAATCATGAGCCCTGTGGCACTTGAACGGTACTTGAGTCTGTCGCAGACATTTGACGAGAGTTGAGAAAGGCCCGAAGATTCAGTGTCACGCTTTGAACGCAAATTTTGTATCAGCACTTCAAAACTTATGAAAATCAGCTATAAAATGTAATAAAAAACCAGCGAGGAACATGAAATGAATCACAGTATTGACACTTCCGAGTCTGGAGTCGGTGTTTTGACGATGTTGGCGACTGCGACTCCGACTCTGGCTTGAACCAGTCTGACCTCACAGGCATTCTCAGAAAGGTACCCCCATTTTTTCCCGACTCCAAAATCTCATCGGATCTGTATCGATCTCAGGGGGTGCCCGGTCCGAGGTTGGGGGGGGGGCAAGCTGCCCCGCTTGCCCCCCCGTGGCGACGCTAATGGAGGATTTCCGGCTCGAGGGAAGGTTGCCTTCAGGGGCGTAACTTTACATCTCTTTGGGGGGGGGGGCTTGAGCCCCCCTGTGCTGAACTGAGCCCCCCTTGGGAAGCTTACAGCCCCCCTTAATTAATTTTTAATTCTTGACAAAACACACACAAATAGCAAAACACTAACATCCAATTTCCCCATTTTCCACCATATACATGAGTTTCCAGGTTGGGGGATGATCATGGACTTAACACCCTCGCCCGTATAGTGGGGAGGAGGTCGAACGGACCCCCTCAGTTTTTCGCGAATAACTCGCGTAAAAAGCGTCCGATCGCAACGACACTTTGAGTACCCTCGCGTTATTCAATTTTACACCGACCTTGAAAATTTCATGACCCTGACTCAAATGACCTTTAACCTGTGCCCTACTTTTCGAGACCATGCTTGGTCGGAAATCGGAATCGCGATTCGGCGTATGTCGGCTCGCATTAGCCGCGCGTTTGCAGTCTTTTCGTGGTTTCAAGCGTTCAAACATGTGATATGATGTGGCTCCCAATGCATTAAGGTGGGTTTGAAGGTCACCTGAAGGTCAGGTCAGGTCATTGACCTTTGATGACCTCGGTTCACTTTTTCAAGTTTTACATGTTTCTAGGTTAGTTTTTGGAGCTAAATTGGAATTTGGCAACCATATGAACATTTACGAAGTAGTTTTGGTGCCTTCCTTATATGTTACGAAGCTGTCAGAGGCGGTTGACACCTACTACGAATACCTGGCAGGTTTTACTGGTTGACTTCACTTGACCTGACCTGACCCGACCCGACCCGACCTGGCCTAAATGCATCTAGTCTAGAACCATGTAAAACTCGAAAAAGTGAACCGAGGTAATCAAGGGTCAATGACCTGACTTGACCTTCCGGTGACCTTGACATCCACCCTAATGCATGGGAGCCACATCATATCCCATGTTGAACGCTTAAAACCACGAAAAGACTGCAAACGCGCGGCTAATGCGAGTCGACATGCGCTGAATCGCGATTCCGGCCAAACATGGTCTCGAAAAGTAGGTCACAGGTCAAAGGTCATTTGGACAAGAGTCATGAAATTTTCAGGGTAGGTAGGTGTAAAATTGATTAACGCGAGGGTACTGAAAGTTTCGTCGCGATCGGCCGCTGTTTACGCGAGTATTCGCAAAAAACCGAAGGGTTCGTTTCGTCCGTTCGACCCCCCCCCCCCATACGGGCGAGGGTTAACATGAGCCCCATGGGCGTTGCATGGAAAGAATGGGACCAAAAGTCGGCAGTGCCCCCCCCCCCTTAAATGAAAGTGTCCGCCGCTACTGGGTAGATGTGGATCGGTGGTTAAACCTGCGCCTGGGTTGAGTTTCAGTCAGCTTCACCGTCGTGAGGGCGTCCCATTATTTCAGAGGCTGAGATAAAAAGATTCTCAAAAAGCGATCGACTGCTCCGAACAAATGGGTCCCTCCAACAATGCCTAGGCCATTTTTTATTTCCTGCTTACTTCTCCATTGTCCCTTCGGGCTTCGTAAGATCACAGATATAAAATCCGAATTACACGAATTGCTTGCTCCGTTACCTTTACATTACTGTGCAGTGCTGCAGAGTCGATCGATCGACTCTTACTGTACCATTGACAACAGGTATATGCCTCCTAAAACCCACAGCACGGTAAACTACTGACTTGTGGTATGAGCCTTTTTCTTTGAACTGAATGTTTCTTGACCAGTGCAGGCGGATCCAGAAAGCGGTCCTGGACGCTACAGAATGGGGATATCCATAAAAGTTTCTTCAATTTCCAAAAACTTGCCGGATTTCGATTCCTTACGCACTGCTGAGTGCTGAGCAGTTTAAAACAAACTCAAACTTCTAGGATATAAGCTATACGGTTGAAAGGGCCTCAGTTTTTTATATGCAAGGCCACTTGACTTGGTGATCAGATCTTAGGTGCTCTGGCATCAAACTTGTTACACAGGCTGCAAGTCATGTTTTAGAGCTGTTTTGCCAAGTGATTTTGCCAATTTTCGGCGGCGCTTCGCGCCGCCAATTCATATCAATTCATATTCGAGTCAAAAACAGATCGTGAGTTGTGAACCTCGTTAAGCACCCTCATCAAGCATGTGATTAAGTACCCTCACACACAGACGCAGGCATGTATAATTGTATATGCACTACCATAGACCACTATTATCGTATATAGGTATATATGTAGTGATCTACGGCATTACCTATCAGACTGGTGGCACATGTAATTGTAAACATTTCAGACTGTACTGTGTAGGCATTTGCCCATAGAGTTCTGTATACAGAGATCTATGATTTGGCCCATACCATTAGACATATAGTGCATCGGCCTGAAGAAGTACAGTAACAATATCTATAGGTTTAAGTTTTTAGCCGGCCGATCCGTCCCCCCTGTCGAAAACCCGTAGGTAGGTACGTACAGACCAGGGTATATAGAACAACGGGTACACCAACGACGCGGAAAGCGCCCATTTTGCCTGGATAAGATACATGGTAGGTGATATATTTTTTGAATATGGAAAAAATAGAGTATTCTATTCTGACGAGTAAAGCCAAATTCATAAAGCAGTTATTTTTATATTATATGTACCAGAAATAACATACTGACCATAGTTTAAAACTTAGTCTAAAGTTAGTTGAAAAGCGTATAGTTGATACTAAGATGGAAGGAATCAATGGAAGGCGGAAATGGCGCAGCTGTTTCATTCTTAAAATGTGTTCGCAAGCAGGATTTACGTGATGCTAGCGACATCTATTAATGCAATCGGGGACGCTGATTGGCTGACCGAGTCCGTGAGCAGTATCACTAATGTACGCCAGTACAGGGTTGATGCAATGTGCGCATGCGCAGGAACTTGGGCTCTCATGGAGGGGCTTTTAGTACCTCGGGCAGCGCCCAATGCTTTTTGGACCTGTTATGGCCTCTGCATCGAAAAATGCTAGATAAAAAGGTTGTAGAGGAAGCTTGAGGCTACCTTTCCCCACAATAATATTGGCACTTTATCTTTAAGCTTACGTGTGAGGCTCGCTTGAAAAAGGTCGATTTAACATGGAAACCCTATGGGGTAGTAGTTTTTGAGCGCCCATTTGGCCTAATGCTACCAACTGTTACTGGCTACCCCTGGTACAGACACCCCCAATATGGAAAGTTTTGCTGCTGACTGCTGAGCCCCCCCCCCCCTGACAATATCATAAAGTTACACCCCTGGTTGCCTTCAAGGTAAGCTCGGATAAAAACAGTAAGAAGAGGATAGGCCAGAAAAGTAGCACAACGCTTGAGTAAAGTAGGATGTAGGTTGTCAGGGCCAGCGGATGCATTGGCCCTGACAACCTACATCAGGGCCAATGCATCCGCTGACAACCTACAAGGAGCTGGAGGGCCTTCAGGACTCGGTTCTGTGAAAAGGTAACCATGCCCGGCCCCCGCCGAAGTTCGTTGGTAGCACTGCTGCTCCACGGCGTACATTTCCTACCAGCCCATAGGGTTTACATGTTAAATGGCCTGTTTTCAGCGAGCGATATCTCGGTCAACCTTTGAAGGAATCAATGGTTCTTAGTCTCAAATGATAGATCGATGAATTTTCTTTCGACAATTCCTCTACCATTTTTCACGAAACCCAGCCCATCTTCTACGGCGTACAGGGTAAAGATTTCTCTGCACGCCAGCACCCGCGATCCGCCTCTCCGATCGTCGGCGCGCGGTCCTCGGTAGCGCAGTCGGTAGCGTATCGGGCTACGGATCCGAGGGTCGTGAGTTCGAATCCTGGGAGCGCCGCGTGATTTCGGCTAGAATCGAATGATGTAGATTCTTGAATGTTTGCATAATCAATTATGAATAGCTAATGGAATGTATCTGCCCACTAATCGGCCCCTAAAACCTGTTATTTTAGAAATTTAAGAAATGAATGTCACGTGCGCGTCACAACTGCCGACCATAAGCGTTACCATATTCTAGTTTGAACTAACTTTTTGCAAGTCCCGACCACATATAGTAGGTTTTCTAGTAGATATACTAGAAATGCCTACCAAAGTTCGTCCTACCCGTCACTCAATATACCCTGAACCATGCCCATCAAGGCCATCTATAGAAGGTACAGTCACTCCCCCGCCGACCAATCAGAGACAGATCCTGAGTGACGTCACCCCTGATGCTCGCAAGTGGTGCTCCATTCCCTTCATTTGAAAATTGTCGGTGACACTCTACACATATCGCTCAACCGTTGATGTCATTGGAAAGTCCAACTAATTTTCTAGCGATAAAAAAGAGCAGCAATATGCTAAGAAATGGCCGGTTTTGAAGATATAGACGATTTAAAAAATCCTTTGCAGTTGCAGGCAGGAAAGCAATGTAAAAACGCATCAAGCTTATATTTTTACTATGAATAAATCATTTTTTAGTAAGTTTTTAGATATGGTATCGATTTAATCAACAACTTTATTACAATAATTTTATTACATGTAACTTTATTTCAAAATAATATTTTCAAAAATGGCAACTGTTGGCAAGTAGCTTTGAAGCGATTGTGGCGCACCGCGCCATTATTGTCATGAGGCCCCCTTATGATGTCATCAAAAGTGGAGTGACATGGGCCTGATGCCCATGTAACCATTATAGGTCTGGTGGGGGGCGGGTTGTTTGAGGGCTTCCTTGGTGTACACCGAGGAGAAAGATGAAGCAAATGCTTCAGCCATGTCTCTAGGATCGTCAGTAAGTTCGCCAGAGCATAACCTGATGGGGCCAACAGTTGGGCCAGATGGGTGACAGCACGTGATCGCCTGAGGCGGTGGGGGGTAAAAATATTTTCGTCATTTAATGCTCAATACAATCGCTGTGACTTTTTACAAGACCTTCTCCTCGTCGTTGTTTCTTGCTTTCAACGACTGGTCCCCGAGTGATGACTATCTCCACACAAGACAGGATGAATGGAGCTAGCAATGAAGCCCAAAAAAGATATCGAAAATGTTAAAAAAAAAACACTTCTTTTCAAGGAGATGAATTGAATGGTTTTGGAGCCTCACGAAATATGTTTCAGATATGACGCGTCACACAAACTGACGCATAAAGACTGTGTTCAAATATGTGACCGCAAGCACTTGTTGACGAATGAAAAGCGTAGGTGTAGCCGCATCTCCAGACCCAGCGTGTCGAAATCCAGTATGTCTTAACGGACCGTTTATTGGACCGAGTGAGCTGAGTGGATAGCCCACACGATCTCGAGAGTAACAGTCGTTGCTGGGAACGAAACACAATACACAAATCAAAAGACGTATAAATAAGCGTTACCAAGCGTACAATAAATAAACGTAAGGGGTGGGCAAACAAAGAGGGCTTAAACGTACCAATAAATGATGCACCAAAACAGGCCGTGAGGGGCCCTACCACAGATAACACAGCATCCCTGCGTACTGACATCAAATTAATCGTGACCTTTCTTAACATTCGTGACATTTCGTGACCTTTCCTAACATTCGTGACATTTCGTGACCTTTCCTAATATTCGTGACATTTCGTGACCTACCGACAAATGTGCCTTCTGGGTCGCTTCGCGGCTAACGTCCATACATCCAGAGGCATCCTTCCAAGCCAGCCTCACATCTCCGACGCCATATCTACGAATCCAGACACCAGTCAGGTCCATTGTCGTTTACCTTAGTGCAAAGTATCATAGTCTCGGTTTTAATCATATTGGCGCTGAAACGCCTTATATGAAATTGACAACAGAATATCTATACGAGCTAACAGATCACACATTTAAATGCATCATAGTGAAATACAACTGCTCAGCCACTTACCATCGCTCGCGCAAACACAGACACGACACGACCGCCTCTGCCGCCATCAGCGCGAATGATCCAGAATTATGGCCGGGCATAGAGCCGGGTGGCACGTCACACAGCAAACGAGTACTGAGAAGTATTGCAGAAATTGCCTTCTAACAATACGCCAACGAACAATGAGCCATCGAATATTCAAACTAGCAAATAATCACGCGATACATTTCAAATTGGTCGTTTACGACAATCAACATAGTACAAATGATACAACGGAAAAACGCAAAGTACAGCAAAATCAAGTACAAACAGAGTAAAAGCCATACGAAAATGTCCACCTCTAGGACCATGGGCGATGCTACTCGCAAACCGAGGGGAGGTAGTCCCGGCCGTCCCGGCTCTCCAGGCAGGCAGAGCGGGGAGGCAACCGGGGCAGAGAGAAGAGCGAGCCGGCTTGAGCGGAGCGGCGCACGACTGGGAGCACGCACCCCCGTTCCACCGCGCGCCGCAGCGGCGCCGCCTACACCCGCCCCCATGTGCGCACCATGTGCGTCACATTACTTATTCTACATGAGAAACACTAACTTCGAGATCGGCCTCTTCAAGACGCTGCTTGCCGTTTTCACCATAGCGGAACGCACAAGACCCTCGCTGTCCGGAAACACCTCCAATACGCGTCCAAGAGGCCATCGACATCGCGGGCTGTTAACGTCAACGACCAAAACAACGTCACCAACAGAGAGGTTCTTCCGTGTTCTGACCCACTTCTGGCGCTGCTGAAGAAGTGGCAGGTATTCCTTTACCCAACGCTTCCAAAACAGGTCGGCGAGATATTGCACCTGCTTCCACCTTCGACCAAAGCAGCTGTCCCTCTCGCTGAAGATGCCGTCTGGCACCGGACCACCACGCAGTAGTAGCAGGTCGTTGGGGGTGAGAGGCTGCAGATCAGCTGGGTCACTTGATACCGTCGTTAGAGGTCTACTGTTGAGCACAGCCTCCACTTCGCATAGAAGCGTGCGGAGCGACTCGTCAGTCATCGTCTGCTCCCTGAGGAGCGCATTCAGGACTTTCCTGATGCTCCGAACTTGTCTCTCCCATATACCTCCTTGCGATGAGGCACCTGGAGGGGTGAACTTCCACGTGATCCCCTCCTTCAGTAAGCAGTCATGAACGCTTTTCTCTTGCAGCTTGCGGACTTCTTCTCTCAGCTCTCTCTCAGCGCCTGTGAAATTCGTCCCATTGTCAGACCTGATAAACTTCACTTGACCTCTCCGAGCCTGGAATCTGCGAAGAGCATTAATGAAAGAGCTTGTATCTAGGGTTTCGCACACCTCGATGTGAATAGCCCGAGTTGCGAGACACGTGAAAAGCACACAATATCTCTTCATCTGCTTTCGTCCCACCTTGACATAGAACGGACCAAAATAATCGGTCCCAACTCGACTGAAAACTCCACCTTCTGGCGCCGTTCTGTCTTCCGGTAGGTTCGACATCTGCTGTGTCACCACCGAACCCTGAATCTTTCGACATCTAACGCATCTTGACAGAACTCTGCGTACTGCAGAGCTTCCAGACACAATCCAGAACCTTCGGCGCAACTCAGCCAGGACATGTTCCCTTCCAGAATGTCCCTTTCTCTCGTGCATGTCCCGTATAATGAGGTCAGTGACGTGACCATTCTTGGGAAGAATCAGCTGATGTTTTGCAGCGTCTGGAATCTGAGCGTTTACGAGCCGTCCTCCGACTCGTAGAGTTCCGTCAACCACACAAGGATTCAGACGGAACAAACGGCTCGACTTCCTCACTGAACCGGACATTTCTTCAGGAAACGCCTGTTCTTGAACATGTCTCAGAATCGCAGCTTCTGCCATCTCAAGTTCTTGTACGGACAGCCTAGGTGAAAGAAGATCTTCATCACGTGTACCGGACTCCTTCCTGCCGGCTACTCTCTTCTGCAGCAGCTGCTTCCACCGAAGCACCCATGCGACACGTTTCTTCAGCTTGAACCAGTCACTTGTGCTGTTCAGCAGCTGTGCAGTGTAGTCATTACCTTCTGTAGCTGTGGTGGCGCTGACTACGCTTTTCTTGATCTCAAGCTCCTCTGTACTGCCCTGAAGCTGTTGGACTTGTGACTGATCCGGCCATTCACAGGCGGCGCTCTCGAGGAACGCTGGGCCAAGAACCCAGCGAGATGCAAGAAACGCTGGTCCTGACTGACCACGGGATAAGCTGTCTGCCGGATTCAGCTCTGAAGGGACGTATCGCCACTGGTTAGGACTTGAGCCATCATGGATGACTGCTAACTTGTTGGCCACGAACGTCTGGAAGCGAGATGTGACGTTCTGTATGTAGCGGAGCGTTGAGACGCTATCGGTCCAAAAACACACCTCATCGAAATGCAGATCTGTCTCGGAGAGTATTTGAGTGCTCAATTGTACTGCCAGAGCGGCAGCCGTCAACTCCAGGCGAGGGATGGAGCAGGTCTTCAATGGGGCTACACGGCACTTGCTCATCAGTAGGGATGTCGTAATCCTTCCCGCAGCGTCCTCTACTCGAACGTACCCAACTGCTCCATACCCGACTTCACTCGCATCTGCGAACATGTGCAGCTGGCGACTCCGAGCCTCACCATGCAGTGGGGCGACGCTTCTCGGAACGGAAAAATCTCTAAGGTCTGCAAGCTCTTCACACCACTGATTCCACCGCTGGAGATGAGAGTAGGGAATTGGATCATCCCAACCCAGCTGTAATCTGCACAGGTCCTGAAGCAACACTTTTGCTGGCAACAAAAATGGAGCTCCAAATCCCAAGGGGTCATACATGGCACTCACAGTGGACAAGATTCCTCTCCTCGAGGCTGGACCACGCTGTACCTCCACTCTGAAGCTGAGTGTGTCATGATCGACATCCCACTGTACTCCTAGAGCTCTCTGCGGAGACATTACACCTTTAGTGAGGTCCATTTTGTGACTCGGAGCACGATCTGTTTCAGGGAGACATGACATCACCCTTGAGCTGTTGCTGACAAAACCCGTTAACCTGAAACCTCCTCTGGCACAGCACTCACGAACTTCCAGCGCGAGCCCTGCTGCTTCGTCCTCAGTTGACGCAGACTTGAGAAAGTCGTCAACGTAGAAGTTCCTCTGTATGCACCTTGCTACCTCCGGTTGATACAGCCCTCCGTAGTCCTGAGCCGTCCTTCGCAGCGCGAAGTTCGCGCAGAATGGCGACGACGTCGCACCAAACAGGTGAACGTTCATTTGGTAGTCTTCCAACTGTCGAGATAAGTCCCCGTCGGGCCACCAGAGGAATCGTAACAGACTTCTGTCTCTGTCAGCAACTCGAACTTGGTAGAACATCTTTTCAACATCTCCCATGATGGCGAAGGGTTCCTGACGGAACCGCAGCAGCACTCCGATAAGCGAGCTGGTCAAGTTGGGCCCCTGAAGCAGTCGATCGTTGAGAGACACACCTCGGTAGCTCGCTGAGCAGTCATAAACTACTCTGATTTTGTCCGGTTTCGCTGGGTGGTAGACACCGTGGTGTGGAATATACCACGTTCTACCCCAGCAGGCGTCCAAACTCTCTCTGGACACCTTTTCCGCGTAGTCCTTCTCAATCAGCTCGCTGACGAACCTGCTGTAGTCCCTCAGATACTTCTCATCACGCATCATCCGCTTCTTTAGACCTTGGGCGCGCTGCTCTGCTTGCTGTCTGTTGTTAGGAAACACCTGCTCGTCTCTGAGGGGGACTGGTAACTCGTAGTGCCCGTTGATGAAGCGCACTCCAGTCTCCACCTTCTTGAGCCACTGCTGGTCCTCTCTAGACAGACCGACGTCCACAGCACTACCATGGTCTTCGAAATCCTGGTTGTACAAAGCCATGAAACTGCGATGGAGATCGGAGCTCTCCTTGACAACCCTGATACGATTCACTCTTACTCTGTCGTTCTCGTTCTGACAAACGCGTCTTGGGCCCTGCACCACCCATCCTAACTCAGTCCGAAGCGCGAACGGCCCACCATCTTCACTTCGTCTTACCTCTAGCGGCTGGAGCGCCTGAGGACAGTTGCTACCTATCAGGAGACCAATTTCAGCATCGATCCGCGCCAAATCAATGCCCTGCAAGTGAACCCACTGGTTTAGATCCTCGCTTGACGCCATGTCTTCTAGTTTCACTGGAATTGTGCTGAGAGTGTACATCGGAGGCATCGCAATGCACGTACTTCCACCCAGATCCGATATCTTGACTCCCTTTATCACACGACTGTCCACTTGCTGATTGTCAACTGACGCGGTAGTCATTGAGAGCTTAACGTTTTCGCCAACAGCTCCGATCTGCTTCAGCAAAGACTCCGAGCAGAACGTCGCTGAACTGCCTCCGTCAAGAAACGCGTACGTCTCTACTTTCTGGCCACCATCAGTCCACATCTTCACGGGTACGATAGACATCATAGTAGATGACGAGTCAGCACACGTCTTGGAAGAGCTCCTCAGCTTCACTCTGCCATTTGTTACGACTTGACTCGGGTTCTGCGGCACTTCACTACCTGCATGGCCGTCAGAGACGATTCGAACACCGTGCTCTGGCGGTGGTCTGTCGTTGTGCAGTGCTGTTGGATGACGGAGTCTGCAGATTGAGCAGGTTCTCCTTTTCGCACATTCCCTCACCAGGTGACCCTTGCAGAGGCACCCAAAACAAAGTCCCTGCTCTCTGACGAAGGCACTCTTCTCATGAGGTGCCCTTCCTCTGAACTCTTCACATTGGTCGAGGTAATGTGCCTTTGAACAGAACAAACACTTGAGCGATCCCCGCCGCTGCTGAGCTCCTGGCTCGATGACTGTTGCCGATACAGTTTGAACCTTTCTCCGCTGACCTTCCTGTTCTCTTGTCCTGCTGACATTGTGCTGACGACCAAACATCGGGTTCGTCTGGATCCTTACTTCTCTCTCGACAAAGTCGACGATATCCTCAAAGCGCGCTCGTCTGTGCTCCTGTTCATGGATATGGTCCGCTAGGCGGCGCCACTGGTCCTGCAGGTTGTAGGGCAGCTTCTCGATGATTTTCCGCATGGTCTTTGGGTGGTCTGTCTCCCTTGCTCCGGGTGATATTCCACTCATTACGTTGTTGCAAGACCTCAGCGTCAGTGACAAACGATCCATTCCTTCCAGATCTCCTGGTTTTACTTGTGGCCACTCCACAAGCATATCCACAAACGCGCTCGTGATTGAGTCCTCGTCTCCGTACCTCCGATCAAGGAGTCTCCTGGCTTCCAGGTAGCCCGATCCAGTCGTCATGTGCAGGCAGCCCCTGATTATGTCCTGTGGCTTACCACTTGTATATTGCTCGAGAAAGTACAGCTTTTCTTCGTCGTCATCAGTTTTGGAGGAGATCCGACTGTCGAATGCACGTATAAAAGATCTGTACTTCGTAACGTCTCCAGTGAATATCGGTATCTCAGCCTTGGGCAGCTGACTTCTTTCCAGATGGGCTAGGAGAGCCTGTGTGGAGTCCCCGTGCTGCTGAGCTCCAGGCTCATCCCTGCTTGCTCTCCTTCGTTCACTTTCTTGATTTTGTGCTTTTCTTCCTTGTTCGTATGCTCTTTCTTCTTGTACTCGTGTCCTTCTTGGTTCTTGTGCTCTTTCTTCTTGTACACGTGTTCTTGGATCTTGTGCTCTTTCTTCTTGTACACGTGTTCTTGGATCTTGTGCTCTTTCTTCTTGTACACGTGTTCTTGGATCTTGTGCTCTTTCTTCTTGTACACGTGTTCTTCTTGGTTCTTGTGCTCTTTCTTCTTGTACACGTGTTCTTCTTGGTTCTTGTGCTCTTTCTTGAACACGCGTTCTTCTTTGATCATGTGCTCTTTCTTCTTGTACACGTGTTCTTGGATCTTGTGCTCTTTCTTCTTGTACACGTGTTCTTCTTGGTTCTTGTGCTCTTTCTTCTTGTACACGTGTTCTTGGATCTTGTGCTCTTTCTTCTTGTACACGTGTTCTTCTTGGTTCTTGTGCTCTTTCTTCTTGTACACGTGTTCTTCTTGGTTCTTGTGCTCTTTCTTGAACACGCGTTCTTCTTTGATCATGTGCTCTTTCTTCGTCTTCTTCTTCTTGTGTCCTTCTTTCTTCTTGTTCTTGTGTTGTTCTTTCTTCTTGTTCTTGTGTTCTTCTTTCTTCTTGTTCTTGTGCTCTGCTTTCTTGTTCTTGTGGCGTTAATGTCTCAATCCTCTTGAAGGTTTCTTCCTTATCAAACTGAGCCAATACACCTTCCCTTGCCAGGCTTTCATCCAGTTCAGCTTGAATTTCCAGTTCCTCTTTCCTTCTTCTCAACTGCTCTTGCATGTCTTCGAGCTCATGCTTTTTCCTCAACGCTGCTGCCTTAGCATGCAGTCCCGCTCTTCTTGCTGCCTCGAAGGCCCGTTCTGAAGCAACTGTGGCCTTGCTTGATGCCCTTGTTGACGAAGAACGGGATGACTTCACCGATTCAGCAGGGCTTCCAACGCCAGGCCTGGTACCAGACGCATCAAAGTGGTCAACAGAGAGCGACCTACCAGCCTCCTGGCCTGGAGCGACTTCACGACTACGGACACCCGCTCTGTCTAGCTCTTCCGGAACATCTAGCGGCGGAGCTCCTTCACCAGCCTGACCATCAAATCCTACACCGCCTACACGATCAGTGCGTTCGGATCTACCAAACTCTGTGACAAATGTTGCCAAATCAACGCCTTCCCCTATCAGGATGTCTTCCAGACGATTCACCAGCACCGCCTTAGGTCCTCTACTATCTTCACCTCTTCTCGACAGCTCAGCCTTCAGCTGATGAACCCTTAGTTTGCCGAGCGTATCCATCTCGTGACCGAGCCTGGGCACAACCAACTACCACAAATCAAATTAGAAAGCTCTTCTGGAAACTGGAACTAACCAGCAACAATGCTATCCTGGAATCTCTATCAATCAACAGGTTGTCCTTAACCCCTTAGTAGATCAGCGAACACAAACACAATGGAAACCATACTCAGCATAACTCACAGCACAATAAATGGTCACACACTGATGCACTAAGTGTCTGTCACTTCTCAGATACTGTTCTCTTCGACTCATTTACCATGAAGGCACACACTTTGCAAGATAGTTCACATTCGATCACCAGTTTGCCTCCAGAGTCACTGTTTTGTGAACCGTTTATCAGAATGTCACTGCGCCACTGCAAGTACCATACAGCCTGCTTACCCCAAATATCAGCAGAAGTAGAGCACTCACTGATGAGCAGGGGCGACTCAGTCCTCACCAGCACCAGTCAGCAGCAGCAAACCAGCCACCTCACGAGGCCAGCAGAGCCACCAGCCGGTGTGAGCGTGCTGCGAGGTCCTCCCGGTGGGTGGTCTAGCTGCCCTCACGCGTAGCTGCAGAAGTCGCTACTCTGCCGTGGGCAGCTCGTCGCCGTTGTCGACACTTGTCGCAACTGTAGCCGCATCTCCAGACCCAGCGTGTCGAAATCCAGTATGTCTTAACGGACCGTTTATTGGACCGAGTGAGCTGAGTGGATAGCCCACACGATCTCGAGAGTAACAGTCGTTGCTGGGAACGAAACACAATACACAAATCAAAAGACGTATAAATAAGCGTTACCAAGCGTACAATAAATAAACGTAAGGGGTGGGCAAACAAAGAGGGCTTAAACGTACCAATAAATGATGCACCAAAACAGGCCGTGAGGGGCCCTACCACAGATAACACAGCATCCCTGCGTACTGACATCAAATTAATCGTGACCTTTCTTAACATTCGTGACATTTCGTGACCTTTCCTAACATTCGTGACATTTCGTGACCTTTCCTAATATTCGTGACATTTCGTGACCTACCGACAAATGTGCCTTCTGGGTCGCTTCGCGGCTAACGTCCATACATCCAGAGGCATCCTTCCAAGCCAGCCTCACATCTCCGACGCCATATCTACGAATCCAGACACCAGTCAGGTCCATTGTCGTTTACCTTAGTGCAAAGTATCATAGTCTCGGTTTTAATCATATTGGCGCTGAAACGCCTTATATGAAATTGACAACAGAATATCTATACGAGCTAACAGATCACACATTTAAATGCATCATAGTGAAATACAACTGCTCAGCCACTTACCATCGCTCGCGCAAACACAGACACGACACGACCGCCTCTGCCGCCATCAGCGCGAATGATCCAGAATTATGGCCGGGCATAGAGCCGGGTGGCACGTCACACAGCAAACGAGTACTGAGAAGTATTGCAGAAATTGCCTTCTAACAATACGCCAACGAACAATGAGCCATCGAATATTCAAACTAGCAAATAATCACGCGATACATTTCAAATTGGTCGTTTACGACAATCAACATAGTACAAATGATACAACGGAAAAACGCAAAGTACAGCAAAATCAAGTACAAACAGAGTAAAAGCCATACGAAAATGTCCACCTCTAGGACCATGGGCGATGCTACTCGCAAACCGAGGGGAGGTAGTCCCGGCCGTCCCGGCTCTCCAGGCAGGCAGAGCGGGGAGGCAACCGGGGCAGAGAGAAGAGCGAGCCGGCTTGAGCGGAGCGGCGCACGACTGGGAGCACGCACCCCCGTTCCACCGCGCGCCGCAGCGGCGCCGCCTACAGTAGGTGTTGCCCGGTCGCCATAGCAACAAGTAAGCGTCACAAATTTCGAACACTCTCCGAGTGCGCCAGGTTCGACTACATCGAGGACGATGGGTGATGGTTGCCAGCTGATTAAATTAATGAAACCCGAATAAATTCAACTTTTGTTTGAGACTGCGAGTAAAATCTGTTAATTTCAAATATCATTGAATTAGTTTTTGTATATAAAATAACTACAAACGACTCTGTGCAAGGAATAAATCAAGGCTTATGAAAATCGTGAGTAGGGTTGGGAAAAGCAGAAAAACGATCACGTGATGGCGTCCCAACCTTATCTGTAAGAATCTTGAGTTGGGCGACCAGTCTTCTTGTCACGGATATAGGAGTGTAGTAATTTGGGACAATCTCTAGCTTGGTTCACCAGGGTTAGGTCATAAGATGCTTGGCTAGCAACAGAAAAACCTCTCACACTGCGGTTAATTGTCCGGAAGGAAGCATAGGCAGCTATTGCACCAGGTGACTTTCGCCCGAGCTCAGCCCTGACTGTTTTGTACCTGGTCCAAGCAGCATGTCTACGGTTCAATAGGCTGGATGGGGGTCTTTTGTTCCACTTCGGGCAGCACGGTCCCGATTGACTGCGTTTCCTAGTAACATTTCACTATTTTTGTTTTGTGGTCTGTAGAGAGCAGCATGTTAGAACAAAGTAAATAAAACGCACATGAAACAATTAACGAAACTTTTGAATTCCTTTAAAATTCATAATATAGATTGAATGTGGAAAACTGCATTCGCTTATCTTTGACAAGGGTCCTCCAGGAAGCAAAAGGAATGACATTTTCGCGAACACCCTGTATATAGGAACACCCTGTAATCTCCGCCTCTACCTCAGATCAAGCTGAAACTTACGGTCACCGCCGTCACATTTGACAATAAATAACCCACCTCCAGAAGCCTTCGTCAAACTTCTATCCAGTTTGTGCTGGCGAAGATTGTTTGTCTTTTGACGGTAGCGCTAGCGCCTTGGTTGTAAGTGTTCCCTGTGCAGAGTGTCAGCGTAGAGGCACACGAATAGTCCTCAGGAGCGACCGTCACCTTGAAGAAGTGTATTCTCTGGGATCACGAGGGTCCCGGTCCCAGGGTATATTGAGTGAAGGGTAGGACGAACTTTGGTAGGAATTTCTAGTATAACTACTAGAAAACCTACTATATGTGGTCGAAACTAGCAAAAAGTTAGTTCAAACTAGAATATGGTAGCGCTTATGGTTGGCAGTCGTGACGCGCACGTGACATTCATTTCTTAAATTTCTTAAATAACAGGTTTTAGGGGCCGATTAGTGCGCAGATACATTCAATTAGCTATTAATAATTGATTACGCAAACATTCATGATTCTACATCATTCAATTCTAGCCGAAATCACACGGCGCTCCCAGGATTCGAACTCACGACCCTCGGATCCGTAGCCCGATACGCTACCGACTGCGCTACCGAGGACCGCGCGCTGACGTTCGGAGAGGCGGATCGCGGGTGCTGGCGTGCAGAGAAATCTTTACCCTGTACGCCGTAGAAGATCGGCTGGGTTTCGTGAAAAATGGTAGAGGAATTGTCGAAAGAAAATTCATCGATCTATCATTTGAGACTAAGAACCATTGATTCCTTCAAAGGTTGACCGAGATATCGCTCGCCGAGAACAGGCCATTTTACATGTAAACCCTATGGGCTGGTAGGAAATGTACGCCGTGGAGCATCAGTGCTACCAACTAACTTCGGCGGGGGCCGCCCGGTCCACTCCCACCAGGTCTCTGGATGATGAACAGCAGTCACCAGACGGACTGTATCTGCCTTGGCTTGTATCGGGGGGCGAGAGCTTCCGAGGGAATTCAGCCTGTGATCCAGGCATACGTTTCGCTTTGAGGCGTGAGAGAAAATGAAAATAACCCAGTGATTCGACCCGGCATATGATTCCTAATAGTGGTGTCAATCGGTTACCAATATTTCGGTATACCGATACCGAACCAATGTCATAACAAATGGGCAACCAATACCGATTCGGTATTCGGTATTTTATACTAAAAGCATTTGGTATTTTGTCGGTATTATGAAAGTCAACTACTGTCATAAAAAATTGAAAACATTTTTGATAAACCTTCTGAACTCAAATTTGATTTGCTAAATGACATTGGATGAAGAAAAAGGACAATCATGACACATTTCTCCCAAATGCATGATGTCATAACAAATGGGCAAACACATTAACTGTAACATCAAACACATCAGTCTACGAATGTTAAATGGCAACTTATCAGTACTAGCAAATTCCAACACCATGAGGATAATTATCTTACAAAAAAGCTAATGTGCAAGACATAAACATGTATCAATGTTTAACTCACTGTATACTGGAAAACACACTTTAACTACCTTAGGTACTCAAAATTTCCAAAGCTTTCATTAGTAACAAATTTGACTTTGTTTTGAGGAGTCTGTGATTGATCTTGACCTTGTCTTGCTCTCCGTTTCACTGCAATGCAGTTACATTATCCAAAAATCAAAACCTTGTTTTTTATAGCACTAGCTTCACCATTATCATCTAATATTGAAGGCAGCATTTATCACTTCATCATCATCCCACATTCGCAACATTCCACAAATTCTCAACTTCGCAGTCAACTTAAAAAAAAATCCTGTGGATAATTTATTTCTTTTAATTAGTGTTCTCTTTCCTGCTCTCCTCAACAGATAGAAATCGCTAGCAATGTAATCAAAAGCATTTCTAAAATATAATTGGGTGTTGGCTTGAATCGCAAATAGCAGTTTTAAAACTGAACACATCTAAAAACTTTTAAATGTCGCAGCTGCGCCAAAACCCGATGTAGCTCAACAACTAATCGAAAATAATTGAGCAAATTTGTTTTTCTGGTTCTTCATTTTTTAGCAATAGCGGCCTTCAATCTTTCTTGAATTAATTTTAAGATACCAAAATATGAACATCATATTTCTAAATTAAGTGTACGAAGTGTAAAAAAGGAAAACTTTATTTTATGCAGTTCCGTGCGTTTCGTATGGCCGCCGCCTGCAAGGCTGCCATTGTGAAAGAGATGCCACGTGACACGTGTAAATGATTATGTAAAATTATGGACATTTTACTTAGCTTTCATCGCGATATCATTACAGTGGTGTCTGCTATCTATCAGTGTGCCTCGTAAGTAATTATTTATCAAGATTTGTTGTGTTAAACGTTTGTTTATGATGAAAAATTGGCTGCGTCACTATCGTCACCATTGCTACTTGAGTTGAACTGTAGGTATCATGGATTTTGTTTACATTAATGGTGTAGCCCAGCCCATCACTGTCATTTGGTTACCATTTTTGGATCATGATACCACATGTAACCCTGTCTTGACTGGACTCAAATTGAATGACGAACTGAAAGGACGTTTGATGGTTCAGGCATGGATCAGATGGATGAGATTCAGGGTTCAAGTTCTTGTCCTATCACCTCATCCAGATGACTTGAATCCACATCCCAGGTAACTGACCTGAATATTTGTTAATAGTTACACAATACAGTTATATTTTTGCATTGCAAATAATTTAGAGATTTCCTGACTTGTTTTTGTTGCCTTATTCTAAAGTATTAGGTACCTTTCAATGCTTATCATTTGTTTTGAGAAAGTTTGAAGCACTTGTTTCATGATTCCCTGAATTCGGTACCTAGTCGGTATTTCACCCTATTTCTGAAAATCGGTTCGGTTTTGGTATACTCTCAGTGGTTTTGGTCGGTATCGGTTTGGTATTGGTTTCCAAAATTTCTGAAATTGACATCACTAATTCCTAATCAAAAGGGAAGAGTATAGTTGTTCACACATTTGTCCGTTAGATATCGATCAGATACCTTTGACTAGGTATACAAAAGCAACATTTGGCAAAGTTGTTTTTGTAAAGCTGCGCACTGCTGTGGATGCCGAACTCGCAACGCAGAGTAAAAAGGAGTCAATGACATTATCATCAAGCAAAATCTCTCATTGCTTACAATTTGTCCTGTTCATTATGGGTTCTGGGTATACAGGGCCTTGGTTCTCGGCTGAATCCGGGATGCCTCGCAGAGGATCTCGTTTTTCTATATTTTGTCCTTTTGCCTCGCCGGGGTCAAACGAGGTCACATCTCGGATGTTTTCACGTAGTTACTACGGGTTATGCACTGGCTGATGCTGTGCTTTGGTTTGAAATTCGGCCGATCCGATCCGCTGTGAAAGCGCAGGGGTAGCAATTAACCCTCGCACGACCAGGCCATTTCTCATAACACGAACGACCAGGGCCCGATTTCACCAAGTGAATATATTCTTGGTGTACTTTGGAAAAGTACACCGACAAAGTACGACGATAATACTATTCTGTTTCACCACAGGAATATATTCACTACGCCCGCTTTACGTAGTTTGAGAGCCACCGGCGCGCATGCATACATCTTGTCGGGGACATGCATTCACTATGTATATTTTTCCGTATTTAAAGTCGACGAGCTTTAAAGGGACCATCCCACCTTAACATTAGTTTTGAGTTGAGATAGCCAAGTTTGCGGCCAGGCTCAGAAACCACCATTTATCCTGGTCGCAACCCCCGCAGCTTTATGGTGTTCAAGAAATTTCTTCCCTTTACTTGCAGGGTGGGACCAGCTTAGTCCCTATCTCTTAACCATTAGCGGTTTCTTTGATGACGTCAGCAGTCATTTCAACGCCCGCCATTCCTTGAACCCGAGTTTTGC
Source organism: Amphibalanus amphitrite (assembly GCF_019059575.1). NCBI lineage: Eukaryota > Metazoa > Arthropoda > Thecostraca > Balanomorpha > Balanidae > Amphibalanus > Amphibalanus amphitrite. Next base: position 111,499 of record NW_024882325.1, read on the forward strand.
TGACCTTGAGCTCCCTTTCTTATCAACGTGAAATCCGTCGTCAGCGCTGAGAAAGCCTATTGCTTTTCATTTTAATTTGAATATTAGAAGATACCCACCACTGGAACTTGGACTGATATTATACCAAGGCCGAAGATGATCAAGCTGCCTGCTATATCTGGAGCTTGGTGTTCAACTTCAACATGGAATAAAAAACAAAATATCAAAGCAAACTGGATATGGTACTGCAAGTTAAAGTCCAAAGAAATTTGAAGAGCTGACAATTGACATTAATTCTTTTCCTGCAAGGTTTCCATATGGAGATCACAGTCACACCATGAAGAAATATTTTTGATGTTAACAGTTGAAAGGGGATTTATCTTCCAGTTTTGACGAAAGACGCTGCTGACTGTCTTTGGAAAAGGATGTCGGCATGAGGTGCTATTGTGCTTGTGAAGTGGTTATAACTGGTCTTTTCACAGTGTTAAATTAAATGTGCCATTGCAGCCAAGTGTGTTATCATGTAAGGTAAAATCAAAACTACAATGTTGGTTTTACGAGCATTGAGAAGGCTGGTAGGTAACACCTGCCTGTGCTCGTAATTCGTAAATCATGCTGCCAAAGTATTCTAAATTAATTTTATCATACACTTTTGTTGTCCAGAATGGTTGCACTATTGTTTGGTATCATATTATTCCATGTACATATGGTAGTGTTAAGTCCGACCAACATGTTACCAGATTTGAAGCTGTTACGTTACCTAAGTACCTACCTGTTTTTTTTTTTTTTACTGGCGTGGTGAATGTCACCTGGATTTTGTTTTGAGGTGCAGACCTAGTAACTCTGACTACATGGGTTTGAAGCTATTATCTATTCTGTTTTTACTGGCCTGGTGAATGGCGACTGATGTTGTCCGTGGATGGCACTGAAACAAATTTTGAGTGTCAACTGCCATGTACAGTGTTTTAATACAATGCTGAGGGCTGAAAGTTGTCTTGTTTAGAGTGGTGAAAGTTCAGGATATGCCAGCCACCATGGTGGGTCAGAGTTAATGTGTTGCAGTCAGTTCGGCTTCGGCAAGCACACGGATGGGCATACGCATCAAGACCTGCTCTGCCATACTTTCAGCCAATTTTACCTGGGCAAGTCTTTTCTTTTTATCTGCCAAAAGCTATGACATTGTGAATTTCAGTGCTGTGGCCTGTGTGTAGCTTTCAGGAAAGCAATTCTAAATAAAGCTCTGATAAAGTGCATGAAATCAGCAATGCAGCCCTCTATTACATTTTCTACAACATCTTACTTGTTCCTTGCATGGAGAGAAAAATGCAATGTTATGAATTCGTTTATTCACATAATTTGACAAGCATGCAGTTACCTGCTACTATCACTGCACAAAACAGAGCAGAAAACATCAGTTGATCAAACACAAGACACAACAGAAGTTTACAACATAGGCCTGCCGAACCTGCTTCCTCCCACCACAGTTGATGCCATTTCCTAGCCTGGCTTGATGTGAGCACTGAATAGCTGCTTTGTCTAATTACAGCTCACTACCATTCAACTTAAACTACTCTCTTTAAAGTAAGAGTGAGAGCGTTCAGTGTTCATAGCAGCTCGACAGACGACAGACAACAAACATCTTGACAAACCAACCAGTAGGTATTTGATTTGGCTAATGATTTATGTGCCTGTTGTATCATGGCCAAACTACTTTAACAGCAATAACCCCTGTTTCATCTTGATCTTGCTTTTAATTCCATTCGAACTCAGATCTTGAAACAATCATCTGAAGTGATATCAGATACTGGCTTCTGTTTCTCTTGAAAGCAAGTTAAAACAACAATGATAAACTAAGGCAGGAGATGTGAGTTGTGGCAGTAGATTTTTGATTCAACATATGTCAACCTTATATTGCTTGAGACATCTGTGACAGACAAACAAATATTTATAGTTTTTTGATAGTTTGGATTCTTGGCTTGATTTAGCAGATAAGCTGTGAACCTTGACTTTGAAATCACATAAATGTCATGGTACCCGAACGAATCCTCGCATGACATTTCTTCGTCCGCATTTCTTCGTCTACAAATCTTCGTCGGTGCATTTATTTGTCCATCAATGCTTACTCTTGCATATATTTGCGTTGAAGAAGAAATGCGAGCCGATTTTCATATACCCTGATGCGAGACAAAGTAATGCGATACGAATAAATGCCCTGACGAAGATTTGCAGACGAAGAATTGCGATACGAAAAAATGCCATAAGAAGAATTGTCCTGGAATCCTTTGTTGGCCATCATATATTGACCTTGATAAGATAAACGCATCATTCGCGCAATATTTGTCGCACTTTGATACCAAATTATTGCTTCCAAATGCCGACGTAAAGAAAACCTTTATGTGACGTCATAGAAATAGCGGAGTTCCCAAAAAGTAAACAAAAATAAAAGTCTTATATCTCGAAAACGGTTGAATATTTTCCGGTAAAATTTGGTAGATGTTCATTTTCGCTCTTTGTGATTCACGCTACATCACTTTTATGCCAATTCATTAACTTTTTTGAAGGTGGGAGGGTCCCTTTAAGGAAATAGTTCACATTTTAACATGGGTTTTGAACTGGAATAGCAGTTCCGTAGCTTGGGCTGAGACGAGCATAAATCAGGAGCTTTTACAGCCCAACGATCACCCTAGGCAAAGATATTCTATTTCTCGTCCCGAAAAATGTGTCTTGCGTTGAGGATGTGTGCCTTGCATATATTCGCATCCAGTATGAAACGAGCATGGGTCCCGAAAATTCTTCAGAAACTAGAGAAATTATCTACGAGAACTCTAGAGAAATTCGCTCCAGTGAGGCGCTCCAGTAACAAAAGCACGAGCAGATCGCCCAAATGCCGGTGGCCGCGATAATTTCTCTAGTTTTTGAAGAATTTTCGGGACCCATGCTCTTTTCATACTGGATCGCGGTGCCTTACAGAAACTGAAAAGTTCTTCCTATATCAAAAATATAGAAAATAATCTTTTGCTGTAAAAAGGTTTTATTTTCTTTGCTGATCATTTTGAACATAAAAAATCACAAATCCATTGCAAAAAAAAAAAAAAAATTCGTGAAAGTGAACTATTTCCTTTAAATGCTCAGATATACCATGGATATACAATATTATGAAAAAAATTCTGGCTACGCTAATAAGAATTAAATTTGCTGATCATACAAGAGGAAGTGCCTAAGGAAATAGTGCTAATAACGCTCTTGATTTTTGCTCGGAGCATGACATTCCAAAGCCCAAAATGTAAACAATCGGCAGCAAGCCGCGCAGCACAGTTGGAGTTACTGGCGTGTGTGGGTTTTATTGGATTTTGAATTAGCATTAATTTTTTCTTCCAAGTTACTTCTCATTAAATATTGCTTTAATATTTGCTCACATCTTCTACGCAATTCTGGAGTGGTTTAGAGCAAATATAAATAAAGCCGAACAAGAAATGGCATGAGGACTTGAGGCACCTATCTAACCACCGATCACTGATGGTAGCAAGGAGCACGGCCGACTAGCCGACAAGTTATCTGAAATATTACCTGAATCAAGTTTTTAAATAATTGAAGGGTCTACCGACGACTTCAAATAAGGAGAATATTTCGGAATCATTCTCTGAACCTAAACGGAAGCGGGAAGCCGGTGATAATTGAATCATTTGGCCACAACACAAGAGAAATATGGACATTGGACAGCATATGGATACTGCAAAGAAATAGTAAAAGTGGGCGATGAAAACGAATGTAATGAAGCGTTGTGACTTGTGATGCAAGTTGCAACATGCTGGGCATGTCAATCAAGGCGTTGCTAGACTGGACTTCAGTTCTTCCTCTCGCCCTCGCCAGCTATTTACTTTCTCTTCGGTAAAACGCTGTATAAAGAGCACGGTGTAATAATCACGGTGAGAAAGATTTGAAACGCTTTTGGCCTTTTGTGTTATCAAAATACAATGTGAACTGTCGTTTTTTTTGGAAGTGGAAAACTCAATAATGTAATCGGGAATGCGAATGAAAAAGAGAATTCCCTGTTGTGTTTCTGCATGATGGGGTGATTTTAATCGCAGTGATGCCACGATGAGATAAGCCTTATAAAAATAGCTGTTCTGGGGTCTAATTTCAATATAAGCCCTGACACACGATACCCTATATATCCAGCAAGAAATAACCATTATGACCTCTAAAACTTTTTGCGTAGCCAGTGGCATGTTTTTATCATACGTTGCATCGATGAAGTCATTAAATTTGTAACATTATCATACAAAAAGAATGATGTATGCCAAGCTGTTTCTCAAAGTATGCCACAAAAAGTAGCATACTTTCAATGCCAGCAAACTCGGCAAACAGCTGTTGAAAAAGCAGATCGGCGTACCAGAAGTACCTCAAACGTAATAGTATGCCAAAAAACGACGGACTTCTGCAGTCATACTTTGTCTTTGTCTTGAATAAGTATCCCCATGGATGATATAACACTGGATTGGTGTCTCGTGGAAATTAACATTGGGATCCGCGACATTGGGATCAGGCCTGCCATCTAGCGAGAGAATTATCGTAAGTTAGGCGCAAGCCGAGTGAACGCCATCTCTCAGCATTATGACACACGTGGGTGTAGTGTGTTTGTTGGCTTGAAGTGCATATTCCCACGAGTTGGAGGTAATCTCACTGGACCTGAGACGACATAAAATGTCTTAAATGCTTGAAAGCCAAAAACGTCAAGCAGCCTTTAGGTAATAACGAAAATAAAATGCATAAGACGGTGTGTATTGAAACGCCCAGTCCCATCGGCTTGTACGACCTGGCTTTTATATGGTCATTTACTCACAATGGTACAGCAGTTTGAAAATATGTCATACATATTTGGTAGGCTTATTCCTTCTTCTCCGAATTTCGCCCGATTTTCTTCATCTTAGTTAATGTTACCTTTGTTACCTGTGCGACGTGCCAACTTAGGGGTGTCGAAATTGTTCCACATAAAGTAACTCCGCAATGGCTGGGCCCATTATAGTAAAACTTCGTCAATAGTTAGGCACCCAGTGGCCAATGCATTTCCATGTGTCACTATGGGGGTGCTACTGCACGTGCGCACGTGCGGGGTGCCGCTCCCATATCTCAAGAACGGCTGGGCGTATAACACTCAAACTTGGTACACAAATGTCACATTGATGCTTGCACTGCATTGATCAGTGCTTACATTGATGCAGATTCGTTAGGAAAACGATGCAATGAGATGCGTGGTGTTAATGCCTTTCTGTTCCAGCAGCTGATTGATCCGCAACAGGAGATCCTTGTTTGTGAAGGCTTCGTCTCCCTTTTCCACTCCTTGTTTAAAATAACATTAACAATGTACGAAGAAGATCACACATCAAAGTTGTTTTAGTCGGCTATCTTGGGCCAGGGCTGCGGAGTTGTATAGTCAGAGCTAACGGTTCTGTTCCGACTCGGAGTCGGCTGATTTTTAACCCATTTACGCCCTTCGTTGCGTTTTCGCAACACAAGCAAGCGTCGACGTGATCAAATCTTGAGAAGTGTATAATAACGTCTCACCGATGAGACAAGTTTCAGCGCGTTTAGCATGGATCTGCGCATGATGCTACGCAGTTACAAGTCTGTGCGGCCGGTAACTTACCGTCCAGAGCTCCCAGAGGGAAGTCAAAGGTCCCGTCAGTGATGACGTCACGAAAACCAAAATAAGTAGATTAAGTGATTAATTATATCGTAATGAATAATGTGTGAACATATTCCGCAGAGTCCCTACAATAGCTAGAATATACATTTTATTAACAAATTATGCTGCAAATAGGGTTTGTGACTATTTTCAAATATGACTACAGTCGTGTTGCGGTAACGCAACGTTGGGCACATCGGAAAGACAGGGGTGTTGCGAAAACGCAACGAGGGGCAAATTGGCAGGGCAGCGGAAGTATAGGAACATCAAATAGACTTCACTTGAGATACGGTGTGGGTTCTTTCCTTCTCTCCCCAATCTTCCTCCCTCTCTTCCACGCTCCCCCAACTCTCTCTCTTCTTCCCTCTCTCTCTCTCTCTCTCTCTCTCTCTCTCTCTCTCTCTCTCTCTCTCTCTCTCTCTCTCTCTCTCTCTCTCTCTCTCTCTCTCGTTTTGTAGTCGTGAGGGATGTGTAGGTATGTAAAGTGCAAGGTGCATTTGCACGTGAATGTTGCGACACGTTTCACATTAACTCACTTAAACAGCTATCAAACACGCATTTCTTTTTCTCGCAGATTATCGGGCTATTCGAGCAATGGGTTTTCGAGCATCTGAAAATCGCATGGTAGGAAAAGGACCTGCATCAAACGCTCGGCGATGCTAACGGAGCTGAGAGATAGCGAGGTACTTTGAAAATTGGATCTACTTTGTACTAAATAATGGGTACGTATTCTGGTATCAGACGACAGATAGGCATTGTCATTCTCTGGATGCAATCCGCTGGCCCTTACGTTAGAAAAGATAACTCCCAGAAGCGGCAAATGTGGGATATGCCCCCTCGGGGGGGGGGGAACAGACCCCTTCGGCAGGAGTGATGAGGGCGTCTGGAAAATAATAGTTTATTTTTAGAATTCATGGTTTGCACGGATTGATAAGGTGGTTGATGTGAAGCATTGCTTGTTTGTTTACTGAGGGTAGGCCTTTTGTCTAATCAGACCATTTTAGAGCTAGAAGCATTATTGGAATTAGGGAAAACATTGGTCTGAGCGGGCATGGTGAATCGTCGAGGCTGAGCCCATCCATCCAGGCCACCCATGAACCAGCCCCCCCTTCCCAAGCACTTTCTGTATCCGGCTACAGACCTGTGCTCCTATGGGAGCTGCTCGAATGCGATATACCTAGTTGCCCGTCCAGCTCGAAACAAAGGTTGAGGCATGGAGAAGGATTCTACTATCCTAAAGATGGAAAGGACGGATTGACGAAATACTTGGAAAGTGTGAACTGCGTCGAATCACCAGTCTGCCCTGGCATTGTCTCGAGAAAGAGGTTACAAGTGTGAAGGTCGCTGAGAGTGGGGCAATGAAAATTTTGGATTAGGTGTAAAAGTGATAAAATGGGTCCTGGGAGACACTTTAAGCCGAGTTGTTATGACACTCTACGCCTTACGCAGGTAATTTGTGAAAGCCGGATAGGTTCATTTTTTGATAAGAGTGTGCACGACTACCCTGCATTTGAATTTGTCTTTACTCCTAGGAGGGTGGTTAACAATGGTATTGCGGATAGGCGCTTAGGCGAGGCACTGGTTGACTCCCAATCCTCGGTTAAATTGTTTTCAGTTTGGGGTTCTCATATGAGAGGGTAATGGGCTAATGGCTCTGTCTAACTTCCAAAAAGAAAGCACCGCCCAGGGTACGTGCCGACCACTAGGTACTTTAAATGGACAATTGTTGTTGATAATGACCGTTTGTTGCCATCTCCCCGTTCGCGAACCCTTAAGTTATGCTCCCTCATTGAGGCTCTTAGGCGGGTAATAAAGCATGAGGGATGTGGGTTCCGCATTCTCAAGCAATATTTTTCAACGGTTGGTGAAATATATGTTAAAACAAACTAGCATATACGGCGGTTTAGTGTACTTTATGTCCGTCTGATGTGCCCGTCGTTGCGTTTTCGCAACGCTGATGGCGCCCGGTGTGCCCTTCGTTGCGATTTCGCAACGCACGTTTTTTACGTTTTTCTCGAAAAACTTTTGCTGCCGGCAAAAATTATTTTCGATTCCATGCAAGGCCCTGGTAGAAGCGTAACATATCTTGATTTCATCGATTTTCATGATGGTCAATATTCCTGGGCATAAATGGGTTAAAAGCTGCATAGTCGGAGTATGAGTCGAACGTCACATAAAAGTCATCGACTCCACAGACTTACCAGGGCTGCAGATTCGGAGTCAGAGTCGGAGTCTGTGTGAATCGACAGTTCTGCCCGGAGGAGTCGGAGTCGATATTTGGACACCGGAATCGGAGTTGGAGCCAAAGTCACTGAAATTTCATCGGCTACGCAGCACTGGTTGGGTCCTTTTCATAGAGCGTCTTGAATGATATATTGAGCGGCAAATGACGTTAGCAATTCCGTTTAACTTTTTCATTAGACTTATACATAGTACTTACGCTCGTTTTGTTCTTTGATCGGACAATTTGTTTGATTTAGGCCAAGTAAAGACTCATGTGAAAAATAGCGAAAACGACACGTGCTGGCGAAGTCTCCAATAACTCCCTGTTTCACGATTTAGTGAGGAAATAACATGGAACTGCTTATCTTATTACTGACCCTGCACATAAATCTATTTATTTCTTCGCTTTTACTGACATATAAAGACATAACCTTTTGAAAAATTGCACAACAAGCCTGCTACTACACCACACTCCCGTGTGTCACAATGCTAATCAGCGGCGTTCACTCGGCTTGCTCCTAACTTACGATCATTCTCCCGCTAGATGGCAGGCCTGAGCTCAATGTCGCCAAAAACTGCGAAGACACCAATCCATTATTATCTCATCCATGGTATCCCTGTACGGAGTTTGGTGAAACTGAATATGTCATAATATGCCAAAAGTGAATATGTACGCCGCCGTAATGGAATATATTCACTTGGTGAAATCGGGCCCAGGGGGGGGGGGGGGTTGTTACGACCCCCCCTTGGCGTTTCGAAACGGAAGGTCGTAGAGCTTAGCGGAAAAAACCAACGGATTGCTCTCAACGAGATCTCGCGATTGGTGGTATATTTTTTGGTCCTAGGTCAACATTTGACCTACTTATGACCGGTCAAAGGTCAAATTTTCCGAAAAATCGAACTTTTTCAACTTTCCGCGACGATTGCGGCAAAACGGTGAGAGATATCGACTTGAAACCTTCACTATCGTGTTCCTTGATCAATTCTCTATCGTTTGGTATGTATTTCGTTTCCCTAGCTCTAAAAATGGCGCGTTGGGAGCGCCGGAAGTCGGCAAGGTCACAGTCGGCGGCAGAAATTCGAAAAATCAAAATTTAAATTTTTGAAATCTGATTGTATTTTTGGATTTGGGAGGTCCATTTGCTCCCTATAGAAGCTAATATTGCTGCATATTCCCATTGAGGTGACAAGAATTAGCAAAATAGTGGTTCGGACGCTTTTCAAAAATAGTACCGGACGCTGTTCCTCTTGTGACGTCATAGCTCCGTGACCTGACCTGACCCGGTCAAATTTCTTATACCATATGATAGCCAATACTTGCCCCAACATGCATGGGAAGTTTCATCACGATCCATCAACCGATGTCCGTACCACCGGCAGGAAACCTCGGGCGTTGGCACTCAGTTTGTGAAAATCCGGCCGGAGGCTGTACCTCTTATGACGTCATAACTCCGTGACCTGACATGACCCGATCAATTTTTTTCGGCAAAAGATGCGCAAAGGTTGCCCCAGAGGGTATTGAAAATTTCAGCCCGCTACGACAAGCCGTTTAGCGTGCACTTCGAAAAAACCTCAGGGGGGGGGGGGTTGATACAACCCCCCCCCCCCCCCCTAGGCGTTCTAGGGTTAATAGTTGGTAGCATTATGCCAAATGGGGGCTCAAAAACTAGTGTCCCAATAGGTTCCCATGTTAAATCGACCTTTTCAAACAAGCATCACACATAACGCAAGAGTAAATGCTGAACGGATTGTGGAGATTGTGCCTGAAGCTTTCACCGCAACCATTATATCTAGAATTTTCCGATTCGGAAGCCAGAACAGATCCAAAAAACTTTGAGCGCTACCCGATGTTTTATACTGTCACTGTTGTCAATCGCTGAAAGTTTCAAAGTGGTCGTCCAGTCTGGATTTGGCAAGCATTCTAGCTTTTCTGGGCATAGGCGGCGGAACGTGAGGGGGGGGGAGCACCGGGGCACCGGGGCACCGTGCCCCCTTTAATTGCTCGACTGACTCAGTCTCGGCTGCTTGCGACGTCGTGACAAGTAATTCACGTGACCTGGGCGAGGTCACGGAGGCCGGAAGTTAGCACATTCTTGTTAGCCAGCCCATTCTTTCTACGTATGTTATGAAATGCATTCTTGTCGAAAGGAATCAAGAATCAAGTGAAATGACCCCCTACCAATTTCTTTTGATAAATTTCTGGTAATGCCCGGCAATTGCTCGCATGGGTGGAGCTTTCCCAGGGAAGTTGGTGGGGCAAAAAGTCGTCAAACCCACAATGTCCGATTATAAAGCCTTGAATAAAACGCCACACTGAATCAATTCCTATCATAACAGACATATTATTTTGCATCAAACAGACATTCCAAAGCTATTCAATGCGAAAAAAGATTAATTTGCAAAGCAATCAAGTCTTAGAAATCAGCTCAAGTTGGTGGGGCAAAACGCTTATTGGTGGGGCAAAATACCAAGTTGGTGGGGCAGCCGCCCCACCAACTGTATAGGAAGCTCCGCCCCTGATTGCTCGAACTTAGCAGGGTGCACGGAAGTGCCCCACCCCTTGCACGAATGTGCCCCATAGGGTGGGGCAATTTCGTGCAAACGTTCATAGTTATTAAGTCATTTTTTCTAATAAAAGCAATAATTATAGAGGAAAACTTATAAAGAGGAAATTTATCTGCAATAATGTTCCATTCTATACTACAATCAACAATTTTCCAATTGCGCCAACCAAAGAACAGATACATGGAGTTATCCATTTTTTTGCACGAATGTGCCCCACTCTCCCCTAATTGACGTGGTGATCGATCTCACGTTAATAGTATGAAGTGGCTCCCCCGCAGTCCCAGTATAAAGAGAGCACACGGTGAGTGTGTGGACCGGTGGTGTGCGGACGGCCTGCAGCTGTCCGCCACGTGACTCAGCCGTGCCGCAGCTGTGCCGTCGGCCACAGGTGGTGGGGCGGGTCCGCCGCCGGCGCCCGGGCCGCCGCTCCGCACCCCGGGCCTCATTACAGACCGACTCTCCAGCGTCCACCGCGCAGCTTCCAGAGGCGGCCGTCCAGCCTGCCGCACAACGGGGCGGGGACCGGCCACAATGGTAGGTCACATTGTTCATCTTTCGGGGAATGTAATAAATACAACCATCACGAGATTACAGAGACGTGGTAACGCTTAAAATACGAGTAATGTCAATGCTAACAAAATTACGAACAAAATCCAGCCAGGCAACCGTTCGGCTCTTATCTCCTAGACCATTGCAACTGGCCCGTTTTCAAAATTTAGTCAACTTTTTGAAAAATTTGCATCTGTTCTGAGAATTAAAACCTTTCATTTAGTTCATGCTTGGCGGAGCCACCATTTCAAAATTGAGCATTTTCGGGAAAAATGAATTCGGATACGGGCCTCAACTTTCTATAGTTACACGGAATAACCCCAATGTTTTGGAAAAAGGCGATCATACCTATTACCTGTGACATGAATTTGGCAGTAACTTGCTGTAACAAACTTCCCGTGGGGGCAAGAGGGGTATCAGTCTGGGGCTGTCCCAAAAATTCATAACTACCGATGCATTCGCTACGAAGTACCAACTCGGCCGTTTCAATGCAATTCCAGAAAAGTTTTGGTTCGTATATTTCCTTTGAAAAATCCAGTGCGCTCAACTGAATAGTACATAGTAATATTATATGAGAACTCGACGAATGAGCATGCGATGCCCACACTTGATTCCGCTGCTTATCTCAACGTTTGATATTTCAGTGGCTCAAACATTCTGCAAAAGGTACATGAATGACTTTAAAATGCAAGTTTCAATATTGTAAAACTTTTTTTCTCAAATACATTGCGATTTCGTCCCGAGAAATTAACAGTGTTTTGAATGCTAACGCCGTCAAAACACAGTCTTCATAGATGTAACTATGTAGTGGGAACCGGAGTAAGGCCGGCCCAGGGGGTGCGCTCCTTCCTTTCAACATTACGAAAGTGGGGACAAGTGCGCTAGCGCTGTCAGCAGTGCACCGTGAGCATTCTAAACAACAAATGCAGTAATCCCATCAATCAGCGTAAGTCAATACTTGACGCTCATTGGCTGATGACGATTTGGGGGGGGGGGGCAGAGCGTTAAAGGTCATCTATGGCAGCACGGGCCGTTCAGTTTAGGACTTGCTTTTGATATGATTTAGGCCGGTCTGACAAAAACTCGGATCGTGTATGAAAACTGCAATCCATTCTTGTGGTGGTCCAACAAGTCTTGTTTTTTCTGAAACAATTCGTTGAAAAATGAATTATTAGATGTGTACTCATGCCAAATTTGCCCCGTTACCATGGCAACTTGAATTTGTTTGGACCCCGGAGTCGTGGTTACTAAATTCATTTTTGTCCCCACTTTTTCGTCGGGAGCGTTCTACCTGGTTTGCATAGCCTTGGGCCGGCCGAAGGGAAGCCCGATCAATTTCCGGCTATTTTATTCACAACAAAATACTGAACTGTGTCCTTTCAGTGTGACAGCTGAAGTAATACAGTGCACGTGTTGAGCTTAACAAAAACTGCATATTGCTGGAGTTATAGAGTTAACCCTCGCCCGTATAGGGGGGGGGGGTCGAACGGACCCCCCCATGGTTTTTCGCGAATAACTCGCGTAAAAAGCGGCCGATCGCGACGAAACTTTCAGTACCCTCGCGTTAATCAATTTTACACCTACCCTGAAAATTTCATGACCCTGACCCCAATGACCTTTGACCTGTGACCTACTTTTCGAGACCATGTTTGGCCGGAATCGCGATTCGGCGTATGTCGGCTCGCATTAGCCGCGCGTTTGCAGTCTTTTCGTGGTTTCAAGCGTTCAAACATGTGATATGATGTTGCCCCCATGCATAAGGGTGGGTGTCAAGGTCACCTGAAGGTCAAGTCAGGTCATTGACCTTTGGTGACCTCGGTTCACTTTTTCGAGTTTTACATGTTTCTAGGCTAGTTTTTGGAGCTGAATTCGAATTTAGCAACCATATGAACGCTTACGAAGTAGTTTTGGCACCTTCGTAACATGTTGCGAAGCTGTCAGAGGCGGTTGACACCTACTAGGAATACCCGGCTGGACCCCTACTGGTTGACCTGACCTGACCTGACCCGACCTGGACTTAATGCATAAAGACATCATCTGTGATCAAAACTAACATGATATTCGTGATCAGCGCCCCGAAAAACCCAATAGCAGCCACACTTTACGACGTTCTAACAGGTCCCGATTTTCCCGACTTTTGGGTCATTGACCTGACCTGCGAGGTCAACCAATGACCTAGGACCTTAAAATTAGGTATCATCGGCTTCCTCTCGTCACGGGCAACACGCTCGTTTTTTCCGCGAAGCTCTAGCTCGATCAGGGGCGAAACGGCAAGGGGGGGGTCCAACGGACCCCCCCCCCCCCCTTATACGTTCGCGGCTGGAAAAACACCAATACGGGCGAGGGTTAAGATGATATAGGGCGCTCTAGCAAAAAACTGCGATATGTTGCACTGTTAAAGGGACCCTCCCACCTTCAAAAAACCTAATTAATTGGCATGAAAGTGATGTCGCTCGGTTCAGAAAGAGCGAAAACGAATATCTACCAAATTTCATCGAAAAATATTCACCGGTTTTCAAGATATTAGACTTTTACTTTTGTTTACTTTTTAGGATCTCCGCTGTTCCTAGCGACTTTATTTGATAGTGTGGCACTTGTTGCGCGCAAAGTGGCATATGTCACCGCGTGCTACTTTTTTATATAAATTTAGCTCGAATGTTTGAATGGACGGATTGACAGAGCCGGAGCCCACGCTAAGCGGAGCTTGTTGCGTAGACCCCGACCCCTACCGTCCGATCGCGCAATTCCGGGTAACGGGAGAATTTAGATGCCAAAGTTTAACGTGCCCTTCAAAGCCGGACACGGCCTGTCCCACTCAACTGACTTCAACTGGCTGCGGATGCTCCCACCAACCGCAGACCATCCCCGTCAGGAGTCTCAAATATCGAGCGCCGGAGCGTCTCGAACCCGGGCTCTCACTACCGGGAATCCAATGCTCTACCAACTGAGCTACAGGACAGACAGGCTACCAAACGTTTTAGTAAAAGGTTAAAATCGTTAGATCTGCGCTGACGTCACAAATTCTAAGGGGCATCCAAGCCCCTTATAATCCTAAAACTGCAAGTTTGAAATTTCATATCTCCGAATTAAAGCATTTTTCGATGCTATGAGTGCCCAAACCGGTATTTTCAGGCCATGGCCACCAATTTGGCTATCTCAGCTCAAAACTAATGTTAAGGTGGGATCGCCACTTTAACCCGCGCCCTGCTAGGGTGTTTGAAAAAAGTTTCCATGTCTGCCATAGCTACACTGAGTGACCGGTCAATTACAGCGATTGCCCCCTGTGGTTTTCGCGAATACATATTTAAAAAACGGCGGCGCGGAGCGCCGCCATTTTTGGCACCCCTTTAGCAATTCTACACATGTAAAAATTTCAAACCAAGCCATTCAAGGCCAGGTCCCCATTATAAGTCAGTAGGAGAAAATTTAAAGGCGCCTCTTTTGGATGAAAGCCATTATAAAGCTATGACGTCATAATAGGTACAACCTCCGACCGTTTTTCACAAAATCGTGCATTCCGCGTAACTGGACGTGATCTCATCGACAAGAACGAAACATTGTCGTGTGATTTACATCAGTATTTGACAGGACATGAAGCTTTACATCGTATATTGACGTTTTTAAGGTCAACCAAGGTCAATGACCTCGTATATCCACACGATGACCTTAGGGATATGAGCTGTGTTTAGTGGGGTTTCTTAAGGTCTTGAATGGGAATCTGTGGTTCAGTTTTCACCTAAACGCCTTCAAAACTGTTCCTTGTAGAGATGTCAATCGGATACCAACTTTTTGGTATACCGATACCAAACCGATACCAACTTGGTATTTGGTATTTCAATCGTAATGTGTTTGGTATTTTGTTGGTATCATGAACCCTTACTAATGTATAAGAGGCTAAGAAATCGGTAAAAAGTTGGTATTTCCCTCATTTCCCCAAGTTGGTTTGGTTTCGGTATTTCCCCACGGTTTTGGTTGGTATTTGGTTTGGTATCGGTATTCCGATTTTCCGTAATTGACACCACTAGTTCCTTGACCTTTACAATGTCAATCCAGGTCAATTAGGACTGTCCTCGCCGGCGGCGGGTGTGACCTCCCGTGTTCTCGGGGACTACGTCACGCCAGTAATGATGGAAATGCGGTTAACTCATACATCATTTTATTGCTAATTTGTTGAGGAACACGGCCGTGAAAGGTTCATGTCGCTATCTATCAATGTCGAGATTCTTCAATATTGGCTGAGGAACTTGGGAAATTATAGCTTTTCCCCGAAATTTTACCCTTGAACTGTCATAGCAGGGTCAAATATTGACCTAGGGTCAAAAAAATTACCACCAATTGCGAGTACTCTTTAAGAGCAATCGACTGGTTTTTGTTGCGAAACGCTAAGAAGCTTAGTTTCGAAACGCAATAGTAGGAGGGGGTCGTATCGACCCCTTCCTACGCGTCCCTCCCCTGGTGGGGGGGGGGGGGCGCCAGACCACGTTATGAAAAATGTCCTGCCAGGGCGAGAGTAGTGTGCGTTCTCAAGACTCAAAGCGCACGCAGGAGAGGCGCAATACAGCCCTAGTAACTATGTTACGCAGTTATGCCGAGACGACTTAACGACAGCCCCTCAAGCAACAAGTTTGTGACACAGTTTCTGATCCAGATTCTTGAGATGAACCCAGATTCAGGCCGGACTTGAATAGTTTACTCTTCTGCAACACCCTGTAACTGTCAAGTAGGCTTTAAAGTTGATTGTGACCCGAAAAAGAAATGTCCGCTCGTTCCAGTGGTGTTTGATTTTTAGATAAATCACCTCCAAATATGCCAATACTGGATGGGAATTGGGAACTCTCCTTACGGTAATTGTGAAACACCATGTAGCTACGCTGTAGGTCCGGCACTGATACGGCGACCAACCGAGCTGGTGGCAGCTACTAAGGTGACTGTGCTAAGTAGTAGTGCCGCAGGTAACTGATATTTGAATTACCTGCCCTCTGCTGCTTACAACAGTGCCTTTAACGACAGCCGTACCGAGACCAGATGCTCTTCAGAATATGCCACCGTCAGAAGCAGCGATGCCATTCCTTGGGATTTGTCCCAAGATCTTGGGATTTGAACATTAACATTGGGATCTTGTGATTTGCACTGCATATCTTGGGATCTGGCAGAAGCTGATTTCACTTTGTCTTCTCATGCTGTCGAATGCTTTTTCCTTGGTCGATAATAGATTTAGGATGGATTTGCACTACGGACGGTTAATCAAACATATTGAAGTAACGGACGAAGCTTGCGATGTTTCTAGCCGGCATTATCTTCCCGAGATCGCAGGATTATTTTTGTACCATTACTTGTTATGGGTATAGTAGCAGCTTTCAGTCTCTGTTCGCAACTGGCGCTCATTTGTTTAATTTCCAACTACCTATCAACGGGGATGGGTGGTTTGGCGGCATGATGGACGACGGTGAAAACAGGGCGCCTGGGGTGATTTGATCAAGGTTCGTGAAATTTACACGTGACGTTTAGCATGTAGATTGTAGAAGGCACACGAAGGGGGAGAAGCTACAAATGTCACGTGACTAATATGCCCTCCGGCGCCCTGTTTCACCGGCGTCCATGATGTTGGGTGGCTATGAAAAGCTTTTACAAACATTATGCCTAAAAAACATTTCAGAAAGCGGCTCCCGCACAAAGCGTTTCATTTTACGGTTTTGCTCTATGGAGGCTTATCCGTTGACCGCGAACCAAAATAAGGGCAATTTGTCTTTGACCTCGGAAAAGTGTCTGGTCACCTGACCTCTGGGCTCTGCTGGACCAAAAATAATCAAAGCGTACCCAGTAAACATGCCGACGTCGGCCCGACGTCGGCCGACGTCGGGGTGACGTCGGCAACTCGGCATCGGCATGCCGACGTCGGCCCGACGTCGGTCCAACCTCGGCACGACGTCGGCTGGATGTCGGATATGCCCGCATGTTCCGACGTCCAGCCGAGGTCCAGCCGACGTTGGGCCGACGTCGGACCGAGATCAATTGCTGAGGTCCAGCCGACGTCGGGCCGACGTCGGGGCGACGTCGGACCGACATCGGCCGCTTTTTTGACCGTTAAAATAATATAAAATACATGTTTAATGTTTCATTAAGAGCTTCTGTATTCAAAATATCCTCAGGAGACTCAAATCTTCCTCCACGCCGCAACCCCCTGATCCGGACTGGACGGGAAACTTTATCCCATTTGGGATTGCCCGTAAGCCGAGCTCGCCCGTAGCCGGGTGCGGTGAGTGCTTGGGGGCTGCTCGGCCTATCCTTTGGTCAGGCTCAGCCCCGGCAACTCACCAGGGCCGGATCCAGTTCATATAGAAAGGCCAGTCGGCAAGTGTCACTTTGCCAAAGTGCCACTTATCAAAGGGACACTTTGGGAAACGTTGGTGCAGGTGTGTTAAGAGGGGCTATATGAATCCATTGTGGGGTCGCCCTTTCCAATAAGTGTCACGTAACAGCAATGGGACCAGGGACTCTATATGAACTGGACCCAGGGTGCTCGCCAAGAAGACCAATGTCAGATGTCTCCATCCTCTCATCCTTCTGGCTCTGAAATGGTCTTGTCAGACCGAAAGGGCATAACCCAACAAAACAAACCAAATTCATTAGTTGGCTGCGTGGTGTAGTGGTTAGCGCACTAACCTCGCGTTCGAATGACACGGGGTTCGAATCCCATCGCCGGCTGATTCTTTTGGCGTGTTGTCCCAATAAACATGCCGACGTCGGCGACTGGGGGGCTCGAATCCCGCCGCCGGTTGATATTTTTGGCGCGTTGTCCCAATAAACATGCCGACGTCGGCCCCGTCGGTCCAACGACGAACGATCTCGTCAACCTCGGCAAACGATCTCGGCCCGACGTCGGCTCGACGTCGGCTGGACTTCGGCTGGACGTCGGAACATGCGGGCATATCCGACGTCCAGCCGATGTCGGGCCGACGTCGTCATGTTTACTGGGGTAATATTGCGACCTTCACAACACTGCTGACGTCTTGTAACTATATAGTCCAGGGGACGAGTTAGGTCCTCGTTTAGACCCCCTCGCCATCGCCGGCTTGAAAATTCATGGGCCCCAGCGGGCACTGGCTTACGCGCAGATTCACAGCATAGGCTTTTCGATTTCAGGATTCACATAAGCTTTTAAGAGCTTGTTTTGGAGCCCATATTTCAAAACTCAGTGGTGGAAAACACTTAAAATCAGCCTGACCTCACCTGACCCTAGCTTCTCCAAATGTGTCACGAGACAAATTTTGAAATAAATCCAAAATGCCACAGACTTCGTTTCCAAGAAGTTCTAACAGATTCGGACTATGTGTTTTAAGTCCTTGACCCACCATTGACGGTCGACGAATGACCTGACCATAATATCAGATACCACCGGCTTCATGTTGTCTAGGCCAGCATCTTCATTTTTCGTGAAGCTCTTATACTCGGTCAGGAACCGATCAGCTGTAGGAGTCCGATCGACCCCCTCCCCCTCCCCTCCCCCCGGCCTCTAGGTACATTAGCTGCTGTATATACGCCAATAAGGACAAGGGTGGACCCGAAGAAGAGAAAGTTGAATACTAAACACACTAATATGTCCAAAATAAGCTATGGATTTACTTGGGGTACTCCTAAGGATATTCGATGGGTAGTCTTGGGATTTGAGACGAGAATCTTGGGAAATTCTGGTCGAGATCTTGGGATGGAGCAAAAATGTGGATGGCATCACTGGTCAGAAGATGACGTTTAGCACTCCGAGGTGAAGTTAACAGAGAACAGCAATTAGGTGCTAGAAACAGCTACTCAGGCGCATAACCACCACTGGGGACCGGTCCCCAGTAACTTTTGGGTTACTGGGGACCGTCCCCAGTAAAACCGAAGACCTCCTCAATTTGCTGAAATAGTCAAATATTGTCTCTAGATCGACGTGAAGAGTGTTATGTAGTCAACGTGAGATCGACGTGAAGCGTACCTGCAGGTCCTGGAGACGCTGCGGGAGACTCGTGACCCGGGGACATGTGGGCATTCGATCAGCTGGACTGCTAGAAAAATGGGGGACGGCTACCACTTTTATGTCGCTGGGACTAGTGCGCTCCCTCTTGGCGGTGCTGGACCGGCTGGTCATCAACCTGCAGAAGCCAAGCTGCACAGTCTCCATGATGATCGGGCTGGTGCGCGAGGCCATTGGCTTTCTTGTGAGCATGCGGGAAGAGGCGGACGATGCCATCAGTCACCAGATGGAGAAAGTGTCGGCGCTGTCTCTGGAGCCCCCCCCCCCCCGCACTGGGGCGAAGGTTAACAGGCTGATCAGCTGAGCCGCTGACCCCAACATGAAATGCCACCTGCGACCGGCCGGTACCACCGCCGGCTGGGGAGCCGGCCTATGCTTACATACAAACATTCACGCGCCATTCTGTATGAGCCGAGGTAGGTACTCGCAATGATGATGGTAGCCGTGAACGATATTCTAGTACACAATACACAATGATAGACCAGAATACTGAGCATATGAATACTTACACGGTTATACGTGGGTTATGCAATAAGAAATGGAAAAAAAATGAAAATCACCTCTGATGTGACAAATGAACTGATACTTCATACTGACTTGACCAGATGCGCCACGGCTCTTTCCGTCGTATCAGGCTAAGCTCGACCGAACCGAACACGTTAACCCGGCACCGCCTGGGCTATTTCCGTACTCACGACAGCCTGGGGGGTCGGATCCGACCCCCCCCCTGTTATCTCGAGAACCAATGGTCGTATCGAGCCCCGCGAGGCGGCGTTCGAAAGGTCTCTACGAGACCTTCCCAAAGCACTCTTAAGATTTTAAGATTGAGGTCAACTTTCGGGTCAAGGTCAGGTCAAAGGTCAAATTCTGGGGTTTTGCATGATTAGGCTTACGGACAGCGGAATCGACAGCTGCTGCTCGAAACTCACCAAAAATGACCTCAAAGACCTGGTGAAGGTACCATGTGCGTATAGGGGTCATACTAAGTACGGGTCAAGGTCAGGTCAGGTCACGAAAGGTCACGGTTTTCACTTTCTGCTACATGGGTGTGCGACACATGTTTTATGGCTTATTTTTCACGCCGAATCCGATGGTAATGGTTATATTATATATGACCTCAAGTCACTGTGCTGGTGATAAGTGTGCATTGAAAGCATAAAAAATCGTTTATACCATACATAACTAAACGAGGGCTAAGAAAAAAGCTCAATTTTTTCAACTTTTTATTTTTGACATAAAAATGCACTTTTCTAAACGAGCTTTGTCCCAGGAATCTAGTGGTGCCATTTGTTTTCACATGCGATGTTCAGAAGTGCCTCTAATTCACGAAAATTCTTATGACGTCACCATGCCCTATGCATGTTGGAGCTATTTTTTACAATTTGGGGGTCAAAAATCAAGAAAGAAAGTTGAAATTTGGGACATCTAATGTTCTATTAGAGCTCTATAACAAATATTCCGGTGTTTTAAAAATTATCAAAATTTTGGATTTTATTGGCTGTTTTCCAAAAAATAGTTTTTTGAATTTTTAGGGGTAAAAAACGCATTTTATGGAAAATCCGAGATAGCCATTTCAAAGAACTCGTTGAGCTGCGTCTATTCATGTCCTTAATTTGCAATTTGCTTTAAACCCTGATTTTTGGCGATTTTTTAAATATTTACCACTTTTTGACTGAAAACGCCATGTAGTTACGTCACTAAAATCGATATATCTCAAAATTTTTGGAATTTTTTTCTTAAAAATTGCGCAGAAGACGTCAAATTGATGGGGGAGAAGGTATGCCAAGTTTCAAGTCGATAGCGTAAGCGGTTCATAAGTTATTCAAGAAAAACGGAGGAGTCGGATCCGACCCCCCCCCCCCCCAGGGCGGTCGCGGGTTAAGACGCTCCGCGGACCGACTGACGAACGTCTTCAGCAGGTCCGGGCGGCTCAGGCTGTGCAGGTCCTCCGCGTATACCGCACACACGGCGACATGGTTGAGCCGCTGATGGCTCATGAGCGTCCTCAGCCAGCCCTTTTCAAGCCTCCCACTGACCCAGCTAAACGTACACTGTCTGATTTTTTATCGATGTAGGTACTCGCTCACTCAATTTGTTAAAGCTCCGACGTTTACCTCTGGTTCACTACTTGACATTTTTATATCGAACAGTCGCACTCTAGTCAAACGTTGTAGCACAGTATTCTGTCATTTTAGTCCTCATAAACTTGTACGTACTGTTTTAAAAATCCCACGTCACCGTCAGCCACCGCGGACTGTTCGATCTCGTTGTTTGCGCCGTGTTTCCCTCGTTCAACTTCACTCGGACCTTCTACGCACTGATTGGACACCTGTGTTTTTAGCGTCCACCGTCACTGTCAAATGGAATGTTTTTACCGGCATTTTCTTACCGATTATTGACTACCATGCGCCCATGCGGACCATGCGCATTAGGAACGTTCGTGCCCCCGCCGTTAGTGACGACACCCGTTCTCTGATGTCTCGCCGCCGCGCCGCGCTAGCCTCTCTCGGCCACAGCTCCAACGAGTACAAGGAGCTCAACCGCGCTGTACGTGCCGCTATTAGGAGTGACAGCTGTCACGATATCCAGCGCCGTCTACGCGAGGAGGGGAGTGGCTCTCTGTGGCAAGTTATTAGGCCAGCGGTCGAGAGTGGGAGAGCCGGGCACAGGCTGCCTGACGCCACGCCCGATCAGCTGAACAGTTTCTTTGTCGGCGTAGGTCCGCGTGTCGCCGGCGAGGTTAGAGATGCAGGGGAGACACCTGACCTGCCGTGCCGACTGCCACGTGTTGGAGCCTGTGCTTTTACCTTGACGACCTTGTCGCTGTCGGAGTTGAGGGCTGTCGTACTCGGCATGAGCGGCTCCGCCGCCCGCGGAGAGGATGGTATTTGCGCGCGCATGGTCCGCATGTCCTTTGACGCGATTGGCCCGGTGCTCCTGCATTTGGTCAATTCCAGCATCTCTCTATCGGATGTCCCTCAATCCTGGAAACATTCCCTCGTACACCCCATCCACAAAACCGGTGATCCTTCAGATCCATCAAATTTCCGGCCAATCTCTATCGTTCCTATTATATCCAAAATTGTAGAGAAAGCCGTACATCAACAGCTCTACAGTTACCTATCCAACCAGCGTTACCGCTGGCGTCTCGCTGGTTTCCCCAGATTCTCACGAAAATTTCCCTATTTCCAAAACCATTTCCCTAGATGCGGTTTTTCATGGAATTTGCCGTACTCTCCTCATTTTAACCCTTCGCGTTTATAGCCGCTGCGTCCAAAAGCAGCAACAAACTACATTCTGTAACGTTAATGTAGGGGATTCTAATGAAAATGCGTGGTATATCGCAAATCACCGTACCATCGTGTGGTAGGTATAATATAATTGCGTGGTATATCGCAAATTGTGGTGTGCTGCCGCTGCGCGACGCGGGGAACTTCCGTATGAATAGTAGTACCTAGTGCTGGCGTAAGAGACGAGTCGATGCATTATCTTAACATTAACGTTGCAACGCCATTGCAGTCTCCCAGTAACGCAATATTGTTATTTGTGACTGGGTTTTGACACAAAACAGACAATTATATCCAGTACATGCATTTTGAAATACAGTGACAGTTGACACACATATGCGTCTCATGAAACGAAAACAAGAGTTGAGACTTGAGAGTCTGAGACATACATATTGCCTTCGTGGCCCGGCCTGGCTTGGCTTCGCTAGCCACCGCTACTCACCGACACTGTTCAGTCGACCACACCGAGAGTCACACCGGCCACTTCCTTCGACTGGCTGCGGTGGCGTGGGCCATTTTTCATCACGTCCTGCAGCAGGGAAGCGGACGGCTCGAACATAGTGCAGCCAGCGTTGCCACTCTCTTTAATCGCCTGAGAGGCGAGCATGCGTCCTTTTGTTGTTGCCACCAGCAGGCGATTCGTTTGGTTGGTTTTAACCCTGTTCATTTGCGAGAACGTGCGTTCCACAGAGGCCGTCGAGTGAGGCAGAGACATCATATTCCCCATCAGCTCACACAGATGTTGAAATCTAGGCTCTCCCACAGCGTTCTTCAGTTCAGCCACTTTGGCCCAGAACACTGGCGGTGTTTCCTCCTTCACCGCCACGGGCGCAGTCGCCAGCGCTGCTGGGAGGTCACGCCACTCATCACAGACATCATCCCTGTCAGCATCCTTTACCAGGTGTTTGAATCTGGCTAGGAGCGGTGCCAGTGTGCGAGGACGCTCCTCGTCCTCTGCCGGTAGCATGGCGACCCGCGGCGAGAGCACTTTCAGCTCTGCCAAAATGCTGTTGCGGTCCAGGTCAAACCGCTTCCGAATCTGACTGCACAGGTCCTTTAGGAAGGATTGCGCGTCCGTTCGAAGCACTTTTTCGCCGGAGCCCAGCGGCTCCACCATCAGGTGGGTTTCGCAGCGACCGCCGAGGTTGATGCGGTCCAGGCTCATCGCGATATCAGCTTCCGTCGGGTTGATCTCGTGAAGCGGAACCGATGACAGCACCGCGGGCTTCACGTACATAGCGAGCAGTAAGCGGTATCCGTCACTCATGTCCTGATACAGACGATGCAACTGGAAGTCTTCAGACTGGAAGATCAAATTTAGTTGGTCGACCTTCTTGATCACAAAGCTTACGAAGAGCAGCATGTGCTTGGTGCCAGGCTCCTTCATCCTTTTCGCGATCTCCGTTGCTCGGTCTACCTTCCCTTCCCTTGTCTGGGCTTCGGCGGAGAAGAAGAGCAGCAGAGGCTCCCACTGCTCGAGGATCCTGTGGATGACAGCGCCTCGCGACAGCCAGCGTGTCATGGCCACCTTCGGAATGCTGTGGCATGGCGCTTTGACAGCCTCTTGAAGCAGCGAGAGCGTTTCTTGTCTTTTGGGGCTTCGGGAGAGGTAGCTTGCGATATCTTTGATGAGCGTTTCCAGCCAGTCGGGCAGGCATCTTGCCGCGTGCCCAGCACAGAGTGCTAATGAATGGCAACTGCAGCCCATAACGAAGACATCCGGCACGACATCTTTCAAAAGCTTTTGGAATCCAGCATTTCCTCCCATCATTGTAGAGCAGTTATCTGCACCAAAGCCAATGATGCTGTTCTTGTCCATGCCTGCAGCTTCAAGTGACTTCATCACGGCGTCAAAAAGTCCTCGAGCGGTTCCATCGAACGGCTCCACAAGGTCTAGCATGAAGTCTCTTGTGGCCATATCATCTTTCACGTACAGCCTGACAACCAGTGCCATGACCTGACGGACGGAAACATCAGTCGACTCATCAATCATGATGCTGTACTTTCGGTTTTTGCACAGTTCTGCCACACGACGGGCCTCGTGTTCACCAAGCCCATGGACTGTTAGGTAGGACATCTTTGTTCTTTTTGCCGATGCAGTCTTAAGAATTTCTGAATCAGGGGCCGCGTGTCTTATCATATCCCAGAAGTGGTCCCCCAGGATGAATGGCAGGTCGTGCTCGGCGAAGAACGCAGCGACTATGGTCTCGCAGCGGGCCACCTTGGTGTCTTTTGCAGTGACTGGTTCTTCTTTCGGAGCAAAAAATTGAGTCAGCTTCATTCCAGCAGAGGAAGATATAGCTGCCTTGTGTCCCCTGCTTAGCATATGTCGTTTGAGGGCGGTTTTGTTGGGGTCCTTAAAGAGGAAGCGACAGGGTTGGCAGAGGCATTTGGAGCAGTCCTCAGTGTCCTGTATGAGCCAGTCCTTAAATTCTGGATCCTTCAGCCATTCTGCTCGAAAGGATTGTGGGTAGCTTTTCGGCTTCTTCTTAGGTGGCGTCTCACATCCGGATGAGGAAGGGGAGTGTGATGCCATGACCTGAGAGAGAAAAAAAAATTACTATTAGGCTAGGACCAGGGCAATTGACTTGGATTAACAGGATGTGCCTGACTTGCAATTGTTTTCTATATTCGCGAATTATCATTTTTTATAAATAATGATTAATGTTAGCACCAATTAGTGTACCTATAGCTCCCGTAGTACGTTCAATTGCAATATGTATGTTAAAAATAAGCGAGCTCAGATATTTTGGACTGATTTCGTCTTATTTGGCCTTCACTATCACACAACTAAATATGCAACGTCACATGCAGAAGATGTGACTGGGCAGAATGTGACCGGGCTTATGACCGTGCATTCTAAATTAAACCTTAAATATGCAGGATACCGCCATTTTAACCCACGAACCGCTGGGAGGGGAGGGGGATGGTCATAAAGCTGCCCCCTTACGTTTTATGTGGTAAGATTCGTTATTCGATATACTGACACCAGGCAGACAAGCCAGAAAGTAGAATTTCACACAATCTTACAGTATACGCCAGACAAGGCCTTTAAAATTGCAAAATTATTTTACATTTTTAATGCAGTTTTGCAAAGCATTGATCAAAAGATCATTTTAATTTAACCTGTTCCTCTATCAAGATTGAATAGGTAAATACAAATTATGAAATGACAGCGAAGAATAAAGCAATTTGCAAAAAACAGCAACAATCCATGCATGCCTGGCCTGTTTCTGATTCCAAAGTCAATTCAACTGCTGGCAACATTTCATAGTTTTGATTTTACAGCATACATTCCATATGAAACCATATTGAGGTTTAAAACATGGATTAGTAACGCCAAAGAAGACAACCTTGAATCTTTCTAAGGTTGAGGTGCAGTGAAACTCAAGGAATCGATAAATCAAACAATTTCCTAGCGAGACATTATACGTATTTGACAAGCTCGACCACAGCCATGCAGCCTAATGCTCAAATTAATTGAGTACTTTTCAGGTATGACTTAAAGCTCGCTTGAACACACAATGAGATAAATGCCTTAAAGAGGCAATACTGATAGGCAATCACAGATTGTGAAGGAAGTTCAAGTTGAAGAAAATAAATTCACAGATTTCCTCCACAGAAAAAGGGTATCCAACTTCCAAGTTACGCTTACGCGGACGCCACAGTCCGATTCAAGGCCGTATGGCTATTAGGAGAGAAGCAGAAGCAGTTTGTTTTGAAATGATATCAAGAATTATATATAAATACATACATATGCAATTGCCTTTAATCTTCAAAACGAAAGCATCAAACCTGAATTTTGTGAAAATTGTTCTCATTTATTTGATGACATACTGAAGAATATTTTATGACAATATTTATTTTTATTGTTAGAAAAAAAAACTTTTGGGGGGTTTGTGGCATTTCCCTAGATTTCGTGTGAAATCCATAGATCCCTAGATCTTCGCTGATTTCCATAGAAAAGGGAAATTTCCCTAGCAGCGGTAACGCTGTATCCAACAACCATCTCCTCTCCCCCACTCGGCACGGTTTTCGGCCTCGTCACTCGACTGAAACCGCGCTGATATCCATATCCGATCACATCCTATCCGCTACCGACCGTGGAGAGCTATCCCTTCTCTGCCTGCTGGATTTGAGCAAATGTTTTGATGTGATAGACCACGATAAATTATTGACTAAATTGCAGCTTCATGGTATTGATACAGCTTGGTTTTCGGCATATCTTCACGGCCACACCCAAAGTGTCAGCCTCACTGACGCTCTGGGTGGAAGAACTACTTCATCTCCGCTCCCCAACAGCATCGGTGTTTTCCAAGGCTCCGCCCTCGGCCCTCTTCTCTATTGCATTTTTGCCGACGACCTTAGCTTGTTCGCCGAGGATGCAGTCGTAGTTCAATATGCAGACGACACCCAAATTTTGGTCAGTGGAAAAAAGTCAGAAATTCATAACGTAGTATACCGGATGGAACAGACGCTAGCTTCTCTTGACCTCTGGTTCCGTGCCAACGGCTTAAAAGTCAATGCTGGGAAAACTTAGCTGATGCTGCTGGGTAGCGCTCAAAATTTGCGCAATGCCCCAAATGTTACGGTAAAATTTCGCGATCACGTTATCATTCCCGTTTCGGAAGCACAAAATCTTGGCCTGACGTTCGATCGCAACCTCACCTGGAACACTCACGTCTCTGCCGTCACCCGGCGCTGTTTCGGCATTCTCAGTGGCCTATCACATCTCAGGGGGCGCCTGCCTCCGTCCGTCATCTCCGTGCTGGTCAACGCCTTGGTTCTCTCGCAGCTTCGATACTGTATCACTGTCTATGGCAACGGTTCGAAGAAGAACCTTGCACTCATTCAGAAGACTCTAAATTATGGGGCAAAAATCATTTTCGGACGCAAAAAGTATGATCACGTGTCGGACCTGCTTGAGAAGCTGCGTTGGCTCAGCGCGGAGAACCTTGTGGTGCATGGCACACTGTGCATGGTGCACAAACTGCTGCGCTTCGGTGAGCCCGAGGTGTTAGCCGCCGGTTTGTCAACCGTGGCTGCCGCTAGGAGCTCACTAGGAGCGCAAGCTAGGGTGACCCGACAGGACCACTCACTATATGTGCTCCGATCTAGAACCGAAGCAGGCAAGAGGCGCTTCATCAGCCGTGGTCCGGTTCTTTACAACCGCCTGTCACCCGATTTGCTCGGGCTCCCGGTGCCCGTTTTTAAGCACCGCCTCAGGCGGCTGCTGACGGATCCAACCTGACTGAGTTGAGTTAACCATCTGGTGTGTATGTGTGCTGGTATTGTCTGTATCTATGTTTCTTGTATTATCTTGACTATGATGTATGCGAGTGTGATTGTGATGCTTGTCTCTCTTTATCTTGACTTTGAAACCACCGTTTTAATTTTTGACGAGAGGATGTAATAGCCGCTTTTAGTGGATTTCCTTAATACACGTCTGAGTCTGAGTCTCTTCAGGCGGCCGAGCTGACTGAACGACCTCTCCGCTGTGCAGGTTGTCGCGGGACAGGTCAGGTGAAGCCGGACCTCTCCCGGTACAGCCTCCGCCCAGGGTATATTGAGTGAAGCCTCCGCCAGCAGGTCGTGCAAGTCGTCTTACTTCACCGCGTTACTGACGTCATCCAGCGTCCTCAGGGGCATCTGCCGGGCCTTTGCAATGTCCTGCATCATCTTGTAGTGCAGAAGTAGGTGGTCTGCATCCATCTCTGGGTATTTGGCCGCCAGCTGGGCAATAGAGTCGCTGTCCGCCTCCAGAAGCGCTCGCTCCATCGCCTGCAGCATCTGCTCGTCTCCGGCGCTAGAAAAGCGCAGGCTGGTCAAGTGCGGCGCAGAGCCGATCAATCACCGCCAGATAGATCAGACGGAAGCGATCCTTTGGGGTGGCCGGGTGATGCAGATCTGCGCCGTCGTCTAGGGGGCGTGGTGGGCGGCTCCTTCGCGGCAGGTTGGGCTCAAGATACCTATAAGAAACAGGTAGACCCGATGTTTGAAAGTAAAGCCCCAGTCACAAATCTGACGCACCTGTGACATTCCCTGACACCCACCTGACTATTTTTTAAACTTTTGTGATTTGCAATGTTATGACCTTATCGAAAGTAGTTAAAGTTTAAAATGTATTATTAATGTTGTTTTAAGCAGTATATTGATAAGTATATCAGTACCTAAATTATCAATAAACTACTACAAACAAGTCACGTGATGCTACCAGATTCTGTGCTCAGATGGCATCTTTTTCAACTCCGATTTTGAACACTTTACACCTTCTTTGAGGTCAAATGATGGACGGTTTGAGACACACAATGAAACACTGAATCTATTGATGCCAAAATTTGATCGGTTTTTGCATGTTTAGACTAGTAAATCCTGGCTCAAACTTTGACCAGTTTGTGTGCAAACCCTATTGTGAAGAGAAAACTTCACGCCCGGCTGACGTCATTACTCTGCTACCAAATCGTGTTTCGTGGGGGTCACTTGGGCTCATCCACGCCAAGCTTGTCCGCCTTCTCGCTCGTGCATGTCCAGAATTCGTCGAATTGGTCCCGCTGGGCGTGCACCGCGCCCCGGAGGGTCCCCGCCTGCCTCAGGTTGGAGGCCAGGGGTCCGGCTTTTACCCTGAAATGACCGCATCAATGGTGCTGTCATTCGCAGCAGGTGCAGGGCGAGCCCCAATCCGAAAAGAAACTCGAAGGTCCCCATCCGGCGATGGTACCCGCTTGCTGTGGTCTCCACCTCGGGACGGCTCGCTCTGTCCTCAGCGATACTGTCCAGTGAGGCACAGGTGGCACTGTAGTTGCGAGCAATTGACGATAGCGCCGCTTCGCTGCAGGTCCAGCGGGTCGGACAGAGGGGTCGCAGAGTGCTCTGGGCACCGAAGCTGGCCAGGTAGCACTGCCGAACGTTAGAGTCACGAAAGAACTTCACGATTCCGGCGACCTCGTGTACGGTGTCTCGGAGCCCACGAATTCCCTCGAGACAGTCCTGTACGACCAGATTCAGCCGATGAGCCGTGCAGTGCACAAACAGGGTCAGGTCCTGCTCCTCTTTTAGCTTGGCCTGAACACCTGCAAAGGAAACAAATGATTCCCTATTGACATGTTCTTTAACCCTGGCCCGTCTTGGTGTTTTTCCAGCCGCGAATGTGTAAGGGGGTCCTTTGGACCCCCAAGGGGGTCCAAAGGTCCCCCTTTGGACCAAGGAGGGGGGTCCTTTGGACCCCCCCCTTGCCGTCTGGCCCCTGATTGAGCTAGAGCTTCGCGGAAAAAGCGAGCGTGTTGCCCGTGACGAGAGGAAGCCGATTTTACCCAATTTGAAGGTCATAGGTCATTGGTTGACCTTCCAGGTCATGTCAATGGCCCAAAAGTCGGGAAAATCAGGACCTGTTAGAACGGTGTAAAGTGTCGCTGCTGTTTTTTTTTTTTTTTTGGTGCTGATCACGAATATCACGTAAGTCTTGATCACAATTCACAGATGATGCCCATGCATTTAGGCCAGGTCGGGTCAGGTCAGGTCAACCAGTAGGGGTCCTGCCGGGTATTCGTAATAGGTGTCAACCGCCTCTGACAGCTTCATAACATGTTACGTAGGCACCATGCCAGGCCCAAGTGCCAAAACATTGTGCCAGGGTGCGTGTCTGATTTAGACTAGCAAATAAATCTGCAGTGCATCCAATATGCGATCAGACTGTTCCTTGTCAAAACGACCGATCACGGATGGTTCCTGTTTATCGATGTTTTGCACTGAATCCATGTTATACCTCCATGTTATACCTCACTCGGATCATTTGTTTTATCATATTTTGCATTATGAAGCTGGAATGTTTGGGGTAGTCGTATTCCACAGAAAAGCATTGATCAACTGATGAAAGGTACCTACAAAGGGTAAGGTACATCATGATGAATGTCCTTTGCTATGTAATTGTACCTAGGTGGCATGCTATGGTCCTTCAGAGCCCAGGCACAAGCTACTGTATGAGGCTGGAAGCAAACTAGGACATGCAAAACATTATGCCTATTTCTTCAATCACAGAGGCACATATCAGTGCCCGCAGCTACATGTCAAAATGTATGACAAATCAAAGAAATAGCAACACTTCAGGTTCAGAAAGCTGGACTCGAGCATTTGAGAAATAGTCAAACTCAGCTAGCTACATGTGTCACTGACAAGAAGATACACATGGGTTCTAGGATTCCTCATAAGCTGAAACATATATTGAAATATTTGTTAGGACTTAGGATATCTTAGCAGACATTGAAGAGAAATAAGTAAAGATTCAGAAGCATAACAGGGCACAAGGTGGATAAAGGGACAAGGTGCATAAAGGAAGGGATGGAAGAGATTGTCATCATTTGGCAGCAGTGGCAACAAATCATTGCGACTATGACCAAGTAATGCAATGTGATGAAATGTAAACCGTGTAATGTATCGAAAGAGAATGCCAAGAAGCTCCAAAACCAAGATGCTGCAGTTTGCTGTGAAAGATTTGTTTTGTCATGCTGAAGAATTGAAGTGAAGAGAGGAGCATGAAGTCAGCAGAGGAGCTGGAGGAAGGAGCCTTAAGACTAAGGTCATGCAAGGATGTAGCCAGGGGCGCGGGAACTACTTTCCGACTGGGGGGGGCACACCATAATAGAGATCATCCTAGGGTACCCCCAAATCAAGTTTTCTCACCAGTTTTAGGCCACTTATTTTTCATCCCTCGGCTTTTTCAACAAAAAAAGAAAACATTTGCAAAAAAAGTGTGGTATTCCGTCTCAAAACTGTGGGGGCACCGCCCCCACGGCCCCAGAGTTGGGGGGGGGGCAAGCTGCCCCCACTGCCCCCCCCCCGGCTCCCGCGCCGATGGATGTAGCTTTGCAGGCCGTCGTCTTCATCCACAGCCCTGAGATGAGCTTGCTGATGATTGTGTCTTGATGACGCAGCGGAGAAGCTGCCCTGTGAAACAAATATCACCAATGAAGTTCGCCTGCCAAGCCCTAATGAGTAAATGCTAACATGTTCAGATGATACAAAGTTACTCATGAAACAAGCAAATCATTCAGTAAATCTAAAAAAGCAGTAGCAGATATAAAAAAAAACTAAAAACAGAACTGAAAGACAATAATGCCCATTGTGTATTCTTTTATATATTTTTAAGGCAACGGTGAAAGGCATGACTGTATCATACATCTGGTTTATTCAACGGCCGATGAGGAATGGTGTAAACTGGTGTGAAGAAATAGACCAGTCAGAAAAATTCACCAGTTTGCCTCAGCTAACAATGTGAGATAGCCTTGCTCAAACATAGCCAATGGGTTTTTGTCGCAAACATTAATTTATTGCTGGCATACAGTAAAATACACACCAAACATTGCCAGTGACAACTCGGTCAGCGACTGATCTTTGAGCCTAAGAACCTTGGTCATGAAAATTCATTTGCACTGGGCCAGATCTTGTTCAGTATGGCATAGACCAATGAAACAACAAGCAGACAACTAGCATAGTGACTAAATTTGAACAGAAAATAATTGTCTACCATTGCATGTTGAGTATTTTGACATTTGCCCACATAATATAGCTTAAAATTGACAGCCATGCAATATGGTAAACAATTGCTGGCACAGCTTAAGCTTGCAACAGTTGGAAAGCAAATGCCACCTACCTCAGGGTGACCAGCACTTGCTGCCTCGGTGTCAGGGCCATGTTTCGCCTGGTAGGGTGACTGATGTCGTCTTCAATCACTCGGACTATCTGGCCCACTACATTCGAGGTTAGTCGGAATCTCTCTCTAAGAGGAAAAGGCATGTAGGCATTAAAGGAAATAGTTCACATTTTAACATGGGTTTTGAACTGGAATAGCAGTTCCGTAGCTTGGGATGAGACGAGCATAAATCAGGAGCTTTTACAGCCCAACGATCACCCTAGGCAAAGATATTCTATTTCTCGTCCCGAAAAATGTGTCTTGCGTTGAGGATGTGTGCCTTGCATATATTCGCATCCAGTATGAAACGAGCATGGGTCCCGAAAATTATTCAGAAACTAGAGAAATTATCTACGAGAACTCTAGAGAAATTCGCTCCAGTGAGGCGCAAAGGGCGCTCCAGTAACAAAAGCACGAGCAGATTGCCCAAATGCCGGTGGCCGCGATAATTTCTCTAGTTTCTGAAGAATTTTCGGGACCCATGCTCTTTTCATACTGGATCGCGTGTGCCTTACAGAAACTGAAAAGTTCTTCCTATATCAAAAATATAGAAAATAATCTTTTGTTGTAAAAAGGTTTTATTTTCTTTGCTGATCATTTTGAACATAAAAAATCACAAATCCATTGCAAAAAAATAATTTCGTGAAAGTCAACTATTTCCTTTAAAACAAGCACAGTTTGTGGGTGTCCCAACATTGAAAGAAAATGGACAACTCTATACAACATAACAATGATTACAACTTTCCAGGTTAACTCATCAATATACTTGTACCGAAGGTTAAGTAGTTTTTGGAAATCAAATAAGTTTTAGTAGGAGATTAAACCGTTGCAGCATTTCAAACCACATTTTTCAATTCTTAACAAAATCATCCTCTAGGAAACTTTCTACCCAATCGATATGCCTGCCAAAATGAGTTCTACTGGATAATTACAAGAAACTCAAAGTTGAAGTACACTTACCTGAACTTCTCCGGAGTTAGATCCTCCTCGGTGTTAATCCTAGGCCGGAAAACCCGACCAGCCCTTATATTGGGCATCTGGCCGAGTTAGATAGAGAAATAGAAATAGGTATATACAAATATTAATATAAAACAGGTCACGGTCGTCAAGTTAGATGTAAGTGAATCCTAATCTATAATCTAAGATTCGGAATCAGGTGAGCCCCTACGATTTGGACCAAACTTGTTCAGTGGATAGTACGCAACGTCCTGATTACGATGCACCCAAAATCTAAGCTCGGCCCGCCATATTTACGAAGTTACGGATGTTTGAATTTAAAGGTCATTTGGGAGAGCCCCTGCGATTTCCGTCAAAATTTGTGTACGGACACTCCAGATGCTCCTCATTACGAATATCACAAAATTTAAGCTCGGCCCGCCATATTTACGAAGTTACGGAGGTTTGAATTTCAAGGTCATTTGGGTGAGCCCCTGCGATTTCCGTCAAAATTGGTATACGGACATGTTACATCCTCCTCATTACAAATATTATAAAAGTTAAGCTCGGCCCGCCATATTTTTCAAGTTACGGAGTCACAAAGTTACGGAATTTCAAGGTCATTCGGAGAGCCCCTCCGATTTTCGTCAAAATTTGTATGCGGACACATTACATGCTCCTCATTACGAATATCGTAAAAGCTAAGCTCGGCCCGCACTATTTCAAAAGTTACTGACGTTTGAAACTCACTGAAATTCAAACATCTCTAACTTTTGAAATAGTGCGGGCCGAGCTTAGCTTTTACGATATTCGTAATGAGGAGCATGTAATGTGTCCGCATACAAATTTTGACGAAAATCGGAGGGGCTCTCCGAATGACCTTGAAATTCCGTAACTTTGTGACTCCGTAACTTGAAAAATATGGCGGGCCGAGCCTAACTTTTATGATATTTGTAATGAGGAGGATGTAATATGTCCGTATACCAATTTTGACGGAAATCGCAGGGGCTCACCCAAATGACCTTGAAATTCAAACCTCCGTAACTTCGTAAATATGGCGGGCCGAGCTTAAATTTTGTGATATTCGTAATGAGGAGCATCTAGAGTGTCCGTACACAAATTTTAGGTTTAGGTTTAGGTTTAGGTTTTACTAGTGGGCTTGGGTAGACCGGGTCTATTCAGGGCCCACATCCGGATAAGGTCAGAAATGACTCAGTGAGGATTCCTTGTGGCCCAGTGGTGGTCCAACCGGTTTTTAAAACTGTTCGTAGTCAGTGCCGATATAACTTCCTCTGGCAGAGCATTCCAGGGGGACACCACACGTTGAGAAAAGAACATCATCCTTGCATGGTGGGTCACTCGTTTCTTGGTCAGCTTGAGGCAGTGTCCTCTGGTTCTCCCCTCCTGGCTCTGCTGGAAGAAGTGCTCCGGCTTCAGCTTCGTCTTCCCCGTCAATATCTTGTAGGTCTCGATAAGGTCTCCTCTCCGTAGGCGCTGTTCTACACTTGTCATACCAAGATTGATGAGTCTCTGCTTGTATGGTACGTTCTTCATCCCCTTCACCATCTTTGTCGCCCTTCTCTGAACTTTCTCCAACGCTTTGAAGTTTTGCGCCATGTACGGTCCAACCGCTTGGGCACAGTACTCGATGTGGGGTCGGACAAAAGCGTTGTAGAGTGGCTTGAAGTTTCTCCTGCTTATTGTGCGGAAGGTCGCCTTGAGCTGCTTCAGGGCTGACATGCCTCTGCTGGCTGCCATCTTGCAGTGTAGTGTCGGCTTCAATGTATTTTCCACAATCACTCCCAGGTCTCTCTCTTTGCAGGTCTCTTCCAGCGACTCCGAGGTTCCGTCCTGTGTCATATGGTACACTCTTCGAGGATTTCCTGTGCCGCAATGCATCACTTTACATTTGGATATGTTGAACTTCATCAGCCATGTCTGTGACCAGTGCGAGAGTGTGTCCATGTCTTGTTGGAGTGCCTGTGTGTCGTTGGTGCTGGTGACTGCCCCGTACATTTTCATATCATCAGCGAACATCTTCACTCTGCTATGTAGTAGTTCGGGAATCTCATTGACAAAAAGCAGAAACATGACCGGTCCCAAAACCGAGCCCTGTGGGACACCGCTTGAGACGTGGGCCCAACTTGAGTGGCTACTACCAACCTTCACCTGCTGCTGCCGTGCATGTAGAAAGTCTATCAGCCACCTCAATACTCTACCCTTCAGACCATAGGCACTTAGCTTGCGATACAGTCTCTTATGCGGTACGGTGTCGAATGCCTTCTTGTAATCTAGGTATACGACATCCAGTCCCTTACCCCCATCCAATATCTCCGTCCACTCCTCGAATGACTCCAACAAATTGGTTTGACACGACCTCTTCTGTAAAAATCCATGCTGATGCTCACTGATGATATTGTGCTGCTCCAGGTGCTCAACAATGTGTCGCTTCAGTATCCTCTCCATGACTTTGCACACCTGTGAAGTGAGGCTGACTGGTCGGTAATTACTCGCATCACACCTTGCTCCTTTCTTAAAGATGGGTGAGATGATTGCCTTCTTCCAGTCCATGGGTAATTGTCCACTCTCCATCGACTTCCTGAATAGCAGGCACAGAGGCTTGGCTAACTGGTCCGCACATGCCCTGAGCACTGCGCTGGGCACTTCATCTGGGCCTGGGGCCTTGTTTGGGTTCAGGTTTCGCAGTTCCTTGAGCACTTGCTCTTCTGTTACATCGATGTCGGTCATTACTTGGTCACTGTCCAGACGATCCGGGAACTCTGGGATGTCACCTCCTCTTTCCTCAGTAAACACTGACTTAAAGAATGATTGCAGGACCTCTGCTGCTTCTTCATCTGTCTCCGTCAACTGGCCTCTGTTGTCCTTGAGTGGTCCGACAGCTGCTCTCACCCTCTGCTGTGTCCTGATGTAGGAATACAGCTTCTTTGGTGCTTGTTTGAGACTGCTTGTAATTCTGTTCTCATAGTCCCTTCTTGCTTTTCTTATCTTACTTGTCGTCTTATTTCTCTGCTGTACAAAACTCCTCCAATACTCTGTGCTCTTCGTCTCCACATATTCCTTCCAAGCTTTATGTTTCTTCTTGACTTCTCTCTCTAGGCCCTTGTGCCACCATGGCGCTTTGCACTTCTTAGTTCTTCCTGTCTTCATCTTTGGAACATGTTTCTCAATCATCCTCTTGAGTTTCCTCTTGATGCAATTCCAGGTTCCTTCTGTATCCATGTCCAGCAAGATGTCGTCCCAGTTAACTTGTCTGAGTGCTGCAGACATGTTGGTATAGTTCCCTTTCCTGTAGTTGAACTTTGTCTGTTCACTTCTTCTCTCCCCATCACTATCATTACCATACCTGAATAACCATGATAACACTACATGATCACTCTTTCCCACTGGACTGCTTGCCTCCAAGTTGTCTATCATAAGTTCTTCAGTACTAAACACCAAGTCCAGCTGTGATGGGGTACAACCCTCTCTAAATCTTGTCGGGAAACTTACATGCTGGAACAGCAATAGATCCTGGACCGATTCATAAAACATAGCAGCATCAGAGTCATCCGGCCCCCTTACTAGTCCTGCTTCCCAATCTATTTGCCCATAGTTAAAATCCCCCATCAGTAGTATACTTGAAGCTTGAAACCTTCTAGCACGCCCAACAAGGTCAATCAGTCTCTCATTGTTGTCAAATGTACTTGCCGGACTTCTGTAACATAAGCCGACAAGGATCCTGACTGCCCTTGTTGGCTTCACTATACACCAAACTGATTCTTTGTATGACATTTCGTTAAGTTCCACACACTCAGAGACCGTTAGGCTGTCCCGAACCAACAACATGACGCCTCCTCCGAGTTGATCATCAGGTCGGTCCTTTCTAAAAGCTGCATGATAACCCTCCATCACAAACACCTCTTTTTGCCAAACTTCAGTCAGTCCAATCACATCAGGATTTTCTTGCTGTACTCGACATTTAAGTTCATCATGCTTGTTTGACAGGCTATTGATATTTGTATACATACATTTCAGGGACTTACTTGTACTTTGTGTTTTCTTGTCCCTTTCTGCAGGCTTACTGTCTCGGGACAACTTTGCCCCGAAAGACTCTGTGTGTCTCTCGTCCTTTTGCTATCAGCTCCTCCCTTAACTTCTTCTGAACTTCCCTCTCCTCAGGTGTGAGGTCTCTTGTCAGGTATACATTGTCAAACGTTGTTTTACGTAAGTCCCATCTCTTGCTCATGAGTGCTTCCACATGCTCCTTCTTCTTCAACCTCACCAGCATCAGCCTTGGTTTGGGCTCTTCTTCTCCATTTTCACTCTCCCTTTTCTTTCCCAGTCTATAGATCTTGTCTACCTCCATATTTCCTTCTCCGAGCAGAGCCTCCTTTATGTTACTGAAACTTTTCAGGTCATAGCCTTTCCTCGCTTCTGGGTCACTTGACTTACTTTCTGGTACATTGTGAATTATCAAATTCACTTCTCTCTTCTCTTTGTCCTCCTTCCTTTCCACCAGTGTTTTCAACTCTTGTGCGCTTTTCTTGAGCTCCGACTGGAGCTTTGGCATTGTCTGTACGACTTCCTTTTGTGCCTCAAGTGACTTGTCGACTTGGGCTTGCTGCTTGTTCATTACCTCCACCACTACTTTCTCCAGAGCATTGATTTTTTCTTCCAACTGATTGTTCTGATCCGGTTTGGGACCCGACACTTTGAACACTCCGATGATCTTTCTTTCTACTGCCTCTAGTTTATCTTCAAGCCTCTTTCCCATCCGCAGCACATCCATCAGGTTTGGCTTACATGTCATGCAGAGCCAAAGGAGCTCACTGTCTGATATAGCCTGAAATGCCTTATCATCTAGTCCCTGACAGTTTGGATGGAACCACTGTTCACAAAGATCACACTGGATTGAATCTTCCCCATCAGCTACAGCAAGGCCACATACCTTTTTACCTCCTTTACAGGTGTACTTGGTCTTTCTCGTCTTCCTACCTTTCTTCCGCCATGCTCCACCTTCACCTTCGTCGGCCTCTTCTCCATCAACGTACACACATTGACTATCTGCATTTTGCGACGACGCGTTGGAGCCCAGCCGGGCTCTGGTGGACATGTTTGTGAAAGTGCAAAGTCTTGCTAACAGCTAAATATTTTGAATATTTTTTTATATGTTTTCTACTTAATTTTCAAGTCTCCTGTGATTTTGCAGCAACTTGTGCTAAACCAAAACAATTTTCTTCTGAAACATTTAGTTTTCAATCGGCGAGTCTTCAAAACAAACCGGGACCGGGACCACAAGGTCAAGGGCTCAGGTGGCGAATTCGGCGCACGACCGGACAGGGCGAGGAGTGGGAGGGAACTATGAACTATTTTGACGGAAATCGCAGGGGCTCTCCCGAATGACCTTGAAATTCAAACATCCGTAACTTCGTAAATATGGCGGGCCGAGCTTAGATTTTGGGTGCATCGTAATCAGGACGTTGCGTACTATCCACTGACCAAGTTTGGTTCAAATCGTAGGGGCTCACCTGATTCCGAATCTTAGATTATAGATTAGGATTCACTTACATCTAACTTGACGACCGTAAACAGGTCAGTAAAAATTAAAAAGATCTACACTTCACATCAATGAACAACAAGCTCAAAATCTCAAAATATTAAGCCATCAAGCCCAATCAAGCCGAAACTGAAATAACAGAGGAGCGCCGGCGTGGTTACCATGACAACGTACCCAGCAGCAGCGCATCACGCCACTTATCGTCGCAATAGCATGATGTACGAAAGGTATCATCAACAGAAATCTCGTCCGGATCCGACCAATCAAATCGCGCGTTTTCCGCTAGCGCCGGATAGTACCGTGGACAAAATGGCGTGAATAGAATTGCCACACTATTCTCTTTATAAGATTGCGTGAATAGGATGCCGTGAGTAGAGTGGGGTGGAATGATAGTACGCCATTTGGTAGCACAACCTTTATAAGATTGGGCCCAAGTGCTTTTATTTATTTATCGTGTCGAAAATCATGCTATAAATTCAGCACTTATTAAAATATACATCACATTTAAGTGGTTACTTCCATTTAAATGGGCTTACTAGACTAGAGCATCAACACACAATTCCGCGTGCTACGTCGAATTTCCCAGCAGGGCCCTAATAGCAGTCGGCAATACAGTGCTGCCAGATTTGGAGGATTTCCGCAAATCTGGAGTATTTTGAACTCTATTTGAGGACAAATTTCGCTTTTGGAGGATTTTTGATTCTGGAGGAAAATCTGGAGGATTTGTCGCCCGATTATTATATTCAATTTCATGGAAAAATATAACACATTCAAGACTAAAAAGGCATTTTCCTGCCCAGCGTCACCCTACCCGTTAGGATATATCACGTCCTTTATCACCGTGAGACTGCAGAATGTCTCAGTCTGTAGCTATATCTACGAGGGTACCAAACTACTGGCGGATCTAAGGGGGACAATTGAGGCAAATGCCCCCGGCCCCCCTGCAGCGCCTGAAATCGACGAAAATTTTCGTCGTTTTAGGATAAAACGAAAACTATAAACAACTTTTACAAGAAAAAGTATCTTTTAAACTGCACAGCAGTGCGAAAGGATTCGAAATCCGATGAGTTTTTAGAATTTGGTGAAACTTTTTTGGGGGTATAGCCCCCCGCAGCGTCCAAGACCGCCTTTTTATATCTACCAATAGGATTCGGAGGAATCTGGAGGATTTTTGTAACTGATCTGGAGGATTACAGCCTTCCCCATCTGGCAGCACTGCGGCAATATCAGTGGACAGTCCAGGTATATAGTGGTCTATGCTACAGAACATCTGATGGACGTACAATGTAAATTGAAATCAATGCAGCGTGTCAACGCTACATAACATTTGATGCGCGTATCGCATCCATCGGACTTAATGCAGCGTGCCAACACTGCATAACATTTGCTGGCCGTGCAATGTGCATACTGCATAGGGAAAATGATAAGTCACCGTGATGTACAGTCTGTCTTAAAAGTACCGCGCAAAGTGACGGTGGATCCATCAAGCCTGACTGCGGTAGGGCCTGCTATAATTTGAAAGCTACCGAACCAATTGACCTAGGGAATGGACGAGGATGTGAATTGCTTCGGTGACTCAAATTTAGTAGGCCCTTCCTCAGTCAGGCATGATGGATCCACCGTCACTTTGCGCGGTAATTTTAAAACAGACTGTACACCACCCTTGAAAACGTTCTTACGGGTCATGCGGTGATTCCTATCTGCCAGGGGCCGTCCGACGTGTGGGATCACCTCCACGCTCCGACTGATACCGTCGACCACAGCCCTGAGCTTGGCCTCCGCGTGGAAGGCATGGCTGACCTCCCAGCGGAGGTCGCTCTGGCGCGGCGTCTGGCCGAGCACGGTCACCCTGTGGGCGGGAACTTGAGAAAGGAGCTTCTCCATAACAGAAACCACCGCTTGGGTGCAGAGCTGCCGCGGCCGTTCGGTGCTCCTGCGGGGGTATACGTCATTCCCGCCTAGCCACAGCACGACACGGCCCTCCACTTCTCCCTCACCGATGTTCGCCCGCCACTCGGCCAGCATCTATTCGATGCGGGCGGCAAGGCAGCTGAACGTGAAGCCGCCCACAACCAAATTCAGGATGCGGTCTGGCAGCTCCACTTTATACGGACAGTCTCGCGCAATGGAGTAGCCCAAAATCAGGTGAACCTGCCCTGGCCGTGCAGACAGTGGCACCATGTTCAGAGTTCTCGCTTGGCTCATGACTTCGTCTATTTTCTTATGAAAAAAGACTGCGCTCCTCCGTCTGCGTCCGGTCTGTCTCAGTTTCTGTCTCTTTTTTCGGCTACGCCAACTTCACCGCTCTCCTCCTCCGTCGTCACCGCCTCCTCGTCTTCTTCAGCCAAACATATAGCATAGTCTTCATCGTTCAGGTCTTCGTCCTCCTCTGATTTTAAGCACGTCGTCACGTGCTCCTCCGCCTTTTTCTCCAGCTCCCTTCTTTTTTCCTGCTCTTTGGCAAGGTCTTGTTCCAGCTTGTCACGCGAGACCTTTGCCTTTCTCGCCTCACTCGGCAAGGTGGACACCAAGTCCCACAGCTCATTCAGGGAGGGGTTTTCGCCGGACATCTGTGAATAAAAACAGGCAAAACAGCTTAGACCCATGCAAGCAATCAAGCAAGCAAGCAGACCAACAGCGCCCAACACCAATAACAAGGCAAACAATAAGCGCCTGTGCAACACCGCAAGGGATCAAGTGGCCACATAAATAACATGAAAAGCGACTATATTTGGCAAGTTGATAGTTTTAGAGATCTTGCTTGTAGTGTCTAACAATTAAAAACATTCAGTCTTCCAATTTAGGAAATTAAGGAATGTGAGCGGCCGATAAATTGTGGATCATTATTATGATTTGGACTTCGGAAAAGCTCGCAAAGGTCTCTGAA
This sequence comes from Amphibalanus amphitrite, assembly GCF_019059575.1. Classification (NCBI taxonomy): domain Eukaryota; kingdom Metazoa; phylum Arthropoda; class Thecostraca; order Balanomorpha; family Balanidae; genus Amphibalanus; species Amphibalanus amphitrite. The sequence goes on from NW_024882325.1 coordinate 152,867, forward strand.
CACAGCCTAAAGCGTTTGTTGTTTTCTCATCATTCAAATAGTTCTCACTTGAGTATCGAACCGTCGGAACGTTAACCCGGCAGGCAGTGGGCCTACCAGCCACCTTCCGCGTCATACCAGGTCAGGTCACCAAAGGTCACCAAGGGTCACCACATGAGCCCAACTTTACTAAGGTTATGTAATGCATGTTTTATTGCCAGTTTTTCATTTCCAACTCAATGGTGTTGGTTATAAGACCATCAGGTACGGTTTAGGTCACTTTCTGGTGGAGGTCAGGTCAAGGTTAGGTCAAAAATGGTCAAATTTCAAAGTTGATATTTTTGCATAAAATGGGTATCGATTCGACGCAGCTCGTCACGGGGAGTCTAATGGTGGTCTTTGTGTTGCACTACGAGGTATAGAATTGCTAAAAAATGAGTTTAAAAATTTGACGTCATCAATTTTAAACAGTTTTTTGCTATAACTTGGCCAAAAACAGAGGTATCGATCTCAAATTTGGTATGTAGATAGAAGGCGGTAGGGACTATCACATAAATTCCGGTTTTTCGAAATTCAAAAAACTTTTTTGGATTTTTTGGCTATTATATTCAAAAAATTTATTTTTTGATTTTTTTTGGGGTCAAAATCCAAAAAAAACGAAAAACCGAAACAGCCGTTTTGTAGCCCTTTTTATTCCACACCTTTTATGTCTAAAATATTTTTTCTGTATCTCTAAAGCTGTAGGCCTGACAGCTCTTCCCGCGAAACCTTTTTTTTGGGGTCGAAAATGGCAAAAATGACGTCACTCTGACGTCATTAGCGGCCAACCTATCATAGCCTTTGGCAAAATTTTTGATCACCATGTGCGCTAGCTGCTCCCGGGAGGGTACTGAAAGTTTGGTGACGATCGGCGCAGCGGTTCTCGAGATATATCCAGAAAAAACTAAAGGGGGGGGGGGCAAAAAAATGCCCCCCCCCCCACCGCCTGGAAGGTTAAGACCAGTTGTAGGCCACGACTCGTGCCAGGTGTTGAGTTCAAATTGCCTGAATCATGAGCACAATGTTTGAACCAGGCGTATCGTTTCTCGATCCATATCGCATGAATTTTTCATTTGTAACGCTTAAAGGTAGTGTGCCAGCTTTCCTGGACCGTATGGAGTTAATGGCCCATATAAGGAGAACCGGATTTTTAGAACTTATCCATACCTTCAAAACTCATGGAAACGTCTTAAATTCTTCAAATTTTGAGTACCCCAGTGCGAAATTCGCCCCGACGGGTTGTATATAATACTGAACGAGGCCGGTGTAAATAAATTTTCAAGACCGAGGTCCTTACTGGATTTTTGAACGAGGCCGAAGGCCGAGTTCAAAAATCAGTAAGGACTGAGGTCTTGAAAATTTATCACCGGCCGAGTTTGGTATGTATTTTACTGTATGCCAACGATAAATTTATTTTCTGACCGAAGCTCTTAGCCGACTTAGGAACGAGACCATCCCAAAATGTTGGCTTTAGTGCATTCTGGCATTCTGGTAATGCATTTTTGACCGTGGTCAATTTGCTTACACCAGTTATTACCACACCCCTCTGGCTAATGTATTTGAATAGGCCAGGCATACAGTAATCGGTCTTACTGTATGCCTGGCCTATTCAAATACATTAGCCAGAGGGGTGTGGTAATAACTGGTGTAAACAAATTGACCACGGTCAAAAATGCATTACCAGAATGCACTTAAGCCAACATTTTGGGATGGTCTCGTTCCTAAGTCGGCTAAGAGCTTCGGTCCAGAAAATAAATTTATCGTTGGCATACAGTAAAATACATACCAAACTCGGCCGGTGATAAATTTTCAAGACCTCAGTCCTTACTGATTTTTGAACTCGGCCTTCGGCCTCGTTCAAAAATCCAGTAAGGACCTCGGTCTTGAAAATTTATTTACACCGGCCTCGTTTAGTATTATATAGTACCCCAACCACATTTCACACCACTATGAACAATAAATGCACACACTGAAATCGCTATTACCGATATGCTCATCCAATCAAGTTTCGATAAACCCGTTCATCATCATCTCCTGCGGTTTCGAACACGCCTGTTAGGTGGTGCGGTAGATCGCGCCCAAAGCCAGGGCCCCGGTAACGTGAGGTAGCCGAGTCGGGGCAGCGTGCACTGACCCAAGCCGGGGCCGCGCGTCCTTCCGGTGTCATGTGATAGCCCGGGGCTGCCCGCGGGGATGCGGTAGACCGCGCCCAAAGCTGCGGCCCCGGCTTGGGTCAGCGCACGCTGTCCCGACTCGGCTACCTCACGTTACCGGGGCCCTGGCTTTGGGCGCGGCTTCTGCTCATACTTTGTGGTGCGGTGGTGGTGCGTCGGGCCGCGCGCTCTGACTTCGGCCAAGAAAAATGCGTCAGCTGATCATTGTCATTTCTGCCACTTGCGTGTGGTGTCATATCAATTATTTATCACTTATCACTTACTTATATTATATCAATTATTTTACATAAAATCATATTTCAAACCATAAATAATATTCGACAGCCAAATAAAAGAAACAATACCAATACAGGCTTACAGTTTAAGGCTCGACATTGTGTTGTCTACGATTAGACAGCTGATAACTCATTCCCGTACGTCGTAACGCTATAATGACCTTTGCTTATTGTCACATGTGCGCCGCATTCGCGATTGTTGCCGACGCCTGTTTGCAGCTCAGCCCACTACAGTTGTTATACACATCGAAAAACCGATAAACTTTTAGGCGAAAAAGGCACTATTCCAGGCCCATTTTTTATTTTTTTGCGATATTAGGTAAAAACAGAAGCTTCTTATCCTAGGAAAAATAAAATGGGAAATCTTTCAAAGGTGGCACACTACCTTTAACCTTCGCCCCAGTGGGGGAGGGCATATGTTACCACCCTGTCGCGTTTTTTTTTGCGTGTGAATAAAAAACCGCGGCGCGTAGCGCCGCGCCGCTTGGGGTAGCTTTTGGTACATCAATTTTGGAAAATGTGTGAAATTTTTGACCCCAGGTCATGTCAGGTCAGGTCACCAGGTCAAGTTAACTGACCAAGCCTAAAAAAAGTTTGCAATCATTTCCAGCCTGCAGTGTTTGGCAGAGAGGTTTTAAACTTGGTGGATTGCATGATGTTATGGATGCCTACAATTTGTATATCTCTGATTTTTTATATGCGTGACCTAAGGTCAGGTCAGTGGCGTGACCTTTCCATTATAAGTCAATGGAGAAAAACGAAAATGCCTCTAGATCCGTGTGTACGCATAGGAACAGTCCAACTATTTCAGAATCACAATGATATGGACCACCCGTGACGACCAAGGTGTCTTTTTTGCTGATAGCCTCTAGAAAGGTCATCCGAGGTCATTTGAGGCTACAAACAGCTTTTTGCCAATAACTCTCGATTGGAAAGAGATAGAATGCTGGGGTTGGCCTCATTGTGTTCGTCTTGCCGAGACGCATCGACTGATATGCAACATGACCTTTTTCGGTCAGGTCATGACCTTGACCTGAGGTCAAATTTTTAAGTTGACCTTTCAAGGTCAAATTATAGTTCATTCGACGCGTCTCAGCGAGAGGAACACGAATCTGGCAATAGAAATGTCCTAACTTTTTTAAGTAAAAAGTTATTGTCGAAAAACACTTTTCGTAAAAACAGCTATTTTTTAGTTTTTGCCCTCTGGAGGCTAAACCGATGACCTGAGGTCATTTTTGATGATGACCTTATCAAAAAAAGAGTTCAAAACCTATCGATTGCTTTTCCATGCGTTTTTCTAGCTATTATAGTTCCTGAGATAATGGCATGTTTTCTGAAAAATATAATGCCAATTCGCAAATATTGACCTTTGATGACCTCTGGACTCTGGTGACACCAATATTGCTCTAAGATGAAAAATGACTGAAATACTTTCAAACGTACGCATCGAGAGCTATCGACTGCTTTTTAACGCGTCTTCCTAGCCCTCTTAATTTTTTAGTTAGAGGTGGGTGCTAACATATGCCCCCCCACACACACACACACACTAGGGCGAATTTGGCTGAGACCGCTACTGGGGCGCGGGTTAATAACTTACGGTACTGAAAGCTTCGTTGCAATCCACCACTTTTTAAGCGAGTTATTCAGAAAAAAAACGAGGAGAGACGTTCAATTTATCACCCCTAGTAAGAGGTAAGGTTTGACCCACACCCTGGTAGAGGGGGGGGGGGCTATTTTTGCCCCCTACCCTCCAGACTTCTCGATATATCTCTAGAACCGCTACGCCGATCGTCACTTAACTTTCAGTACCCTCCCGGGCATCAATTTTACACATTGTGACCAAAAATTTTTTTTTCACATACTTAAATAGGTTGGTCGCGAATGATGTCAGAGTGACGTCATGTTCTGCCGTTTTCGACCAAAAAGAGGGAAGGAAAAATATCAACTTAAAAATTTGACCTTTTTTGACCTGATATTGACCTGACCTCCATCAGGACAGGAACTGACCTAACCGTTCCTGATGGTCATATAACCAACACCATTGAGTAGGAAATGAAAAATTGATCATAAACATGCATCGCACAGCCCTAGTAAAATTGGGTTCATGTGCTGACCCTTGGTGACCTGACCTCTGACCTGACCTTGTACTATCAGTGACCTCTGGGGCATTCCACGATAGATCGTACCACTTTTTTCCAATTTGACACCCTCATCTCTCGGAGTTTAACGATAATTGGTCTAAGGTATAATCAGGGGCTCTGAAGTCTGAATCCTCCTGTGACAATTTCAGGCTAATCCAATGAGTAGTTTTTGAGTTATAATGTATAACATGTTTTGGATCTTGCGTTGCAGCGCCAAGTTTGGCGGGCTGTAGTTCTAAGACGGATGATCCGAATGCCAAATGCTATACGGCGTTGAACTTGCATCGAAACAAAGAAAAATAAGCATTTTTAAAATTTTGAAATATAAACTTTTTGATATAAAACACATCGAGTTTCCTTTCATTTGCATTTTTATGACTTTGGGACTTTTTTTTTTGAATTTTTATTTACTTAAAAACATTTTTGGATTATTATCAAGTAGTATGCAAAAAAATTAGGAAGGTGTTCTGTCTATAAATGTACTTTTTTGCGTCACCGTAATGGTCTCGAATTGTGATTTCGGGAAGAGAGCCTACAAATGGCGTGGTAAAGCTGCCTAGTGACATCACTGGTTACTGAAAGCCCAATTGAAGTCATTTTTGCCTCACGTTTGCATTGTTGACCTTGCGTGACGTCATTCGTACGTCACTAGGGTCATAAGAGTTTTTCGTCAATAACTCTCGATCAAATTGAGCTAGAGAGCGGGGAAAGCTACCAATGGACTCGGAAAGACCTTGCGAATCGAATGATGTGCAATATGATCTCATTCACCCAGCTCCGTGGCCCATCTCTGTGGCGGCGCTGTTTGTCCAGCGCCGCGACGCGCTGGTTGGCTTTACCGCGGACTCGGGGCGGTCACGTGATGCCCGGGGGCTGGCTACCGGCTGGGCCGCCCGGTCGGGGAGCGGAACCAAATGCACGGCAGTGTGCTGACTGCTGACCCGAGATCAGCGAATTAAGCTGACCTCACCAGAACAAACAGTATACCATTCGACGCGCCGGAGCTAGGCAAACACAAGATGCTAAAATCGCGGCTCTGCGACCATTTGTTGCGAAGTTATCTACCAAAAACCGGACCCGTAACTTGAGTCACTTGAAATGACCTCAGGGGTCACCAATGACCCCGATACCTTAAAATGTGGTGTCATTCGATGCATCTTGTAACGGCGCACATGCTCGTTTTTTCCGCAAGATTCTAGCTCCATTAGAGGCGAAACGGCGAGCTGGGGTCGTACCGACCCCCCGGAAACCCATTTTGTATGCATTGAAATGAGGAACTAATAGAAAGAACACCTTTCTAATTTTTTGCATGTCGATTTTAAATGACCTGAAATTTATTTTGAAGAAATAGAAATGGCAAAAATTTTGGTCCCAAGGGCCGTTATAGACAATTAAAAAAAAAAAAATATTACGACTTTTTCAACATGTGAAGCTTTTCTTTCCAATTTTAAAAAAGCTATATCAATCTTTGATTCATCGTTAGTTCAAAGCTGTTTACCGTTTGTTGCTTGCTTAGCTCGTTTTTGAGTTATAGCTCATCAAACTCACCCTTACAATCTGAAGTTTAGAAAATATTATGCAATGTAGCTCAAAAAGTTTCATCTGAGAAGTTGATATTTTGGCAGGTGTTTTTGGAGCCTATGATTACCCCTAGTACTAATTTTCATTCAAATCTGAGAGATGAGGGTGACGGGCCTGGTACGATCTATCGTGGAATGTCCCCTCTAATAGCAACATACTCGTATGTGCTAGGCAACTGCCGCCCTATCGCTGATTTTCGATAGAATGCGTTTTACTCGATTCTGCATTCCCTGCAAGACCCGTGAACGGCAGAACATTGCATCTTCGACCTAACCTGTGGCGTCATCGGTGACCCCGAGGTCAATGAAATTGGATTTCTCTCGACAAATTTGACAGGACTTTCGAACGCCGTTTGAATTTTGCGGATCGGATCCGTCCAGTAGTTTCGGAGATACGAGGGGGGGGGGCAAAAATAGCCCTTCCCCACCAGGTTACGTTATAAGCAGACCCGGGACCCCACCAGGGCGCGGGTTAAATTCCATTAAAAGTAAACGGTAACATCGAAAAATAGCATTTCCTGTATGTTTCTGAATTAACTTTGGTGGCTTCTTTCGTAATGTTAATAAATCCTTATTAGATAGCAAACATTTAGTTAACCATGGCACGACATTTCCACTGTATTTTATACCTGAACCACCACCATCCCGTTCGTTTACTTACCTGGTTGGGTTCTCTTCGCTTGGTAGTCTTAGGAAAAAGGGCTGGTAAGGAAGGATAGGAACCCTGTCTCACAAGACACGCCAGTTCAAAACATGCTATACAGTTGTTCCAGTTTGGCAACGTAGGTCACAAGAATGAGAACTGGAAATGTGTGTCTGCAGTATGACAGGCAATAGATACATTTCATGTTAGCGACAATACATACAGAGAATACCAATATAACGAGCGATTCTAGAAATATTCTACTAGTTTGTCTGGGATATGCTGCTCCAGACCCCTCTTGAAGGACTGTATGTTCGGACCACACTGTTCTTTTTAGCATTTTTAAGTTGGTTTCGGGTTGGCATGGCTATTGTTATGACTCAACACTTCATGCAGGGCAGCCGTCACACAACATGCAGAGCAGACATCACACAACGGAAAGCAATCAAGTCAGTGCAACAGATATGCAAGAATCGATGAAATGAAATAAATAAATAAATACTAACAGCACTTAATAGGAATTTAATGCCACAGACCATGCAGTGGTATGTACTTCCAAACCAGGTTTAGTGTGCAGAGTTGGTCCGCAGCTCCCAGGCTCCAGCTCATGCAGGTGTAGGCTTCCCAGATGCAAGCAGAAGCTCTTAATGTCGCTCAACCAAGCTCGCCACTCTCTTTTTTCCCGGAGCGATCTTCAAGATCAAAATCGCAAGAAAAATTAGCTTTCTATTTCATAAAAATAGCTGGCCCTGAACAGCAAGGGCTGACGCGGCGCCCACATGTGAAAGCCGTTGAGAATGAAGCAGACGACTCTTTGTGTCTGTATAACAAAAAGGTGAGGACTGTTCGTTCTAGCCCCTCCCGCCTGCCACCCCCCGCCCCTCACCACCATCACCACATCGGCAGTTACAAGGCTGAGGCGAGCGCCTCCCCTACCTAACGCCAAACAGCGCCGGGCTCTCGTGACCTCTGGCCTCCATGCCCGAAGGCTCGGCCGCCGTCCAGGGACGCACTGCGCCTATATACGGCCTGGCACTGCGCTGCGCGGGCCGCAGCGATAGCTTCTGCAGTCTCACGTCTATTTATCGTTCACTATGCGCTGAATTCATTCATCGAAAAACCTTTGTGGTTCCGCGTTCTACTCGTTGGGTGGCGACACTGTTGTAGTAAGCGACTACAGGGAAGCCGCCGTCAAAATGCCCCAAACGGCGGATTTCGAGGTTTTCTTTACCCTAATATCTTATTTTATTATTATAATTATCTTAATTTATCTGAAAATCGCTTATACAATGACATTAGGTATTTGTAGGCTCCCATTCACGAATTTCCGGTCCCAGTGGCAGCATCACGTAGCCATAGTTGGCTGCACATGGGCCGGGAAGATGACCTATGGCTCCGGAAGTGCCCGTCACGCTGACATGTACATCGTCGAGCCCACGCCCCGCCATCGGACTCCCCATGGGCAGGGCGGCGGCGCGGTCGACACGACAACGAGCCTGATTAGGGCACAGACACCGTCCGACCAGTGGCTCTGCGGCGCCGGCGAACAGCGCTGGCTATCCAGTGACTCGTTAGCCAGTGGGCATGGGCGGCGTGAGGAAATATGCAGAGAATGTGCATACCGCAATAGTAGTGCGTCAACACGCGATGGTTTCCGGACAATGCATATCTCGTCCTGTTTTACTGAGTTTCACCTCTGTTACGAAACATGGCACTAACAGTACCTACATTATTCTGCGACTAAGATATGCTAAGCTCTTTCCAGTACACGTAAGTGAATCCTTCTCTTCCACTTAGACAACTTCTGGGGCGACAAACGAGCGAGCGCGAAAGTGAGCCCTGCAGGTGCCAACAGGGCCCATCCGACCCCACGTAATTGCGATGCTTCACGCGATTTGAAGCTTAAATAATCTGACTTTTTATGAAACGCATCCGGCCGATTGTGCAGCGGACCGGCACTTAGGGAGTTGGGAGGTCAGATCCAGTGGCGCGGGAACTTCTTTCAGACTGGGGGGGGGGGGGGCTGAACCATAATAGAGATCAACCTAGGGTACCCCTAAATCTAGTTTTCTCACCGGTTTTAGGCCACTTATTTTTCAGACCTTGGCCTTTTCAACGAAAAAAAAAAACGAAAATATTTGCAAAAAAGTGAGGCATTCCGTCTCAGCTGAGTGAAGAAACTACCGTTTTGGCAACCTGGAATATAGGTTTTTATCTGCCAAATGAGTTGCCGAGACAGTGAAAGAGGTGGATTTTTCACTTACATACATGCTTTCTTCCGTTATATTGTGACCCACGACCCCTAAGTTGGGAAGGACAAGCTGCCCAACCGTTCCTGGCCTCATGAAAAGTTGTGGGGCACCGCCCCCACGGCCGCAGAGCTGTGGACTCCACAACTCTGCGGCCGTGGGGGCGGTGCCCGATGTGGAGGCAAGGTTCCCCCACTGCCCCCTCCCCCAGTTCCCGCGCCTATGTATGAATCTATGAAATTATGTTGGTAGATTTCCGATTTCGATTCCTCCAGCTGGAGGGGGGGGGGGGCTCAAATACATTACGAGCCCCCAGCCGAAAAGCCGGAGGGGCTAGTCCCCCGCTAGGCCCCCCCCCCCCCCCCCGGTTCCCGCACCACTGGACTCAGAACAGTACCTCAGGCGGCACGGCGGATATGGCGGCGGACCAGGGTGCGGTGCGGTCAACCTCGTCAAGCCGGCAGCAACATCTCACCAAGACGGGCAGCCTGATTGAAGTCAGCACCGCGCCGGAAATGAGTCGCTGTAGCGGGCGTCATACGTCCCATCACAGGTCGCGCCCGATTGGACTCCGGCCGTCACATTTCTATCGCGGCTGTAAACTCGCTGGGCGTAAAGCTGTATTGAGGCGTGAGCGTCCCGATGGCATCGCTGTAGTACCACCCTGACAGTATTTTGGTATATGCTTGGGATACGCCGTGCGATATTTTTGCCCCGCACTCTAAGCCAGTGCAAATGTGGGTCGCTGGGCTTTTCTAGTTCCGGCGCTCTCCTAGATAAATACGATGGTCTTCAGGAGTCATACGTCCCAAGATCTCAGGAACTCATCGCCTCATCGATGATCGCCTCATCAGATCGCCGAGGTGGTGAGGGTAATTATGCCTGATGCTTGTGAGCACAGTTGGGGGTTGGTTTTGTGTTTGTTTGTTTTCCGCCCGGGTAATCTGTATAACGCCTGACCGTATTGTGCAATGTGCATATTTGCCTTTGTACTGTAATAAACTCATACGAAAAAAGGACTCAGATCGGTGCGTGCCAGAAAGGATCGCCTCGGTGATCGTTCAAGCATGTTGAGAGCATCCCCGTGATTCAGTCATGGGTACTGAGTTCATGGATCACTGCGCCGGCCGATCTATCCGTAGGCGCCCGACACATGTGACATAGTGGCCGGATGGCCGGAGATCAAGGGTACCTGACGCAGAGTTCCAAATATATGGGGAGAGGTATGGTGACGACTGACGGCGCGACGCCACGGGTAGCATCGACCCTTGATCATGGAAATATACTGGTGGGCGGCAACGCGCGGCCGTTGCATCCCAGGCCCGTGTCGGAGCCATTTTTGGTGCGAGGACATACGCAGTCGTGCAATGTTACATTATTCAGTGACTGTGCGAGCGCATAGCCCCAGGAGCCTACCTTCCTGTGTTTGGGCCCTCGGAGGCCTTCATGGCCTCCGAAAGCCTCCGATCAGAAGCCGTCATGGTGGTCTAAATGCGGCGCAAGACCCTTAAACTAAAACCCGGCGTGGGCCGCACAGACTGGCGTGGGAGCTGGGACGCACCTGACCGTATTGGACTTTCGATAGTCCGGCATCGGTTTCTGTTTCCCGATCACTAGTTTTCAGGAGGAAATACAATTAACGGCTCGAATCAACCATTTTAAGGGCATATTAACCCTCGCCCTGGCAGGGCATTTTTCATAACACGGCCTGGCAGGGGGGGGGGGGTCGATGCGACCCCCCCCCCTCGCGATTGGCTCCTATGGCACCTAGAAACACCAAATTTGGAAGGTAGGTGGGCCCCCTGGAGTTCTCGCCCCTGTGCAAATTTGGTTGCTCTAGGTCAATATTTAGGGGGGTTTTGGGGGGTATAAATGTAAAAAATTTCGCTAAAAACAAGTCAAAAGTTTTTCGCTTATAACTTTTGATCTAATTAAGATAGAGCAAAAAGAAAAGCACCAGTGAACTCAGCACGTCAAGGCGCGTCGAGTGATATACTTTTTGGCTTGCTTAAGTGTACTTGAAAGTTTTTCTTAAATTTTAAGTAAACTTAAATTAATAACTTAAGTTCAAGTTAACCAAATTGCATCATATTGCATATCATTCGATTCGGCTGATCACCAGGAACACAATGATATCATTTTTAAGCTCTAGCGTCATTATGTGCCAAGTTATTGGCAAAAACGTCATTTGACCTCAGTTGACCTCATTTGACCTGACCCATGGATAAGTACACCAAACAAAGAAGCACCAAGTGACCTGCTGTTAAGTACTGTGGTTTCAAAGCACAAAAGTGATAAAACGAAGCGGATATCTCCAGTATTTTCCGAATTTAGTATTTTCCCATAGGCTTAACATTACGACGTAATGACCTCTAACTGACCTCAGGTCAGTGACCTCAAAAAACCCGAACTATATGTTATACAACTCGGTGAACTTAGCACATCCTGAAAGTTTGAAGGAAATCAGTCCAAAACTGTGAGTTGGACAGGTGCAAAAAGAAAATTGAAATTTGACCATGACCTTGTACCGGTTTTTCTGACCTGGTGACCTGACCCAAGGTCACCCGGACCTGAAATTTTCAGGTCATATGTAAAAAGGTTGCCCCATAAGCTGTGCCAAATTTGGCGGCGCTGCGCGCCGCCGTTTTTACGCTATCTTCGAAAAACCTTAGGGGGGGGGGGTCGCATCGACCCCCCCCTGCCAGGGCGAGGGTTAAGAATTTAAATGGGTTCGTAAGTGATGATTTCTCCAACTGGAAGAAGCAATGGCGGATCCAAGGGAAGGGGTCACATTGGTCATGAACCTCCCTTGGGGCCCGGGGGCACAACAGGCCTGCCAGGGGCACCACCGGCCTCGCAGGGGCACCTTGGGCCTGTAAGGGGCACCACGTGCCTGTCTGAGACACTTCAGGCTTGACAGGGGCACCTCAGTCCTGTCCGAGCCCAGAAGGACCACCGGTCTCGCAGGGGGCACCATGGGCCTGTCAGGGGCACCACAGGCCTGCCAGGGTCCAAGAGATGTGTATGCCTAGCTGCACTGACCACAGGCATTCACGCTTGTCTCTTCTTGATTTCAGTTGACGCAGAAATAATACCATAGTGTCCATAGTGTCGGAATCGACCTGTGTCTTAACCCTCGCCCGCACATGCCATTTTCCCATCCTAGAACGCACATGGGGGGGGGGGGTGGTTGCCACCCCCCCCCCCGCGCCATTTCGTTCCTGTTGGAGATAGAGCTTAGCAGTAAAGACCAAAAAGATTCTTTGGGAAGAGACGAATCCAATGATACCCAGTTTTACCTTCTCAGGTCAGTCATTGACCTTCCAGGTCAGGTCAAACTAAAAAATGTTGCTGTTTTGGGTCACCGTTGGATATCAAGTGTGCTGCTCATCAAATACCGATGACGATGCTGTTTTCTGGTGCCAAGCCAGCTAGAACCTCTTTGTCACACTACCCGACCAGAATTTTTCTGCTGAGGTCATTTCAGGTCAAGTTAGGTCAAGGTCAATTATATGTGTTTGTATGTCTGTGTGTGTCTGTGTGTATACTGATGTGTGCACCGATTGTTTTTGGATCCATATTACATGAATCATGATCTGAGAAGCTTTTACCAACAATGCAGTCAAAAAACTTCAAAAAAAGTAAATTCAGCTTGCCTAAAACGCAATTATCTTAGATGACCTAGGTTGACCTTGACCCTGACCTTGACCCCTGTACATCGTCGAACAACATGTTCCATGATAGGCGGGAGGTAAGACTGGCAAAAAAAGCCGAAATCAGGGTGTCAAAAGCTCATAAGGCCCATGGCAAACGCAAGATGTTGAGAATTTGCCATTTGGGTCATGACATGACCTGAAAAACAAGGTCAATCTCCGAAACCAAAAATCACAGAAACTTGAAATTTTCAGTGGACATCAAGAAAGGATAGAGGAGCAGCTATACGAAAAATCAGCCTTCTACTTACTTACTTACTTACTTACGAAGTACAGAATTTGGATAGGCCAGACTAGGCCTTTAGAAACCTTTCTAGTCGAGCTCCTCGTGCGTCTGACTATTCATCTGCGTGAGGGATGTCGTGTGCATGGTGTGCCCAGTGAGCGTCAAGCCGGTTTTTGAATTGGTTCAGGGTGTCGGATGCGACGACCACTGACGGTAGGCTGTTCCAGTCGTTGATGACCCGGATGGAGAACGCGTTGCGCCGAATCCTGGAGACCGCTCGCGGCTTGGCTAGTCTCCATTGGTGTCCTCTTGTAGCAGGAGTTCTGTCGGCTGCCATCTCGAAGAAGTTGCGAGGGTCCATGTCCAGTCCACCGCGGAGCAGCTGATAAACCGCGATCATATCTCCACGCCTCCGTCTGTAGTACAGCGTTGGTAGCTGCAGCACTTTCAGACGCTCTCGATACGGGAGGTGTCGAAGATCGGGAACCAGCTTGGTCGCCCGCCTCTGCACCCGCTCTACCAGCCGCTGGTCCGCCCGGTTGAAGGGACCCCACACTAGGTTCCCGTACTCAAGGTGGGGTCGGACAAGGGCCTTGAGGAGCAGGGGGAGGGTTGATTTGTCAAGAAGGTGGAAGGACCGACGAATCACTGCCATCACTTGTGTTGCCTTCCTTACAGCCGCAGCAGCCTGTTTCCGGAATTTGAGCTGGGTATCCATGAGGACGCCAAGGTCTCTCTCGACATCCGACTCCGCGACTGTAGTTCCCCCCATCCGGTATGTGTGGTGCTGGTTGCCTCCGCCGATGTGGAGCACCTTGCACTTTCCAGGGTTGAATGCCAGCTGCCACCTGTCTGCCCAGTGAAGTGCCGCGTCCAGGTCCTCCTGCAGGGATGCCGAGTCGGACGGAGAGCAGATAGGTCGATAGAGTTTGCTGTCGTCGGCGAATATCTTTATCCCGCAGCTTAGCGGCTCCGGCAGGTCGTTCACGTACAGCGTGAAGAGCAGTGGAGCAAGGACTGAACCCTGTGGAACACTGCTTGGTACAGGAGCCCAGTCTGACTTGCTGCTCCCAACAGTGACTCGCTGCTTCCGTCCTTCCAAGAATGCGCCGATCCATCTCAGAATCTTGCCTCCGATGCCGTGAGCTTCAACTTTCCTCAGCAGTCGTCTAGGTGGGACTGTGTTGAACGCCTTGGCCAGGTCTAGGTATATGACGTCGACAGGTCGGTTGCCCTCAATCATGCTGCTCCAATCTTCTATCGTTAGTAACAGCTGAGTAGAGCAGGACCTCCCTGGACGGAATCCGCGTTGGGCGTCATTGATCAGGTTCTCTGACTTAAGGTGTGCCATAAGCCGGTCGCGGATGATCGACTCCAAGAGCTTGCACGGAACAGACGTCAAACTGACTGGCCTGTAGTTCCCTGGTTCTAGCTCTAAAAATGTTGAGTGCAGAGCAGAAAGACTACCTGGGGGGGGGGGGGGTGGCAACCACCCCCCCCCCCCGCCATGTGCGGGCGAGGGTTAATCCGCGCCCCAGTGGCGGGTCTCAGCCTACTTCGCTATAGTGGGGGGGGGGGCATTGGCAATTGGCATATGCTACCACCCACCTCTAACTCAAAAACTAAGAGGGCTAGGAAGACACGGTAAAAAGTAGTCGATAGCTCTCAGTGCGTACGTTTGAAAGTATTTCAGTCATTTTTCATCTTAGAGCAAAATTGGGGTCATCATAATTCATCAAAGGTCAAAATTTGCCTAATGTCATTATATTTTTAATAAAACATGTGTTATCTCAGGAACTATGATAGCTAGAAAAACGGATGGAAAACAATCGATAGCTTTTGAACCCTTCTTTTGAAAAGGTCTTATCAAAAATGATTTCAGGTCAACGGTTAGGCATCCATAGGTCAAATATTGTGAAAATAGCTGTTTTTGCCTGTGAAAATAGCTGTTTTGTTTGAAAATGTCTTAAATATTGAGTTGCAACACCAGTGAGCAATTATCCCAATATTTCGTTATTTTGATCCATTAGCCATCTTGGTGGGCGTTCTTTGAAAATCAGTGCCGTGAATACAGTTTCTCCAGCAATTACTTAATCGCAAAGAAATTTGATTTCGATTTTTACATCTGTGGAAATAAGTGCCACAATGTATTGCTATTGGCACTTAAAACCTGCGACGTTTGTGCCTTTTCCGAAGTTTCTGTATCTGTCGACTTGTTTTTATTGAAAACCTTGAAAAGTAAATAACATGCGTCGTGATTTCGCCCGACGCCGCCGCGAGGCGAAGGAAAGATTAAATTTTTATATCCTGATTTTTAATTAAAAATTTAATTCAATTTAAATGTGAGGCAGCTGTGCACACCGTCAGAGCCTACACAGAAGCGTGCACTGCGGTCGAAGACAGCAAAATCCTGGTAAAGCCGGACGTCTCCAACGCCTTCAATAGCGTGCGCAGACTCGATGCTGGAGGCGGTGAAGGCCAGAGCTCCTACCATCTACCCCTTGTGTGGCAGGGATACAGATCCGCTGCGCCACTCTTCATCGGTGGACACAAGATTCTTTCCCGGACCGGAATCCAGCAGGGTGACCCATTGAGCTCCCTGTTGTTTTCTCTGACAGTGGACCCCGCTGCCAGAGCGGCCAACACGGAGATCAATGTCTGGTATCTGGATGACGGAACATTAGCGGGTCCATTAGATGACGTCATTTCCAGTGTCCAGCAGGTGAAAGCAGAGCCTGGTAAAGTGGGCCTCACCATAAACCCACCAAAATGTGAAGTCTCCTTCATGGAAGGATTCACTGAAGAGACTAAGCCCACCGCCCTACAGCAGCTTCACAGTGTCCTTCCAGACATCCGATAAGTATCCCGTGACGAGCTAGAACTTCTAGGGGCCCCTATACATGACGCTCATGTGCGACGCATGCTCCAAGGCCAGGAAACGGTGCGCAAGCTGGTCAGACGTCTCCAGGCCTTGGAAGAAGCACACCAGGCATTCTTCCTACTAAAGAACTACGTATCCCTTCCTCGTCTGCTATACCTGCTACGAAGCTCTCCGGCCCACCGTCATCGCGCCCTGCTCGCCAGAATTGACGAAGTCGTTCGTCGTGGCGTGAAGACGGTCACGAATGTCCAGGTGCGCGGTGACTCGTGGCGACAGGCTACGCTTCCTGTCAGCCTGGGCGAACTAGGCTACGAATGGTGACTGACGTTGCCCTGCCCGCTCATATCGCGTCACAAGTGACCTCATCTGACATGATATCACGTATCAACGGCTCCGCCGCTGACCGTGTCAGTGAGACTACCTACACAGTGCCTGATCGCATTTTTGGATAACACTTTCACGAATAACTTTGAACCAGCAAAGATGAAGAATTGGCAATGGCACTGTCGTATTTCTCTACTTCAGTCGCTTCGAAAAAATGTATTTTTTCACTGGATAGGTCAAGGTCAAATTTTGACCTCAGGTCAAGGTCAAGTGGTGACCCAAGTAGGTAATGTTTCATATCATTCGATGCGTCTCGACAAGACAAACACAATGAAGCCATCCCCAGCGTTCTTTTATTTCTTCCAATCGAGTTATTGGCAAAAATCTGTTTTGACCTCGGATGACCTTCCCATAGGCTATCAGCATTATCAGCATTCAGCAACACAGACACCCTGGTCGTCACGGGTTATCCAAATCATTGTGATTCTGAAATATTTGGAGCCTTGGACTGTTCCTATGCGTACACACGAATCTAGAGGCAGTTTCATTTTTCTCAATTGACTTATAATGAAAAGTCACGCCACTGGCCTGACCTTAGGTCACGGATATAAAAAAAAATCCGAGATATACAAATTATAGGTGCCCATGTAATGCAATCCACCAAGTTTAAAACCTCTCTGACAAACACTCGCGGTACTCGCGACACGCGGGTTAGTAGACTCATCGCCTCCTTGAGTCATCACCTTCAGCGCACGCTTGCTCCCGATGGCGCCCTCCGTTTTGCTGCTCGCCTCCCATCATCGCAGCTGTCAGACTCTGGCAGTAGCTGCCAAAACTGCCTCTTGTGGCGCGGCATGTGCGGAATGAGACGCTCGCATATGCCTCTCTTCTTGGTCAGTTCGAAGCCCTCAGGATACTGCCGTGTCGGCAGAGGCGTTTTGGCGTCGAACTGCTTCAACATCAACTTGTACCCTGTCCAGGCTGTTTTGTATAGAAGCGTTTTCGTGATGACGGTTTCGGGCCCTCGGCGGACCTGTATCACCGCCATTTCGGCGATGTAGGGCCGCTTTCCTTCGGCGGCTAGGGTTTTCAGCACTGTCTGGCTGATGCTGTCTTCTACATCTACCATGCTTTCCCCTGGCTTCATTAATAAATTCGTCACTCCCGCTGTTGCTGTTTTTTGTTTCCACACTTAAAAATCGAGCATGGTGGTCGACTTGCGTATGTTCTTGGAAATGACCTGGTGCACCTCATCCGCCGACATGGACGTATGGCCTGGCTCTAAGTACTTCATCGTTTTTCGTTTTGTCGTCCTCTGGGAGTGCACTGCCTTCAGAAGGGTACTTAGGTTTAGGTTTAGGTTTAGTCTCGTGAGCTGGTGTCAGTACCAGGTCTGTTTGGTGCTCACATCATGACAAGACTTTTGGATCAGGTTGAGGGAACTGCGGCCCAGTGCAGCTTATCAAACAAGATTCAACCACTTCCTTAGATAACTGGTTCCACAACTTCACAAGTTTGCTACTCGGTTTGAGAAGAACAAGTCTTGAAACATGTTTTGCCCTTTTCTTTATAAGCTTGAGTCCATGTCCTCTTGTTCCGTGTCCTGATGCGTCACCTCAAAGAACTGTTCATGGTTCACTTCTACTTTTCCAGTCCGGAGCTTGTAGGTCTCAAGCATGTCACCTCTACGTATCCTCTCCTCGATACTGGGTAGGTTTAACCCTCGCCCGTAAAGGGGGGGGGGTGGTCGAACGGACCCCCCTCGGTTTTTCGCGAATAACTCGCGTAAAAAGCGGCCGATCGCGACGAAACTTTCAGTAGGTACCCTCGCGTTAATCAATTTTACACCTACCCTTAAATTTTCATTACCCTGACCCTAATGACCTTTGACCTACTTTTCGAGACCATGTTTGGCCGGAATCGCGATTCGGCGTATGTCGGCTCGCACTAGCAGCGCGTTTGCAGTCTTTTCGTGGTTTTAAGCGTTCAAACATGGGATATGATGTTGCTCCCATGGATGGGGTGGGTGTCAAGGTCACCGGAAGGAAGTCAGGTCATTGACCTTTGATGACCTCGGTTCACTTTTTCGAGTTTTACATGTTTCTAGGCCAGTTTTTGAAGCTGAATTCGAATTTAGCAACCATATAAACATTTACGAAATAGTTTTGGTGCCTTCGTAACATGTTAGGAAGCTGTCAGAGGCGGTTGCCACCTGGGGCATTCCACGATAGATCGTACCACTTTTTTTCCAAATTGACACCCTCATCTCTCGGAATTTGACGAGAACTGGTCTCAGGGGTAATCAGGGGCTCTGAATCCACCTGTAACAATTTCAGGCTTATCAGATAAGTATTTTTTTGAGTTATGGTGTATAACATTTTTTTGATCTTGCTTTGCAGCGCTAAGTTTGGCGGGCTGTAACTCTAAGCCGGATTATTCAAATGCCAAATGTTATATAGCATTGAACTTGCAATGAAACAGAGATTAATATGTATTTTTGAAATTTCGAAAAATACGCTATTTTTGATATATGACATATTGAGTTTTTTTTCATTTGTATTTTTTGGACTTTTGGACCAATTTTTTTTGAATTTTTATTTCTTTAATAAAATATTTGGCTCATTGTTAAGAAGTATGCAAAAATTCAGGAAGGTGTTCTTTCTATAAATGTATTTATTTTACGTCACGATAACGGTTTCGAATAGCGATTTCGGGAGGGGAGCTTACAAATGGTGTGGTAAAGCGACATCACGTACATCATAGTGACATCACGGGTTACTGAAATTTCAATTTAAGTCTGAGTCATCTGAAAAAAGTGAAAAGAGGGTTCATCCAACCCTCTTTCCTATAAGCGCGAGGGTGAGAAAGGCTGTTTGGTTCTGACATTGTTTTGGACGCCAATGACCATAGCTGTCCGAGATGAAAGTTACAGGACGCACACATGGTGTCCTCCAGAGGTCTCACAACTTGTATATCTGGGAATTTTTTCAAGGGTACATGAGGTCAGGTCGGTCACGTGACATCACTGTTATAAATCAATAGGGAAATATAAAAACTGTTATTTTGGCGCCGAGAATGATCTAAAACTATCCCACGTACATGATATCGTGATTTCATGCACTTCTTGCAAAGTCCAATGCTTTTCTTTTGGTTTTGCATTGGTAACCTTGCATGACGTCATTTATGACGTCACTAGGGTCGTACGAGTTTTTCGTCAATAACTCCCGATCAAATGGAGCTAGAGAGTCGGGAAAGCCACCAATGGACTCGGGAAGACTTTCCGAATCGAATGATATGCCATATGATACCCTTTGCCCAGCTTCGTGAACTGAGGGGCTCTGACCTGACCTTGACCCGAGGTTAACTACTTAAGTTGACCTCACCCTAGCAAAAAGTATACCATTCGATGCACCCGAGCTAGGCGAACACAATGATGCCAAAATCGCGGCTCTGCGGCCATTTTTTGCGAAGTTATTTACTAAAAACCGAACCAGGAACTTCAGTCACGTGACCTCAGACGCTACCGGTTAACCTAAGACCTTAAAATCGGGTACCAATCGCTGCGACTTGTAACGGCACACACACTCGTTTTTTCCGCGAGGCTCTAGCTCTATTAGAAGCGAAACGGCGTGCTGGGGTCGTATCAAGCCCTCCGAAACCCATATTGTTTGCGGGAAAATGAGGAACTTATAGAAAGAACACTTTTCTAATTTTTTGCATGTCGATTTGCAATGACATGAAGTTTATTTTTAAAAAATAAAAAAGTGAAAAATTTTCGTCCCAAAAGTCATTAGAGGCAAATGAAAAAAGATTAAGGTTTTTGCTCAACAATTAATTTTTTTTTCTTTGGAATTTTTAAATAATAATATTAATTTTTGATTTATCGCAAGCTTAGTGTTGTTTACTTTTTGTTGGTTGCTTAACCTGTTCTTGAATTATAAGGCCATCAAACTCACCGTTACATACCGAAGTTAAAAAATGTAATGCAATATAACTCAAAAAGCTTTGATCTGAGAAGTCTGATATTTTGCCAGGCGTCTTTGGGGCCTATGATCACCCCTAGGACCGATTTTCATTAAAATCTGAGAGATGAGGGTGACGGGCCTGGTACGATCTATCGTGGAATGCCCCACCTACCACGAATACCCATACTGGTTGACCTGACCTGACCTGGCCAAAATGCATTAAGACATCATCTGTGATCAAAACTAACATGATATTCGTGATCAACACCCCGAAAAACCCCATAGCAGCCACGCCTTACGACTTTCTAACACGTCCCGATTTTCCCGACTTTTGGGTCATTGACCTGACCTGGAAGGTCAACCTGCTATGCCTGCTATGACCTGGTATGCCTTTTGTCACATGACTGCCACGATGAACTTTTCAATTTGCAATGATACGACTGAAACAGAAGTATTAAATGTTACAAGTGTATTGTTTATGATGTTTTAGGCAGCAATCAAGGCCCTAAATACAAGGTTGCACGGACTTATTTCTACTAAACCTACCAGAATATAGTTTCACGGTTCATTATTTAAATAATTATTCAATCAAAATTTCTTTATTATTATCTCGTAATCATTTATAGGCAATTTTATAAATCAGCTTTCAATTTGCTTGCCTTTTACTAGCAAAATAACTTTTCTAGTATTGGGTCAACATAGTGGTGTAGCAGTAGGAACCACATCTGGCAAAACCCCAATGCCTACATACAGCAGAAAAGCAGCCACCAGGGCCTCGTTTCATAAAGCTCTGTCGTAACTTACACCTTTCCGTAATTCACACCCTTTCAAACTACGGAGCGCAAATGAAGCCGTTTCACAAAGCCACAACTGGAATTGCTTACACCTCCGTAACTAAGCACATTTGCGTAGTTACCGTAATTTATCAAGCGTCCTACAAATTACAATGTTATGTCAACACTTACTTTTTTACGAGAAATTATAAAGCAATTATGTTCAATTTAAATCTTAAAAATTATTCATGAAAAAACAAAATTGATATTGATAACCATCCTTTATTAAATCAATATATTGAAAACAGCAGAAAGCCAGCAAAACAGAAGTGCCTGACTACGAAAGTGGCGCTGCGCGGCGAATAAACAAAATTCCGATAGTGGCCACAAAAAGCGACTGGTACAGAAGATTTGCAGTTTCTTTTTCTCATTTTGGCTGTTCTTTCTTCCTCACTGGGCTCAACATTATAAAATATATTAAAAATTAGCTATGAATCTTCACATTAATTCAAATTCACGCAACATTTTTGTGCGTAGTTTACTCCACTGATATCAAGAACTTGATAAAATATTTGGCGTTAATTACGTCGTTTTATGAAACCCAAATGGCATCAATTGGTCCGGAATCGAGCATTCGCCGTAAATGAAGCTCCGTAATTTCGATGGAGTGAATTACTCCAGTCTCCGGCTTTATGAAACCGAATTGGCATCAAATACGCCAAATCTGGCATAATTAACGCAACGCCGTAAGTAATTCCTTTTATGAAACGAGGCCCAGGTGTCGCCACAGTCGCCACTTGGTCGCCACACAGATGTCGCGCGCGTCGCCAATCGCCACACTACCGATTTCCATAAGGACGCATATGTACGGATATGTATAGGAAAGTCGCCCTTAAGGATTACGCTTACATCCTTTGCTTATGAGGTCGGTGGTTGGAAATTGGGAGGGGCTCAGCTATTTTCAACCACGGATATGCCTTTATCACATGATGAGGAACATGCTGATAAGCGTTTTATGCGTCATAACAGCACAAAAGTATTTTTAATCATTTTTCAAAAATAGCCGTTCTGCCGTATCTTTCAGTGCAAGGTGCCGTCGGTCATCCCCGACGTGACGTCACGCAGGAAATTTGCCAGATTTTCCTACTAGACTTCGACACCCCCTGGCAGCAATCATGTAAATATATCCTTAAATTATATGAAAGCAAAATTTAATCATTTTTTGCACTTACGGCTGGGCTATCCTGGCATGCACCTTGGCCAATTTGTGTGTTAAGCCTATGGTGAAGGGAAAACTTCACGCCCGGCTGACGTCACAGATGTCGGCTACCAAATCGTGTGCGGTGGGGGTCGGGCTAAGCACCCTTGCCCGTATCAGAATGATTTGTTTCGGCGCATATTTATAACTTGTTGAGCTAAAATAAGTTGACTTGCCCACGTGGTTAAGTTTTTCTTCACTTCGTTGATCGAACACTCCGATTCTCCCAACGCGTTCAACAAGTTCATGACAATGATGACCTATAATGTATGTGTATAGTACGTGTAGATATGGTGTGACCAGAGAAGTCTGGAAGAGAGTGACAGCATTTGTAACAAGAAACTGCATGACTGATCTAAGGCGATGAACCCGTCGGTGACGTTTTGGCCGAAGTGATGAGCTCCATGTATGCACACAAGGAGTTCGGTCGTGCACCTCGCTCTTCGCCGACAAATCGCAACAAAACACCTTCCGCAAGTTTGCGTGGTATCCGACGGCTGTCCGCGCTATCTACAGGGTTGGGCAGATAAATTGGGACAAAATACATATTGGCATTTAGAACGCCGTAGCTTAGAAATTTGTAAACATAGGCATTTCAAATTTGGATCACATATTGTCACACCAATTTTACACATTTCACCAAATATGGTCACCGTGGTCCACCTGCATCAGCCCTTATCGGTGCCTGGACTGGCCGCACGCGCGGCGAGATCTTCCGTCTGAAATGGCTCGTAATTTTAGCCAACTGGCACTGCTGAGGCTCACGACAGCCACATGGGAACGTTCGTTAGACTCACCTGCAAATACGCCCCAGCAACCAGAACTTGTGTGGGCTGAGGTTTACTGAGGAAGGGGGCATTTTCCCTTGGGTACAGTTTGCGGGATCCTCCGTTTCAGGAGATTTTGTATTTAATTTACTGTATGCCGGGCAGCTGACTCCTCGAAGAGCATCACTCCATGCAGGATGTTGCCTTCTTTCATCTTGTTGATTCGAACTGCCGGAATAATGGCTAGGTACCCTGTAATGGCGAACCCCTCCCGATTCCGTAAAATAAGGGGGCCCCACGTGACCGTCAGAAGTCACCGGGTGGTTAATGCAGCCCCTCTGGAAAACCGGGGAACGGCCGGTGTCAATGCAATAGGTATGTAAGGATGAGTCAATATCATCTCTTCCTCCAACGTTTACGTCTGTTCGATACACACTACTTTCAGCCATTTGATGGAGCATAATTAGAGTATTGGCACGCATGTGCGCGCGGACTAAGTTGATAGTGGCTTGCTTAAGCCCACGTTCTGTGACCAGCCGACTCAAAATTACAACACAACCTGCATAACATGGAAACGTGTTCATTAGCCTATATTTATGTTCAAAAATTATCTTAATCACTCAAAGAATAGTCGTTTTAGAGGAAGTTGAAATTTGTCCCAATTTATCTGCCCAACCCTGTAGACATGAAAACTCAACTACACCATCGTTTCTGGCCGCGATCTTTTCCCCCCGACAGGTAATTACGCTCCGAAGGTGCTCGACAAATGCATCCACATCGTTTGCAGGTACCTCACGTCGCATGATGAGTAGAATCTTGTCGGAAGTTCTTAAAAACAAATGTAGAAAACAAAACACTGCATTCTATAGAGGTATGGAGTCTAGTTGCCCTCATCGCGCCACATTTTCCCACATTCAACATTGTCCTCCTCCCTCCGACCCGCTTCCAGTAAGAATCCTTTTTAGACTCACACTACTGCAAGGCCCTATATAGAAGGTATGCTCATTAGGCCGAAGCAGCGATTTCCGTGACGTCACAGGTACGAAGGGTCGGACGGCTGTAATGCAATTCTATGGAAAATGACCCAACTTTAGGGCTCTCCCACATAGCTGCCAGACTTGACACTAAGGTAAAAATTATATCACATAAAAGCTCGAATCAAGACGAACAAGAAACCTATCTGACGTTTTTACGTATTACTGACGGCTTAGACTCTATTCAAGTATATTCAGAGCTCTGCATTAGCTCACTTTTTCTGCTGTCAATGCCACTACAAATGCCTAGTCGGCGCACGTGCGCTTGTCGAGCGGGGACCACCATTCGGGCGATTCGGAGCTGCCGCCCAATCAGAACGCGGCAATGCCGTGACGTCATTGGTCGCACACGACACGTTACGGAGATAGGGATGAGACAGCCCTGACACTACTGTATTGTATTATGCTTACGCAAGCATACTTTGCGTTTGCACTGTTCATTCCAAGCACGGTTAGGAGAAACTAATTATCACCCCCCCCCCCCAAATAAAAAAAAGCATTTTCACTCCATTAATGATCAGTCCATCCGCTTGAAGAGCTTTGATTTCGTCGTTGATCGGTTGAAGTATGCTGGCTAGGTTCTCATAGTTTTCGTCCGCTGCAGATGTTGCCAGGAGTACCGGAGCCCGTTTAGGTATGTTCGTCAGTGAGGGTGACAGGTTGAGAAAGCCTCTGTACTTGCCGGTCTGGGCATCGTCTCCTGCAATGAAAATGAGACGGTTTTTATTAACCCGCGCCCCGCTCTGGGCTATTCAGCCATACGCGCCCTGCTGGGGGGGGGGGGGGCTGTCTAACTTCCGAACCGATGCACACTGGTCGGAAACGCCCTCACGAGAGGCCACGGGCGATTCCGGAGTTTCGGATTATTTTTTATATAGATCGATTTGAAATTGATCAAATTATTATACTTAGGCCAAAAAAACTAATCCGGGTGACCAAAAATAGCTGTAATCAGCCCCCGAAGATGGGGTATCCCAGAACTCGGAAACTGACGCGGAGCAAGAGGTTTCTTGAGCCGGATATTCAGAGTCTTATTGCTGATAGACACCAAATTGAAATCCCACATATTATGCATCAAAATGTTCGTTATGAAGTTGCCGACTGGTCAGTGCAAAGTTTTTGGTATACTTTTTCCCTGACTAAGATGTACTATAGCTTTTTTATGAAGGCTCTCCTACAGTGATTCTGGAATATAACTGCAAAGTTTAGGTAAGGAAACAACAGGTAGTCCCATCTAGTTCCACTCTGATTTTTTGTGAGATGAAGTAGGATTTAAATCTATACCAGGGCAACATAAAAGCTAACTGCGCATATTTGCGCAAAATTTGCAGGAGCCGCTCTTCCTACCCAACTACCGCCCGCCCCGCCCCAGTTTCGGCTCGGTCGCCGCGCCCGGCTTACGCTGACCTGTGTGGCCTGCACGCATCCATGCGTAGTTGACTGGTCATTAAAAACAGATGCGCTTGAGTTTATGAATTTTGTGAAAAGCGCGTTTTATGTATGCATGCATTTATGTATGTATTGACATCAAAAGCCTTCCACATATTGCGTGGCGATTACGGCTTGCATTTAGAGAGCCTTGCTATTGACAACCATCACTCGGCTGAAGAAAGTGGAAATTGAAACCTTCGTGAATATAAGACGCTGCAAATATAGGACACCTGTCACTGAAGTCGGGTTACCTTGGGCCGTCTTTTTATATTAGATCACAATTCCGGTATTTAACCCTGGCCGGACTGATTGGTTTTCTACATTGACCGGGGAGTGTTGGTACAACTCCCTCGCCGTTTCGCCTCTAATTGAGCTAGAGCCTCGCGGAAAAAACAAGCTTGTGTCCCGTTATAAGACGCAAAAATTAGGTACTACCCGATTTTAAGGTCTTAGGTCAGCCAGTGACCTCTTAGGTCAGGTAAGTGCCACAAGGCACGGGCTCGGTTTTAGGTTAATTACTTTGCCAAAAATGGTCGCACTGCCGCGATTTTGGCATAATCGTGTTTGTCTAGCTCAGGCGCGTTGAATGCTATACTTGGTGTTCGGGTGAAGTCAACTTAACCCTCGCCGGCACATGCCATTTTGCGTCCTTCGACGGCACAAGGGGGAGGGGTGGTACGACCCCCCTCGCGTTTGGCCCCTGATCGAGCTAGAGCCTCGCGGAAAAAACGAGCGTGTTGCCCGTCACGAGAGGAAGCCGACGATACCCAACTTTAAGGTCCTAGGTCATCGGGTGACCTTCCAGGTCAGGTCAATGACCCGAAAACCGGGAAAATCGGGACCTGTTAGAAAGTTGTAAATTGTGGCTGCTATGTGGTTTTCCGGGGTGCTGATCACGAATATCGTATTAGTTTTGATCAGAGATGATGTCTTTAAGCATTTAGACCAGGTTGGGTCAGGTCAGGTCAGGTCAACCGGTAGGGGTTGCGACGGGTATTCGTAATACGTGTCAACCGCCTCTGACAGCTTCGTAACATTATACGAAGGCGCCAAAACTACTTCGTAAATGTTCAAATGGTTGCTAAATTAGAATTCAGCTCAAAAACTAGCCTAGAAACATGTAAAACTCGAAAAAGTGAACCGAGGTCACCCGAGGTCACCAAAGGTCAATGACCTGACCTTCAGGTGACCTTGACACCCATCCTAATGTATGGGAGCAACATCAAATCACATGTTTGAACGTTTGAAACCACGAAAAGCTTGCAAACGCGCGGCTAATGCGAGCCGATATACGCCGAATCGCGATTTCGGCCAAACATGGTCACGGAAAAGAGGTCACAGGTCAAAGGTCATTGGGGTCAGGGTCATGAAATTTTCAGGGTAGGTGTAAAATTGATCAATGCGATGGTACTGAAAGTTTCGTCGCGATCGGCCGCTTTTTACGCGAGTTATTCGCGAAAAACCTTAGGGGGGTTGCATCATCAACCTCGGGTCAAGGTCAGGTCGGAGCCCCTCAGGTCACGAAAATGGTTGAAGGAGGTCATATCGCATATCATTCGATTCGGCAGGTCTTCCTGAGTCCAATGGTGGCTTTCCCGACTCTCTAGCTCCATCTGATCAGGAGTTATTGACGAACAACTTACATGGCCTTAGTGACGTCATAAATGACGTCACGCAAAGTCAACAATGCTAAAGTCAAGCACTGGACCTTGCAAGGAGTGCATGAAACCATTCCCGGTGCCGGAATAGCAGCTCCCAATTTCCCTTGTTGACTTAAAGTGGTGCTAGATCCTGTATTATACTCAATTATGACGTCATAACTTAACAGATTCACGTCATATATTTAGTGCTTGACATCCAAATGATAGCTTACATATGACAGAGAAGGTATGCAAAGTTTTATGAAGTTTGCTTCACTAGTTGTGGAATAACAAGCAAAAAACTTTTGCGGAAAGGCCGCTGGCCTCTCGCTGGAGCGTTTCCGACCAGTGTGCGATGGTCGTAGAAAGACGGGGAAAACGGCAATCGAAAGCTCTCAACAAGGCGGATCTAAAGAGCCCATTTTTTTGCTTAAGTAGGTCAGAGGTCAGGTCAAGGGTACAAAATGTAAGTTTCTACAGTATCGGCCTTGCACCGTAGTTGCCGGAGAATGGACTGAGACTGGTTGCCCAAAACGTGTTCTTAGACTACCAAGACAATATTCGTTGCATACAATGTCATTCAAAAGGTCAAGGTCAAGGTCAGGTCAGCTCAGGTCACCAAAAACAAAATATAGAAGAGGGCATGTGCGACACATGTTTTATGGGTCATTTTACTCAGAATTCAATAGGCACACTCAATAAGTGATATGGACCACCTCTTGATGAATTTCAGGTCAAGGTCAGGTCAAGGTCAGGTCAAGTGAGGTCAAATTTCGAAGTTGGTTTTTAAGGCCTAAAAAGGTGTCTATCTGATGCAATTTTTCACGGCGAATCGAATGGTGCTATTTTGGTTTCCGTACGAGGTCTAGAACTTCAAAAAAAAATCATTTTTTAATTTTTGTGTGTCGTGACGTCATAAAATTTTGAATAACTCCCACGTTTTTGAACCGATTCTTCTAAAAATTTGTATATAGGTGCACATAGACTACTTCTCTGATATATATTCCGGTTTTTTCGATACTCAAAATTTGGATTTTATAATATTTTTCCCAAAAAAAGTCAGTTTTTTTAGAAAAAAAAATTGGCCAAAATCCAAAATTTTCAAAAACCGAGATAGCCATTTGATAGACGAAGAAGAATCACGTATAACCTTTTTTGTTACGTCTTGATTCATTTAAAAATGAAGATGTTAGCGGCGTTTGAAATTTTGCCGTTTTTGAGGCGAAAATGGCGAACATGACGTCACAAAAACGTCAATTTCTCAAAAAAATTTCCGACGGATTTCGCTCAAATTTTCAGGGGACGTGTCAAATTGATGTATGATAAGGTACTGAAAGTTTGACGTCGCTGGCGTAACGCGTTTAGAAGTTATTGGCGAAAAACGGGAGGGGGCCAGATTCTGCCCCCCCCCCCCAGCGGGGCGCGGGTTAACGATAGCATAGACACGATTCGCGATTGGAAAAAGTCACGCATCTGGTCGTTCATACAACTAGTGCATCTTAATAGGCACCGAGTGAAAATTTACTAGACCCTACACCCCATTACAGGGTGTAACGAAATTATCCGGACAAACGTTTTTCGTCATATCTGTTCGCACACATTCTTTTCTGATTTTAGAAGCGGGAATATTGGATGAATGCATACCTCTGATATCTGTTCTCAACTCAGCACTCAGCAGTGACCTGACCTTCCGAACTTTGGCGGCGGAACGGGGAGGGCACCGGGGCACCGTGCCCCCCTTTGATTTTGGTATTTTAACATTGACCCTATGGGCGTTGCATGGAAAGAATGGGACCCAAAGACGGCAGTGCTCCCCCCCCAACCTTCGCCCGCACATGGAGGGTGGGGGGGGGGGGTGGTTGCCACCCCGCCCCCCCCCCCCCAGGTAGTTTTTCTGCTCTGCACTCAACATTTTTAGAGCTAGAAGCATGATTTTTCGCATAGCTACTTCACCATCCTTTTTTGATGTCCACTGGAAATTTTAAGTTTCTGTGGTTTTTCGTTTCGGAGATATGACCTTGTTTTTTCAGGTCATGTCATGACCCAAATGACCAATTCTCAACATATTGTGTTGGCTATGGGCCTTGTGAGCTTTTGACACCTTGATTTAGGCCTTTTTTGCCAGTCTTACTTCCCACCTATCATGGAACATGCTGTTCGACGATGTGCAGATGTCAAGGTCAGGGTCAAGGTCAACCTAGGTCATCTAACCAAGTTACCATCATAAGAGGTAAATATGAAGTGAGCTGTTTTTCAATACCGCGAATGTAAAAAAAAACTATTTTGTCCCTTTGATATGGCTAAACTTGAACGATACACCACTTATTCTGTTTTATCGACATTTAGAATGGTGGGTGGGAGGGGGGGGGGGGGTGAGCACTCCCTGCGGTTTTTGGGCAGACCTATTCAATATTCATGCATCTTTTCCGCACAGGCTGTAAAATTTTAGAACTGGGTCATTTGAGGTCAGGTCACCAGGTGACTGAGGGTGTGCGTGTAAAACAGCGGCTTGAAAAAAATGACTCACTCAAAACAGCAAGGGCGTTTTGAGCGATAGAGCGATAGACTGATACGCTTGAGCGATTATCTAAAACGGCGATCCGTAATAGAGCGACTTCAGAGGAACAGCGACTATTCTAAGCTAATCGGGATTGGAAGAGCAAAAATTGACGATTCCTTGCCAAGTATATTTTAGCTTGCTATAGCTTGCTTCGTTCTCAAGATATCACGGGGGTGGCAGGTATCCGCCCTCCGTCTGAGAGTCCGGTTTTGTCGTGAAAATCAACGATGTCATCGAAAAATCACTTATCATCATCGAAACGAATTCACTTATCATCATCGAAACGAATGAACGGAGACTTTAAACGAACCTGTATGTAAGTATGTATGTTACGAAATGTACTTCGATATGGACTCCTTACTCACTACGATTTTTAAGTTAATTATACTGCGAAACGGGTGCATTTTACGCAAAAATGTAGTTCGCAGAAAATCGTCAAATTTTGATTTTCTAATCACAACAAAACAGCCCACCATAGTCTGTGTTGTTTTGTTTTGTTAGGTTAGGCCCTTTTGGTCAGACTAGATTATTTCAGGGTAGGAACTAGGAAGGTTCAACGAATACGGCAAGACCCGTTCGAGGCACCAGTGCCGGAAGCATTCAGCTGTTCACTGCTTTCGTGTCCCCTCCCACGCCGAGCGCCCCAGCCCGCGCGGCGGCCGCAAAGCGACCACCACCCAGACACGATACGATTTGGTAGCAGAGTAATGACGTCAGCCGGGCGTGAAATTTTCCCTTCAACATAGAGTTTACACACAAACTGGTCAAAGTTTGAGATAGGATTTACTAGTCTAAACATGCAAAAGCGATCGAATTTTGGCATCAATAGATTGAGTGTTAATCGAGTGTCTCAAAAACGTCCATCATTTGGCTTCAAAGAACGCGTAAAGTATTCAAACTCGGAGTTGAAAAAGATGCTATCTGAGCACAGGATCTGGTAGCATCACGTGACTTTTTTGGAGCAGTTTAATTGGTAATTGGCTGACATAATTATCAATATACTGCTTAAAACAACATCAATAATACATTTGAAACTTTGATGCTTTCGGTAAGGTCATAACATTGCAAAACACAAAAGTTTTAAAAATAGTCACGTGGGTGTCAGGGAATGCAGGTGCGTCAGATTTGTGACTAGGGCTTTACTTTCAAACATCGGGTCTACCTGTTTCTAAAGGTTTAGTTACACTATGCGGGATCCTACGTCCGTGATCTGCGAGTTTGCGGGTTTTGCAGAAAATCGGTACGCAGGTCAAGTTCAGCTGATAGGAAATACACAGGGTCGGCTACACTGGGGTCACGCAGATTCAGTCAAGGAAATCCCGGACGTTCAGTACAGGAAATGCCGGATAATCAGGACGGTCAGGATGTTCCGTACCGATATAAAGTTCAGAGCTACGAACTTTTTTTGCAGAATCTGCGAGATTGCGTGATATGGAACAGTTGTTGGCGCACTTGGTGACGCACCGTATGAATCAAAGTGACGTAATTAACCCGCGCCCGGCTGGGGGTCCTGGATTTCCACGCCCTGCTGGGGGGGTGTTTGAACACCCACCCTTCTAACTCGGCTCCTGGGCCACGTAGCGACACGCGGAAGGCGGCGTTCGAAAGAGCGTCAAAAATAATGAGGAAATCACTTCTGTCAATTTTTTGGTCAGGTCAAAGGTCAGGTCACCAGAGGTCATTGAAGGCAAAATTTCGCCGATTTCAAGGTCGAATGTCGACAATTTCCAAGAAGCCAACGCATAACTCGGGAACCAATAGAGCTACAGCGCCGCAGAAAAGCGCATTCGATAGCCCTATTAAAGCCCTTTCTGAGTAATTTTCTCAGATTTGACCTAACGTCAACGGTTTTGCCTGCAGGGGGCAAAAACTGCAAAAATAGCCGATTTTTTCGGAAACAGTTTTTCTGCAATAACTTTTGACTCAAGCCTTGTACGAGCTTACTTTTACCGGCATCGTGTTCCTCTTGTCAAGACGCATCGAATGAACTATAACTTGACCTTGAAAGGTCAACTTGAAAATTTGACCTCAGGTCAAGGTCATGACCTGACCGGAAAGGGTCATGTTGCATATCAGTCGATCCGTATCGTCGAGCTGAACACATCTAAGGCGTTTTCATCGTTCTAGCATGCCTCTATCAAAAGTTATTTGCGAAAAACTGTTAGATACTATTCGTGACCTAAGATGACCTCAGGGCATAATCAGGGGTCACGGACACCATTTTCATGTTCAGTGTGTCTAAACCACTTGTAATTCAGTGTTTGGGAGTGTTTATAATGTCTTTCGTCCAAAAGAGGCGCATTTCAATTTTCTCCCATTGACTTATAATGGTGAGGTCGCAAAATTGACCTGACCTTAGGTCATCGATATCAAAATTCTGAGATATACATTTTGTACATGCTATTGCTCTTAGCAATCGCTGAAAGTTTCAAAGCGATCGGTCACTCGGTGTAGCTATGACTGACATTGAAACTTTTTATGAGGTGAGGTCACTTCAAGTGACCTGGTGACCTGACCTTGAATGACCTTGGTCTGAAATTTTCACAACATGTGTAGAATTGATGTATGATAAGGTGTACCAAAAACGGCGGCGCTCCGCGCCGCCGTTTTTGAGATATTCGCGAAAAACCACAAGGGGGTGTTCAAACACCCCCCCCCCAGCAGGGCGCGGGTTAATAATTGTTTCTTTAATTTTCATGTGTTTTTGATTTAATAATACAAAGGTATAGAAGATCTTAAAACTTAAGCGTTTCAAACTTCAAGATCAAACTTAAGCGTTTGTTGCGAAACCATTTGTTAGTTGTTATTATTACGTCAGCATACAATAATTCACGGAAATTCTGGAAAATCGCAGAAACCGATGTCAAGGGAGTCTCGCAATCACGGATCTGCAGATCACGCACGTAATTTCCTGGACGGTCACGCATAGTGTAGCTCAGCCTTTATAGATATCTTGGATGCAGGGTCGCCGGCATTGTTGGCTTAGCCGGCTACCGACGCCTCAGGCGCCGGCAGGTCCCGGTATAGGGGTTGGTCGCAATGACAACCGAGGGCGGTTGTTTGTTAGGGGGAGAAGTAGTCGTTAAAAGCATCAGCGTCGGAAAGAAAATAGTCCTACAGAGGTTGACGATTTTCTTGCAAGCGAGAGCAGCTAGACATGTGAAAATAACACCGTTAGATGCGTCTTTCAAAAATACATCAATCTTCACTTGACAATGAACACTTCCCAACAATAAATTTTCTGATGGCTTCACGACAGCGGCTCCGGCGACGAGTACCAAAAATTTTAAACAGGGAATATCGAATAATATCCAGATCAGTTCACTCACAGTTCTGGTGACTTCAATGCAGATGCAGGGCAAGTAGTAGAACACTGAGTACACTTATCCACTTCTTCGCTTCAATTTATCCGCCAACCTTTCCCACCTCGCCGCAACTCAACAACACCGCGGACCTTGAACGCTAGCCTTGAACAACGCTGAAACCAGTGGAGCTCCTAGTTCTGTCGAACTGTTGAGTGCTAGTGTGTGAAATAAATGCTATTTTATTAGATTGCATAAAAATGCATGCAACTTTAATACCTCAGAATGGTGTGGCATAATCTAAGATTTTGAGGAATTTATCGAATGTTAGAGTTTTCTAGTCTTTTCACTGCACGGGTGTAATTTTCCTAAAATGATTGTGGGTGCCCAGCTGTAGGGGCGCCAGGCTGCTTTTGGGAGCAATGGATATTCTTGATGTGGGAGCCTAAAGTAACACCAAATTTGATAGCATTGCTAGCTGAAGGGCGCTTCAAATGACGTCTGACTAAGCAAATACACCGATAAAAGCAGGGGGCGTCGAAGTCTAGTAGGAAAATCTGGAAATCCCCGGCGTGACGTCACGTCGGGGATGACCGACGGCACCTTGCACTGAAAGATACGGCAGAACGGCTATTTTTGAAAAATGATTAAAAATACTTTTGTGCTGTTATGACATATAAAACGCTTATCAGCATGTTCCTCGTCATGTGATAAAGGCATATCCGTGGTCGAAAATAGCTGAGCCCCTCCCAATTTCCAACCACCGACCTCATAAGCAAAGGATGCAAGCGTAATCCTTAAGGGCGACTTTCCTATACATATCCGTACATATGCGTCCTTATGGAAATCGGTAGTGTGGCGATTGGCGACGCGCGCGACATCTGTGTGGCGACCAAGTGGCGACTGTGGCGACACCTGGTGGCTGCTTTTCTGCTGTATGTAGGCATTGGGGTTTTGCCAGATGTGGTTCCTACTGCTACACCACTATGTTGACCCAATACTAGAAAAGTGTAAAAGGCAAGCAAATTGAAAGTTGATTTATGAAATTGCTTATAAATGATTACGAGATAATAATAAAGAAATTTTGATTGAATAATTATTTAAATAATCAACCGTGAAACTATATTCTGGTAGGTTAAGTAGAAATAAGTCCGTGCAACCTTGTATTTAGGGCCTTGGATAAAAGTGTTAAGTGACCGGAAGGGCGTAAAAATGAGAGGGACACCAGTCGGTTACGAGGGCGCCATGAGACCATAAAAAGGGCGCCATTATCCTAGAAGGGCGCCGAGTGATTAAAAACGCTATGTGGTCCAATGGCGCTGAGAGGCCAGAAGGGCGCCGCATAGTCAGTAGTGCGAAGTTGGTGGGGACATAGGGGCCAGACGGTTACGAGAGCGCCTTGAGACCATGAAAAGGGGCGCCATTCTCTTAGAAGGGCGCCGAGTGATCAAAAACGCTACATTATCCAGGAACGCGAGACGGTCAGGAGGACGCCATTACAGCATGCGAAGGGCGCCGTGCTCTCGATGGGACGCTTGTAAAAGACTTGTGGGTGCATATTCATCATTGTGGGGACATAATTCAGGATTGTGGGTGCATCTGCTCCACAGAGATATAAAATAACACCCCTGACTTTTCAGTATTGCCCTTCCACCAGCGTCGGCGCGCCGTTGCCGGCCGCCGGCAGCGTTTCATGTCTAGCTTTTTCAATAAGGCCTCAAACTTAAGAAATAATGAGTTATGAACAAAGAAAAACATACAAACGAGTTCTAAAAGATCCTACTTATAGTTGACGGGAGTATTGTCGCATTTAACGCAGCAGTTTACTTTAATTTCGTCTTCCACCGTCTTCTACCAACCAGGGCCTCCTTTCATAAAATGAATTATTTACGGCGTTCCGTCAATTATGCCAGATTTGGCGTATTTGATGCCAATTCGGTTTCATAAAACGGAGACCGGAGTAAGTCACGCCATCGAAATTACGGAGCATCATTTACGGCAAATGCTCGATTCTGGATCAATTGATGTCATTTGGGTTTCATAAAACGACGTAATTTACGCCAAATATTTTATCAAGTTCTTGATATCAGTGGTGTTAACTACGCACAAATTTGTTGCGTGAATTTGAAGAAATGAAGATTCGAAGCTAAAGTTATGGATATTTACTATTCTTAATCTACTTTATAATGTTGAGCTTGGTGACGAGGAAAGAACAGCTTACAGCCGAAAGGAGAACAAGAAACTGGAAATCCTCTGTACCATTCGCTTTTTGTGGCCTCTACCGGAAATTCGTTTGTTCACCGCGCAGCGCCACTTACTCCAAAAATAGCTGTTTTTACGAAATGTGTTTTTCGACAATAACTTTTGACTAAAAAAAACGCCACAACATTTCTATTGACAGAATCGTGTTCCTCTCGCCGAGACGCGTCGAATGAACTATAATTTGACCTTGAATGGTAAACTTGAAAGTTTGACCTCAGGTCAAGGTCATGACCTGACCGGAAAAGGTCATGTTGCACATCATTCGATGCGTCTCAACAAGACAAACACAATGAGGCCATCCCCAGCGTCATCTCTTTCCAATCGAGAGTTATTGGCAAAAATTTGTTTGTAGCCTCAAATGACCTTGGATGACCTTTCTAGAGGCTATCAGTAAAAAAGGCACCTTGGTCGTCACGGGTGGTCCAAATCATTGTGCTTCTGAAATAGTTCGACTGTTCCTATGCGTACACACGGACCTAGAGGCATTTTCATTTTTCTCCTTTGACTTATAATGGTAAGGTCACGCCACTGACCTGACCTAAGGTCATGGATATGCAAAATCCGAGATATACAAATTGTAGGCGCTCATAACATCATGCAATCCACCAAGTTTAAAACCTTTCTGACAAACACTGCAGGCTGGACATGATCGCAAACTTTTTTAGGCTTGGTCAGTTTTGACCTGGTAACCTGACCTGACATGACCTGGGATCAAAAATTTCACACAGTGTCCAAAATTCATGTACAAAAAGCTACTTTAAGCGGCGCGGCGCTACGCGACGCGCCCCCCACTTCGCCCCCCCCCCCCCACTGGGGCGAAGGTTAAGTTAGGGCGTTGGCTGCCGCGCTATCCAAAACCCCTACTACGCATTTCAGACCCTCTGGAACAGTCCTTTTTGGCTCTTTCTCGTTACCTATACGCTTGATTTCAACCAAACTTTGACACAATGAGTTTCAAGGGCCTACCTAATTTTTACTAACATGGTCTTTTAACAAGATGTCAAAATGAAAGGCAATTGTCATTGATTACGAGCGAGCGAGCGCAGCGAGCGAAGTGAGTCTTTTCAATATAACGGAAAAATCTCAGTATGAGCGGCCCGGCCCGGCCCGGCCCGGCCCGGCCCGGCCTGTAACGCTTTTGAGAGGCTTATATCTCAGCAACCGCTGGACCGATTGGTCTGCGGTCTTTTTGTTGGGTAGCCCCATCCCTTCTACCCCGTAATTGACTACTTTTGATACATCTCAGTGAACGTCGTGGCACGTGCCACGTGAAAAGTCAAGGGTGTTCAAGCTATTTTGCAAAAGTAGTGATTTTGAGAGGCTCATATCTCAGCAGCCGCTTGGGCGATTGGCTTGCGGAAATTTTTGTAGGGTAGCAGCATCCCTTCTACCCAAAATAGGATACTTTCGATGCATGTGGGTCACCCCCAGTGCACGTGAAAAATACAACAATAAGAGGTGCCAAATTTGTTCCCATTTCAGTAACTCGGTAATTACTGGGGCGATTTCACTGAAACTTGGCATACAGGTAGGCACCCACCAGGCAATGCATTCCCATGCGTTGCGGTTAGGATGCTACTGCACGTGCGCACGTGCAGGGGGCGTTTCCAGATCTCGAGAACGGCTGGGCCGATTGCGCCCAAATTTGGTACACGGTTGGGGACCAGTTAGTAGGGTGCCGTGCAAAAGTCATTTTGGACCCCGTTTGCACGTGCGCACGTGCAGCATGCCGCTTCCAGATCTCAGGAACGGCTGGGCCGATTGCGTTCAAATTTGGCACACCGCTAGCGACCAGTTAGAAGGGTGCTTTGCGCAAGCCCGTTGGAAGTACCCTCTCGCCCTTCCGCACGTGCAGAGCTCACTACCTCGCTCGCTCGTTCTTCGCCCAAAAGGCGTTTTACTGGTTTGTAATGGTAAAAATTGATCGGAAAATTCTGCGCCGTGGTAGAGGCTAGCATGGCGTTGCAGCGTCAGCTGTTGCGCCGCAGCTAAGCTCCGCCCACTGCGCCGCGACACCGGGACCGGTCCAAGATACCTATAAGAAACAGGTAGGTCCGATGTTTTGAGTAAAGCCCACGTAAAGCCCTGGTGACGTCACTAACATTTCTTATATGGAGAATTTCGCCCATAAGAAAAATATTTTACATACGAAAATTTGTATTTCATTCGGAAAAAATACATTCTATCAATTTCATCATGAAACTTATATAATTTAATTAAAAAACTTGAAATCCTTTGAGTGCTTGTCCCAACCCCTGCTATACCTTTGGTCACGTGACTTCCATGACAAATTTTGCGTTTTGCAATGTTATGACTTAAACAGAAGCAATAAATGTTACAAGCGTATTATTTATAAATGTTTTAGGCAGCAATCGTGTAATAACATCCTTGAATTATATAAATTCTGCTTAAAAGAGGTCACGTGATGTTACCAGATTGTGCTCGGACAGCATCTTCTTGAACTTCGATTTTGAGTACTTTTTACCTTCATTGAGTCCTAATAACGGACGTTTTTAGTTATAAAATGAAGCAATGAATCTATTGAGGGCAAAATTTAATCATTTTTGCACTTTCAAGCCGGGCTATCCTGGCATGAACTTCGGCCGGTTTGTGTGTGAAGCCTATGGTGAAGGGAAAACTTCACGCCCGGCTGACGTCACAGACCTCGGCTACCAAATCGTGTTCGGTGGGGGTCGGACCGGTCATTCGCCGCTCGGGTTCAGAGGGATGCGGAGCTCTGACGGACTAGAATAAGACACACGCTAACGCAGGTATCCTTGCGTGAATATATGTCGTATCTCGCGCGGAGAGAATGGATGAAGAATGCAATGCAGATCGGTGTATCATGTATGTATAAAACGATAAGCACTCCTAGCTACAGCTCTCCAGAATGTTATTCCCTACAATATTTAAAAGAATTTAATTTTCAATAATTTATAGCGAACTGTTGCATTGCCTGATAACAAACTTCAGAGACAGAGAGACAATCGGTGAGCTCCTTCACAAACGAAAGTGCACAAAGCGTGAGCTCTTGTCCATCGTGGAACGGTTAGTCCACGCGGCTAAATGTGTATAGTCGACTACAGAATGATGTTCCACTCCTCAGAAGCTATCAGTTGACCAGAGCGCTAAGTTGTGACGTTTATTAAGCAATTAAGCGTGTCGATTGTGAGCATTGGGACAAAGCATAGTTTGTGAACTCAGCCCGTGTGATGCGACACAGCCTACCACTCCAGGCAAATAATTGCATGTGAAAAGTGGAACATCATTCTGTTGTCGACTATACCGCCCGGCCGCGCCTTTACCCGCCGCCTGCTCGACCTGGCATGTTCCGTCTCCGCGTCCACGTACCCGGCACGCGCCGACCTACGATGGTGGGCAAAATACCTCCCGATCTGGTCCGGCACTTTCCCGCTGTTTAACCCCGATGACCATACCGCGAATGCCGACGTTTTTCCACACCGACAGTTCTCGCTGGGGTACCGGATCGTGTATTGGCCAGCGATGGTGGTTGGTTCAGTGGCCGGAATGCATCACCCGAGAGACACCAGTCCATGACGTGGCTCGAGATCATCACGCTTCTCGTATCATGCGTCTACTGTGGGGCAGTCTATGGTCTGGGAAGCGTGTGCGTATTTATTCTGATAACATGTGCGTGGTAAGATGCCTGTCGCGTGGATGGTCCAGCAATCCGAAAATTATGGCGGTCCTGCGTCACATTCTCTTTGCATCCGCATGCCAGAGTTTCGTGTTATCCGTGGCTTATGTACGTACGAACGACAACGGTCCTGCAGACAGTCTGTCGCGCGGTGATTTGCATCGTTTCCCATTGCTGCGACCGCACGCCCAGGCTGACCCTGATAGTCTGCCGCTCGGCCTGTCCGATTTCCTGAATGATCCCAGCGGGGACCCGGCGCCTGTCACTGGAATCGAGCTGTGAGTGTAAAAATACCAAGTACATACTTAAGTTCGTACTAACATTTTGTCCTGTCGGGTGTTATTGGCGCCAGTAAGGTAAATGGGATACACTGGAGAGCGAGAGAGACGGGCGGCCGATAAACAGCCAGCACAACACTGATGAACGGAGCACACGATGCCGACAGCGTTACGGTGTTAACTAAAGATAACGCCAGTTATGTCAGTTAACGGCAACGTTGCATCATTGCTCTTGCGCGCCCGTAAGCCTATGCCGGGGCCGCAGTGTATGTACGGGCCGGTGTTCGGTGACCTTGACCTGACCGCGCCGGAGGGGCCGTAGCGCGGCCGGTGGACGGGCGAGCGCGAGGGGAGCGAGTCTCAGTGCGGGCTGGCGGCTCCGGGCGGCGCGGCGGCTCCGCCGAAGCGGGTTTCCGCCACCCACCCCATCCGACCAGCTTTGCCCCTTTTCTATTCGTTTTATCCCTTTTCAAGTTCCACCATCTCCCTTGTCGCTCGTTTTCTTTCTCTCCTTGTATCGCCAGTAAGGTAAATGGGATACACTGGAGGAGAGACGGGTGGCCGATAAACAGCCAACACTGATGAACGGAGCACACGATGCCGACAGCGTTACGGTGTTAACTAAAGATAACGCCAGTTATTCGGTGTTACAGCGCATTCCCCAGAAGACCCGTGAACGGTGAAACATTTCATCTTTGACCTGACCTGTGACGTCATCGGTGACCCCGAGGTCAATGAAATTTGGTTTCCTAGAACAAATTTGTCAGGGCTATCGAACGCCGTTTGAATTTTGCGGATCTGTCCAGTAGTTTCGGTGATACGGGGGGGGGGGGGGAAATGCCCCCCCCCCCCCCCCCCCCCACCGCGTGGAAGGTGGCCGGGAGGCCCACCGCCTGCCGGGTTAAAACTGACTTCCGGTGGTGACCAGTCGGTCGCTCCGCCGCCGTTCCATGGGCGGCGAGCACGGGCAGCACATCGCGCAGGTACCGTGGCGTCGTGCCGCCCCCGGGGGATATACTCACTGCGGGCGGCGGCGGCGGGCCAGTGCAGTCGCGGCGCCCGTCGGCGGGAGAGGAGCGGCCCGTGCACATCACCGCTGCACGTGCTCTGTGCACTCTGTGACCCGCCGCCCGTGCACAGCACCACACCCGGCCGAGATGACGGTTAGTGGTGCCGCCGACTCTGTGCCCATCACCCGTGCGTCACTAGGTAGGACCGGCACGGCGACGGGACGGCCATGCGTCGTATGTCGATACGGTGACGGTGGCTGCTCAGTCTCTTTTTTATAAATTTAGTTCGAATGTTTGAATGGACGGATTGACAGAGCCGAGGCCCACGCTAAGCAGAGCTTGTTGCGTAGATCCCAACTCCTACCGCCCGATCGCGCAATTCCGGGTAACGGGAGAATTTAGATGCCAAAGTTTAACGTGCCCTTCAAAGCCGGACACGGCCTGTCCCACTCAACTGACTTCAACTGGCTGCGGATGCTCCCACTAACCGCAGACCATCCCCGTCAGGAGTCTCAAATATCGAGCGCCGGAGCGACTCGAACCCGGGCTCTCACTACCGGGAGTCCGATGCTCTACCAACTGAGCTACGAGACAGGACAATCTCACTCTAGCAGTGTGCAAACATAAAGTTATGAAACATCCAGTAAATTTCTAGGCAAAAGGCGATGCTGGGTTCTTTTACAAGCACTAGTCGCCTCACGCCGAAACACCAGTGGCAGTTTTGCCCCCCCCCCCAAAAAAAAAGTTGCCGGCAGCGGTCATCTTAGTTTACCGTCGCCCCGAATTTCGCAATTCACTTAAAAAAGGTAACCGTTGTTGTAAGATTCTATCAGACAGACTTAATGATACATTCCCACATCAGCGTGCGTTTTTTTTCTCGCGCAGCTGATGAAACTTAGGGATGATTTAGGAAATAAGGTACTACGGCAGACGGCGATTTTTCTGTTGGTAAAACTGGCTTCATTTATGCACTGCTCCCTGGACAGGTGA
Source organism: Amphibalanus amphitrite (assembly GCF_019059575.1). NCBI lineage: Eukaryota > Metazoa > Arthropoda > Thecostraca > Balanomorpha > Balanidae > Amphibalanus > Amphibalanus amphitrite. Next base: position 194,019 of record NW_024882325.1, read on the forward strand.
AGTCAAGCGTCTGTTTCTAATTCAAAAGAAGTTTAACCCTCGCCCGTAAACGGCGATCTGCCACCTTCGCCCATGCAGGGGGGGGGGTTGGTGCGACCCCCCCCTTGACGTTTGAAAACGGAGCGTCGTAGAGCTTAGCGGAAAAGACCAACGGATTGCTCTCGCCGAGATCTCGCGATTGGTGGTATATTTTTTGGTCCTAGGTCAACATTTGACCTACTTTTGACCGGTCAAAGGTCAAATTTTCGGAAAAATAGACTTTTTTCAACTTTCCGCGGCGATTGCGGCAAAACGGTGCGAGATATCGACTTGAAACCTTCACTATCGTGTTCCTTGATCAATTCTCTATCGTTTGGTATGTATTTCGTTTCCCTAGCTCTAAAAATGGCGCGTTGGGAGCGCCGGAAGTCGGCAAGGTCACAGTCGGCGGCAGAAATTCGAAAAATCAAAATTTAAATTTTTGAAATCTGATTGTATTTTTGGATTTGGGAGGTCCATTTGCTCCCTATAGAAGCTAATATTGCTGCATATTCCCATTGAGGTGACAAGAATTAGCAAAATAGTGGTTCGGGCGCTTTTCAAAAATAGTACCGGACGCTGTTCCTCTTGTGACGTCATAGCTCCGTGACCTGACCTGACCCGGTCAAGTTTCATATACCATATGATAGCCAATACTTGCCCCAACATGCATGGGAAGTTTCATCACGATCCATCCACAGATGTCCGTACCACCGGCAGGAAACCTCGGGCGTTGGCACTCAGTTTGTGAAAATCCGGCCGGAGGCTGTTCCCTTTGTGACGTCATAACTCCGTGACCTGACATGACCCGGTCAAATTTTTTTTTTATCAAAAGATGCGCAAGGCTTGCCCCATAAGATACCCAAAATTTGGCGGCGCTGCGCGCCGCCGTTTTTGCACTATTTCCGAAAAACCTCAGGGGGGGGGTTGCACCAACCCCCCCCTACATGGGCGAGGGTTAATAATAAATAATATGATTCTGTTTTCGCCACCAGCCCTTTGCTGGGGAAGGGCGTTAAAGGCCACCAGCCGATAACCCTAGAACTAGGTAATGGGCGCAGCAAAACGCACGAGGCGTCAGACGAAAGCCGATGGCGACGAGAAGCTTTACATGAATATTTAAAAGTTGAATTTTGAGGTCATAGGTCGGGTCAAGACCAGTTCAAACATCTGAAATTGGTCTTTCAGAAGCATGGAATTTAGACCCTTGTACTGGGCGTCTCTCGTCATAAACTCCGTTAACCCTCGCCCGCACATGGTGGGGGGGGGGGGGGGTGGGGTGGTTGCCACCCCCCAGGTAGTCAGTCTTTCTGCTCTGCACTCAACATTTTTAAAGCTAGAAGGCTGATTTTTCGTATAGCTGCTCCTTTATCCTTTCTTGATGTTCACTGAAAATTTCAAGTTTCTGTGGTTTTTGGTTTCGGAGATATGACCTTATTTTTCAGGTCATGTCATGACCCAAATGGCCAATTCTCAACATTTTGCGTTCGCTATGGGCCTTGTGAGCTTTTGACACCCTGATTTCGGCCTTCTTTGCCAGTCTTACCTCCCACCTATCATGGAACATGTTGAGCGACGATGTACAGATGTCAAGGTCAGGGTCAAGGTCAACCTAGGTCATCTAAGATAATTGCGTTTTAGGCAAGCTGAATTTACTTTTTGTGAAGTTTTTTGACTGCATATTTGGTAAAAGCTTCCCAGATCATGATTTCATGTAATATGGACACATAAACAACCGTTGCACACATCAGTATACACACAGTCACACACAGACATGCAAACACATATCATTGACCTTGACCTAACTTGACCTGAAATGACCTCAGCAGCAAAAACCTGGTCGGGTAGTGTGACAAAGAGGCTCTAGCTGGCTTGGCACCAGAAAACGGCATCGTCATCGGTATATGATAAGCAGCGCAATTGATATCCAACGGTGACCCAAAACAGCAATATTTTTTAGTTTGACCTGACCTTGAAGGTCAATGACTGATCTGAGAAGGTAAAACTGGGTACCATTGGATTCGTCTTTTCCCAAAGAATCTTTTTGGTCTTAACCGCTAAGCTCTATCTCCAACAGGAACGAAATGGCGCGGGGGGGGGGTGGCAACCACCCATCCCACCATGTCCGTTCTAGGATGGGAAAATGGCATGTGCGGGCGAGGGTTAAAACTGTGCACAATCCTTCCTACAAGTGCTACATGATTGTCGGACCCATATAGAGGTCAGCCAAGCGTAGGTCAGGGTCAAGGTCAGATAAATCAGATGAGGGCACATTTCCCGAAAATCAAAACTGGTATTCGCAGCATATGGCACATGTTTATAAATTATAAGGCACTTTTGGGCGTAGAATACGATGTGACATTCATTTTATCATACGAGTACGTTTTCTGACGAAAAAGATCGATTTAAGGTAGAATATGACCTTTCTCCACAAAAGCTGTGTTAGGACCATTTTATGATAAAACACAGCAAACTATAATGTAGGTACCTACCTAAATAAGAACCATTTTACTCAAATCAGTACCTAACCGCCAATAACTCATCTTGAAGTCACGAAAGCTAAAAAAGTGCTAAAATGACGGTTTAAACAAGTACTTACACCACTTTTTGGTACTTAAATGAAATTCTCTGAAACGAGCATATTCCTCATCTTTGATCTACACAGGCATCGGTAGGATTGTGATTGCAGGATTGCAAAATCCTGATTGCATTCCTTTTTGGTGGATTGCACCTGGATTTGAAATCCATTAAAAACAGGATTTGATTGCGGATTGGATTGCATCATGCTTCCAATTTTTGCAATCCATTCCGGATTGTGTTTGATTAGTCTTTGAAATGGTTTGTTGCGATTGAAAATTTTGAGATCGGCTTCATCGGCTTAATGTACTTTGCTATCAAGGGCTTTACATCGAAACTTGAAATAATTTAAACGCTCAAAATAATATACGCTGATGAACTACATAGGAAGGGCAAAATTACGTACCTATTTGAGGGTGAGTTTTAAAAATATAAAACACTGGTTGGGTAGAGGTTTAAAGGGACTATCCCACCTTCTAAAATGTTGTTAAAACCAGTTAAATTGTGCCCGACTTTATAGATTGGATGACCAGGAACACGGTTCTGGCATTTATTTTTCATTAAACATCTTAGGCTTCCCATATTCCAAACACAAACTTTCAAATATGTGACGTCACAGCCCAAAATTACCTCCTTCCCCAGGCCACATTACTGTCTTAAAGCTGATTCTTTTTACTCTGTAGGCACCACAACAAAGTTGAGACCAAGTTTTAAGCGATTTTTCAACGAACAAACCCATTTAAATCAGAATGACTAAACGAGGTGACGTCACACTAACGGTCGCTCCATGTTGAAGATAGGGCCTTGCGCAAGGCCCATTTTCAAATGAAAGGAATGAATTTCTTCAACACCAAGAGGCCGCGGGGGTTGCAACCTAGATAGATAGTGGTTTCTGAACCTCGCCGCAAACTTGGCTATCTCAACTCAAACCCCATGTTAAAGGTATAGACATACAAATAAAAAATGAGACTTTTTTGCTTGCGTTATTTCTCCGCATGAAAAGCTCGTGCAACCGCAAATCTTGCATGTGTGGATGCGCGTGATTGTTGTTTTTTATGACATGAAATTAAAAAAAATATCAGTGCAGCCATGCCACCCTTTGATGCAATATCATGTGGCCTACGTCGAAAGGTCGTTGGACAATTCTATATGGAGAACTGGAGTAAGGGCAAAGCTTTTACATACAAACACTTCAAAAACATGCACGTTCCTAAATCAACACTATACAGGATCATGCGACAGTGTGATGAAGGTGTGCCATTGTCGCGGAAGAGCGGGAGTGGTCGTCCTGCAATGAAAATGCCCCCTGCAAAATGTCAACGCCTCCAGACAGACATGAAGGAAAAAATAGGGGCGTCACAGCCACGTGCCGCAAGAAAATACGGTATCAGCCAGCAATATGTGTCATGGATACTCAAGGGTAAAACATCACTAAAGTACCGAAAGCGACAGACCGTTCCGGACGTTACTGAAAAGCAGAAAAAAAACGCCAGAAGACGGCTTGCACTATCCTTCGAAAGACTGCAATGAAACCTAGTAGAAAAACGGTTATTATCATGGACGATGAGACGTATTTTTCATTAAAAAACAACAGCTGCGTCGCCAATAAGGGCTTCTATACAAGCGATAAGAAGAACACGCCCTCCGCAGTCCGGTTTGCGAAGAAAGGCAAGTTCCCCAAAAAAGTGATGCTCTGGCTGGCCATCTCAAGCGAAGGAATGAGTGAACCAGTATTCGTAGAAGGAAATGCCATGAACGGAGATTTCTACGAAAAGAACTGCATACCTATTGTGAAGAAGTTCATAACAACCCACCATCGTGGAAAAAAGGTCATATTTTGGCCTGACCTCGCCACGGCTCACTATAAGGCGTCAGTCACCAAGAAGCTGAAGGAGCTCAAAATTCCAACGGTTGCACGTGCCCATAACCCACCAGCAGCGCCTCAGATCCGGCCAATTGAGAGGCTCTGGAGCCACCTGAAGCAGGCTGTGTACGAAGGCGACTGGGAGGCTGAGACAGCAGGTGCCCTGAAGCGACGGATCCGCGCCAAGCTGAAGAAGCTCGACCTGAACATCGTCCAGAACCTCATGAGAGGTGTCAAGACCAAGGTGCGTCGCGTCTCGGACGGCGGTCACGAAACGCTTCTTCGTCTCTGAGGCTGACACGCAAAGCTTCGGTGCTTCGAACAAGGCTATTACGGATGAGACACGGCTTCAGAATGCTGAAATATACGCTTTTTAAAAAAGTCCCATTTTTTATTTGTAACCCGTTAGTATAGTCCCTTTAAATGTGGGGGGCCTCAAATATTTCCCATAAAATACCTGTGCCTTAGATAGGAATTACTCGCAAGACTAGGTACTAGAAATGGGTGATTTGGGGATGGAGGCACGGCCCTATGCCCCCCTCCCTCCCCCAGATCCACTAGTGCACATAATAATACAACAGGATTGCAAAAAAGGATTGCGGATTTGATCACAATCCAAGTGAAAAAAGGGGATTGCGGGTAGGAATGCAATCCACTTCGGCACTAGGAATGTGGATTGGGAATGCAATCCTTTCAAAAAGGATTTTACCGATGCCTGGATCTACATCACATCTAGTCATTTTCCAGTCGTCTTAAGTGCCAACAAAAAATGTTTATTGTTAGGAAGTGTTGACTGTTGTATGTCCAAATTTTCGCAATTGTTTTCCTTTTAAATAATGTCCTGCCATACGTGGCTATTTTAGTAGCAGCGACTCAGTTTTGAATCGGTTCAGCCGACTACACAATAATGGAAAATGGATACAACACTTTTGCAGCATAACTGAAAACAAACGCAATACTGTCATCAAACTTTTAACCCGCGCACCGACGGGGGGCGGTTGACCGCCGCCATGAGGTTTCTCGTGAATAGCGCAAAAACCGCGGCGCGTAGCGAAATTTATCATGACTTTTTCTTATAAATTCTACACATGGTGTGCAAGTTTAAACCTCCTACCTTTCAAGGTCAGGTCACCAGGTCACTTCGAATGACCCAACCTCAAATCCTTTTTTGCAACTTTGTCACCGTGTCAGAGTTTCAGTAGATGACAGGGGCCTTTGAAAGTCGCAGCATGTAACGAGGTCATTAATAGCTACAATTTGTTGATCTCGGAATTTTGATGTCAATGACCCAAGGTCAGGTCAATTTCTTGACCTCCCCATTATAAGTCAAAGGGGGAAAAATAAACTTTCTGTTTTTTTTTCTCACTAAAACGCGTCGGAATGGCCCAATATACCATGAATGACTTCAGATACGATCAACCTGGACTACCTTGAGGTCTTTTTTGCTCTTGGGCAACTGTAAGGTCATGTGACGTCATCAAGGGCCATCAAAGGGTTTTTGCTAATAACTCCGTACAGGAACAAGATACAGCCGCGCGGATGGTCTCAACGTGTTCAGCTCGTCAAGGCGCATCGAATGATATACATGACGACTCGAGGTCACGTGACCTGAGGTTAACCTTTGACCTTGACCTTTCGAGGTTAACACATATAGGTATCATTCGATGCAGATTGACGAGAGGATCACGATGGTGTCCTTAGTTTTTTCCTGGCTTGGCTACTGCGAAAGTTATTCGAGGAAAACTCCTCATAGCTAGCGCCGCCATTTGACTTTTTGACCCCTGTGACGTCATCTTTGACCTGACCTGAAAATGACCTTTGTGAAAATTGTAGACCTTGTCCGTGCGTACCCCATGCCGTTTACCGCTTGTCTCTATTTTGCTTCGTTCTTGAGATCTCGGTGCTTGGTCGGTGCGCGGGTTAACGACATGGTTCGGCAAACCTGAGGTGTTTTGGAAATAGAGATGCTTGCATTTTCGCTTGAGGCTGTGGGTCTAGCATAATGAATTAAGTCGTCACAATCGAAAGTTTGACCTCGTTTCTGGCGAATCCCATTGCTGGTATAGGTATAGGCTATATTGCTGTCATATATAGGGGAAGATGGGGAACACCGACCCCCTTAACTTTTCAGGATACACCGGCCAAATTGCCCCACCCCCGGCCAAATAACCCTGCTATTGTGGCAATTTGGCCCGATAGGCGTTATCACAAGTGTATTCGCGGCCATTGGAGCGACGTAAGAAAAGAAGAAAACATCTGGCCCCAAGAGCTTTAAATTATCAGTTAGCATGCAACTTTTCCTTTATATGTAAAGAATCTACCATTAACTATTATATAAAATTGCATTTAAAATCTTCCTTTTATGTTTTTCCATCGTTTGCACAATATATGCTTTTACTAAGCAAGAAACACTAATTATAAATAGTTCCAGCACCATCGTCAAGAACAATAAGGAAGGCTTGAAGTGAATACAATAATCTAAACGGCCTTGCAAGATGTGAAGATCACTTCTAAAATTGCCTGTAGAAATATTGAAGGCAAAAGTTCAACTTTTTCACAAGACGGATGTCTATAAACCTATTCAACGTGTGACAACTCAGCCGGTATTTCGTCGCCTACAGCCCAGCTTTCCCTAGTGACCGATAGAGGCGCTGCTATCGATGTCCACCCGTGCCGCCTAACGCGCCTTGTAGACCTTTGTAATACGTCACAATTACAATATAAGTAATTACTCTATCATTTCAAGTTCACTGTCCAGTAACGTAAAATGAATGCGACACCTGCCAGCGTTGAGAAAATGCAGAACTGTGTCGTCAGTTTTAAGTTACATCGTTTTCTAAAAAAAAGCGGCCAAATTACCCCAACCTCCCCTACTGCTTCTCTCCTGCTAAGAAATTGCTTTTTCACATATGTACATACATAATTATGTTCAAAAATTTCGTTTTTTAGAGCTGCATTAGAAATAGCATAATGCTGCATGCCTGTGTCTGTTCTGTGATTTTATATGATTTTTGCACATGCCATTTTTGGTCTAAAACCCAGAAATCATGACGTCATTAACTACCTCAATTATCTCATGAATTTTCTGCCGATTTTTTTCTAACTTCGTTACAATAAACCTCAACTAATTCCCTACAGGCATAGTCGGCGGAACGGGGTGGGGGGGGGGGAGGGGCACCGGCGCACCATGACCTCCTTGACTGTGACATTTTTAATATTAGCCCTATGAGCGTTGCATGGAAAGAACGGGACCAAAAGTAGGCAGTGCCCCCTCTTAATTGAAGGTGTTCCGCCGCTACTGCCTACAGGCCCCCAAAAGTTGGCGCGCCGTGTTTTAGCTGTAGCAATGGCCACGGCGAAAAAGTAGAGGCGTTTAACGCCCCCTCCCCCGCCCTCCCACATTGCTCCAACAGATGGTAATAAACTTTTGAAAATACCTTTCTTCAATTTTCTTGCTAGCTTATTTATAATTTTGCGCTGAATTTGATAGTGGCTTTCACAGAATGGGAAGAATTTCAGTTTTGAAAATATTTTTTGTTATACGTACCTATAAATGTATTTTTTGGCGGCTATGCTGAGTAAAACCAAATAAGATATAAACTGCCAATTAAAACACATTTAAAGGCCATGCAATTGTGTCGCGTTTTCTTCGCAATGGTGTCGCTTTAATGTTTATAGAAAAACAAACAAGACATACATTTCTAATAAATCCATGATAGGTAAACAGGCTTTCTCCAGCAACTGATTGGTATATTCTTTAATGAACAAATTCAAAAAATTGTTGAAAGCTTCGTTACGGTACGGGATAACACGGCCAGAGCTTAGCGAAAAGTGATAGAGCGCTGTGCGCTGTGCGGCGTGTCATCTTGTATGGGGAGCCAGCACACCTATATCACACCATCGCCCCACGGGCAGCACGGCACGCGCCACGCAGATAACCGCATGCTCCCTCGCATATGCACTGAGTCTGGCCGGCGTAGACTGTGCTACAGGGACATCAGACTGCCTAACGAGCACCGCCTGGACCCTGCTGCTGTCGGCTTCCGCTCAGCGTTTAAAGCGGCAATTAGAGCCGACAGTGTTTAAGTAATATGACTGCCTGTGCTATAGGTTATGTATGCGGCGTTAAAGGGACTATCCCACCTTTAACATGGGGTTTGAGTTGAGATAGCCAAGTTTGTGGCGAGGTTCAGAAACCACTATCTATCTAGGTTGCAACCCCCGCGGCCTCTTGGTGTTGAAGAAATTCGTTCCCTTCATTTGAAAATGGGCCTTGTACAAGGCCCTATCTTCAACATGGAGCGACCGTTAGTGTGACGTCACCTCGTTTAGTCATTCTGATTTAAATAGGTTTGTTCGTTGAAAAATCGCTTAAAACTTGGTCTGAACTTTGTTGTGGTGCCTACAGAGTAAAAGGAATCAGCTTTATGACAGTAATGTGGCCTGGGGAAGGAGGTAATTTTGGGCTGTGACGTCACATATTTGAAAGTTTGTGTTTGGAATATGGGAAGCCTAAGATGTTTAATGAAAAATAAATGCCAGAACCGTGTTCCTGGTCATCCAATCTATAAAGTCGGGCACAATTTAACTGGTTTTAACAACATTTTAGAAGGTGGGATAGTCCCTTTAAACGATTTTTTGTCCGTGTTCAGCTCTGCACTTATAACTGGTTTGTTGTGTATGCGTGTGAATGTGTGGCGCGTGTAGTGGTCACTGTCATTTCATGGTTATACTGTTTAACTGATACCTAAACGTGAAAAAGTGAAAAGCCTCGTTTTACGTGGATCTTTTTCAAATACACTGAACAGAGATGCCGACACTGCTGAAAACTGATTTCTTCCTAGCTCGCTTGTTATTGTGGTGGCCCTAGTTGAGGAGCACCTGGCACACGATGACCCGGCGGCCGAAAGAGGCGCTCTTGGGGAAGGCGTGCAGCAGGCCGTCGTCGTACAGCGAGCCGTAGTGGTCGAGAGAGCCCGGCTCACCGTCCGCCCAGAACGCCGGCCAGAACGAGTCGTCCGTCCGGCCGGTCATCACGAACCGTCCGCCGCTGGCGCGCACCATGTTCAGCATGAAGTACTCCCGCAGCTCCCGCAGAAACACGTACTCGGCCTCGCTCGCGAAGGTGGGCAGCGTTGCGGGTGGGTGAAGGTTTTGACAAAAGTCGGTATCCTGAGCCCAGGTAGACGCGGTGTAGTTGGCTCCCAGATGTTCCACACGGTAACATGTGATGCCGACCAACTGGAAGAGGTCGGGGCATCTGAGCGGGTCGGCTGTCGCGGGCGAGGTGGTGGATGTGAAGTCGTTTGCAGAGTCTGATGTAAAGGTTGTGGGTTGCGTGGAGACGGTTGTAGCTGATGTTGGTGTGGGATCGGTGGCAGCAGTCGGTATGATGGTTGGACTGGTTGTCGATCCCGCAGAAGCTATTGCGGTGGCTGTTGTGGTAGTGGTTGGGCCCGCAGTGGTGGCTTCAGTGATTGACGGACCCGTGCCAGCGTCAGCCGAGGCTGTGGAGCCCGCAGCAGCGGCAGGGGTGGTTGCGGTAGTGGTTGGGCCCGCAGTAGCGGGTGCGGTGGTTGTGAGTGTTAGTGTCTGTGTCGTCGCCATGATCCGGTGGCCAGGGGCCGCGGTCAGTTCGGTCTCGGCCGGCGCCGTGGACCAGAGCAGGCATCCGTGGACGGCCATCTCGTAGAGTCGGCAGTCGGGACGGCGCGCGCAGCGGGCGGCGCAGGCCAACGGCGAACCTGCAGGGAGGCTGGCCAGCGGCGCGGCCGGAAAGTGGCGGTCTCGGGCCAGCAGCTGGAACTGGGTGCCGTCAGCCGGGCCGGACAGCAGCAGCAGCAGCAGCAGCCAGAGACGGCTGGTCGACTGGCCGAGAGGCGCCATCTGTGGTCGGATCATAGCTTGGATCGGAACTCATGAAAACTGAAAGATGTGCTGCTATACTCATCTTCTCTACGGCATGCAAAAAATTTATGATAAGCGGTAAATTATGCGTATAACAGGCTGTAGAATCTTGTGGGCTTGTGGGTTTGAACACGCACTGGATAACACTGTCCTGATTTATTTTCACACTGTCTGGACACCAATAACCAGAGTAACTCAGTCCACACTTAAATAATCAAGACTATCCAAATGGTTTCAAAGAGTTTGACGCCTTACCCAGCTCAAGATTCTAATATATGCACAATTTTGCTAATTTACTCAAACTTGAACTAAACACTGGTAACTGAAAAATATAGATTCACAATTTCCAATTGTACCCTTTTTAGAAAGCAGGACAAATAAAAATGTCAAATAAAACATGATCAGAACGCAGGGGGCGCTTCGCATTTCGTGACACAACACTCCCCCCAGTGTGACGTCAGGAACACTCAGCCGTGAAGTGTGACGTCAGGAACACTCGGTCGTGGCACCAGGAACACTCAGATGTCCGAACGACCCCGCTCTAGTCATTACTCGGAGCTTCCAGCAGGCAGAGCTTGTTTACGGGGCGCCTGTAGACGCCGTTGGCGGTCTTCACGTCAGCAGAGCGGACTCTGCCGTCAGTACTTGGGTAGACCTTTACCACCCTGGCGAGGGGCCACAGTCCCCTGGATGTATTCTCGTCTACAATTAAGACGATAGCACCCAGTTGTAAGTTATCAGTTTCACTCTGCCATTTTTGTCGGGAGAGCAGTGTTGGTAAGTATTCCTTTCGCCATCTTTTCCATACGTGGTCTGTGAGAAGTTGGGCTTGTCGCCATCGTCGTGTTCCGATGAGATCGCGCTCACTGAAGACGCCAGGGGGCAAGCCCGCACCGGTGTCGGAGGATCCCAGCAGGAAATGGTTCGGGGTCAATGCTTCAGGGTCACGCTCATCGGAACTGACATAAGTCAGCGGCCTTCCATTCAGCATATATTCCACTTCCACGAGCGTCGTGTGGAGTACGTCTTCTGCAACACATTGGCTTCCAAGCACGACCCTAAGTGCTCTTTTGACGGACGCCACCAGGGGGATGTCGTCCCGGTTCTTCCCATGTATTATTCGCCAATCAGCTTAACACTACCAGTGACGTCACTGGAGGACCGCCAATCGGGGCCGGCGCGGCCGGCCGGCCGGCCCGGCCCGTAGAAGGCCAAACGCAGACGTTTTCAGAAAAGCGTATGCCGTATAGATACAGTCGTGGGTGGATTTTTGCTGTGATTCGGCTCTCCAAGAGTGCGTCAGGGTACCAGGACCCGGACAAAGGTCATGGTGAACCGGCATCTGATAAAATCCGCTCACCACTTAGCAGCCGACTTCGACCCTTCACTCTCGTAAAACACAAAAGCTTGCCGGTCATCAATCCACCTGCATCTCTGCATCTGCTTACTACCTATATCGACTAGTTACTGCAGCCGTTTTGGAGCGGCTCACGGCCGATAACACACCGGACGTGCGCTAGCCGTCGGTGCTAAGCGCTAACCATTGAGTGCGCGTGGCCGACTGCCGCCCCGATGGCGCTTGCCCCCGGCACCGGCGCGGCGCTGCTGACCCATGGGGGGGGGGGGCTGCTAATTAGTTTAGCCGGAATTGGGATAGAAGCCGGTATGGGATTGGGATAGAAGCTCAGCGAGACTAAGGGATTGTGTGATGCCTTCGGTAGGCCCCTCAAAATCACCTGTGTAGGGCCCTCAGGGCCGCCGGTTATGAAGCCTTTGGAGGCACTGGTGTGGGCCCTCACAGGTACCGGTGTGAGGCTCTCAGATGCATTGGTGCAGGGTCCCCAGAGGTGCCACTGTGGGCCCTCAAAGGCGCCGGTGAGGGTCCTCACAGTTGCCGTTGTTGGCCCTCAGAGACACTGCAGTGTGGGGTTGTCACAGTCGGGTGCGGGACCCTTAGAGCTGCTGGCTCGAACCCTTTACAGGCCGACAGGGGCTCTCAAGAGGTCTGCGGTGCCTTCGGGAGCCCTGTGGAGTCCTTAGAGACCAGCAAGATACATTCAAACGCCAGTGGGGCCCTCAGAGTCGTCGGTGTGGGGCCTTCAAAAGTCACCGGTGAGTGGCCGTCCGATGCGCAGGTCCCGTCTGAGGCCGTCAGAGGCTCCGGCGTTGAGCCCCCAGAGCCGCCGGTAAGAAGCACTGGTTTCGGGACCTCATTCAAGGGTGCCGGTCGCACTCAGAGGTGGCAGTGTGGGGCCCTCAGCTAGGCACCGGTGTGAGGCCTTCACAGCCGCCGGTGAGGGCCCTCGCAGGCGCCGTTGTGGGGGCCTTCAACCATTGGTTTAGGGGGTCATCGCAGGCGTTTGTGGGACCCTTAGAGCTGCTGGTCCCTGATAGGCCGGTAAGGGCCCTCAGAGGCCGGCAAGTAGCCCTTAGAGGTCGCCAATAGGCCCTGAGAAGCCGGCAAGGGGCCCCCAAAGGCCGACAAGGGACACTTAAAAGCAGGTGTGGGGCTCTTATGGATAGAAGTGTGGCTCTTCGGAGCACATAAGGTGTTCTTCAGAGCCCTGTGGGGCCCTTCTGAGTCGAAAGATGCCAGCGTGGACCCTCAGCCGCCAATTGGCGTCGCAAGGCCCCTCGGGCCCGAGAGGCCCCCTGATCCGATGGGGGCACGTGCCCCCAGCTTCCCCCCCCCCGATGCAGATGAGAATGCAATCGGCGGTGCGGGCACAACAATTGCAATTGTTCCTTCTACCGTCGCGAGGTCGCCCATCCGACCCATATCCCATGATTGTGAACCCTGGGGCTCGGGTCGGCAATGTACCGGCAAGGAAATCAGCTTTAGTTGAGTAAAAAAGTTATTAAGAGTCATTAGTTGTCATTACGTTCAGTAATAACAACTAGACGGTGCCAAATGTACCCGACGTACAGCTTGGAGCCGGGCGCCGCCCGGTCTCCACCAGTGACGTCACGCTAATGCTTAGCGACCGGTCCATTGGAAATCGCGGGATGATTCTACCTCTCTTATACGGCCTTGGACGCCACCAGTCGTTCCCATACTCCCCCCATGTGGGGTGATGCTGGGGGGTTCCATTTCCACTCGATGTGCCTCTGACTCAGGTAATCCGTAATTTGACCCTCATTGTAGGCGCGCCATTTCCATTTTGTCATTTTATGTTCCTTAGTCCACGTTTACCATTCTGCTGATTTCCTATTTTCTTCCTTGGTTTCGCAGCCTTGGCACATTGCTCGCTCGGTCCCTCTGACCTGTCGAGGTCACCGGCTGACCGTAGCCTGGGGCAGGGCCCAGGAATGTAGCTGCGCCGTCGCGACCGCAGGGTCAGAAAAGTAGTAACTGGAAACTGTGATATTTGACTCGTTAATGTGTATGTTATGCCCAATAATGTGCTCAGGATTGTAAAATGTATTGTTTGATGCGAGTAGGGATCTCCTGGACATTTAAGTTGCGAATATGATAGCTGACGCGGATGAACATTTCTGAATATGGGCGGTGCCCGGCGCCCCGGCGCTGGTCGGGGGCGCGGCGCGGGTCAGTTGAGCCCCGTTGAGGCTGGTGGTATGTGGTGGTGTCTGCGCCAGAGCCGGTGAGTCGCACAGGAAAAATGACTGTTAACTCGTAATATTTATGGAATATGTAACCGTAATTAGGGCGAATATTTACTGTGTATGAAACCAATATTGAATGTTATATGAATTGCCTGCAGATATTTATTACCGGTCATTTATATGTGGATAAATAAGGTGAAGGCTGACACTCGTCTCGGATTTATAGCCATTTACCAAGACCGTGAGGCTGGTCGTCTAATGTGCCTCTGGAGACGTGTGCCTCTGGTTTCGTTAGCCGATAAGCGACTCAGGGAGCACATTTGTCGGTACGTAACTAAATGTCGCGGTAGCACAATCATGTAATCAAGTGCTTTCGATATAATTATACTGTTTCGTATATGCATATTCAAGTGCATGAATGGACGCGTAGCAATGTACCTGGTTGCCTTTATCAAGTTATTTATTTATGCGTGTGTTATGTTCCCCTCGCCTGTCCCTTTTATTTCCGTCACGTTTGTTTGCGCTCGTTTATGTTTATTTGTGCAATGCTTAACTTAGGGCCGTTGTTTTACAGCAACGATTGCGTGCGGAGGGCCACACGGTCCAATACACCGATCCGTGACGACATCCGAGTTTCGAACTGAGCCATGGTCGGCGGCTACAGTTGCGACAACTGCGACAACGCTTCGCGAGACGACGGAGTGACGTCATCTCGTCGTGGAGGACGGCACGCTACAGGAGCAGGAGCACCACACTCGTCCGTACTGGTATGGTGACACCTTCGCGCTATCACGCCTGTGGTGACTCCGCTCCAGGCCATTTGCCGCGTGATCTAAGTGACGTCATAACGTCGGACAGTTGCGTCATAGACTTGGTGACGTCATGCTGGGTGGTTGGTGACGTCATACTGGATGGTTGACGTCATAGTGAGGGGTGACGTAATACCGTACTATTGTGACGTCATGACGGGGGTGACGTCATACTGAGCTTTTGACGTCATATAGCGATTGTGGCGTCATATTTAACGGAGTTCGCGTTTTGTTGGGTGTTCCGTCGGCTGTTAACGTGTTCCCGACGGTTATTGATCGTGAATGAACTGCACTCGGTGTTATATTAAGCAAACTCTAAGTTTTCACGTGATCCTGGATAATTTTCCTATTGATTTACCTCACCTGTCTGGAGACTCACCTCGGTTTCACGCGTCGTCGATAGGCGGTTTGTCCTCCGGGCAGCTCGCTGATTGTCGTAGCTGGCTCGGTCGCCTTGCGTGATAGGTTGATCAACTGCTAACTAAGTCTTGTACTTCAATTGGTCACACTTCTGTTAATCAGCTAGATGATAGTTGGGAGCCGCTTTGATTAGTTGTCATCAATCATGAATCCTCTAGAAGAGCTGAAAGTGTCGGAGTTGAAGGCGGAGTTGAAGGGAAGAGGTGCAGACACTAAGGGTTCGAAGCCGGCGCTGATGCTGCGATTAAATGAGGTTTTGGTTCAAGAAGGAATCGACGTTGCATCATTCGTTGCAGCTCGACGGGACGTTTCCGCCGAACCGAGAGCTGATGCCGCAGCCGCTGAGGTGGCTGTTCCTGATTTAGACAACACGGTCCCGGCTCCTGGACCCCTCGTCAGAGCCACATCACAGATGTCCTTGCGTAGTTCTGCCTCGCAAGTCTCCATCTCTTCGTTGCGAGCAGCGGAGTCGGCGACGAAGGCGGGACTGATGGCTCGAGCTGCCTTTCTGAAAAGGAAGCAGAAGATGGAGAAGGAAGAACTGGAGATGAAGATGCGCAAGCAGAAGATAGAGAATGAAGAACTGGAGATGAAGATGCGCATGGAGAATCTGCAGTTGGAGAGTGAGCTGGCAGAGGTGGAAGCCAGAGAACGTGCACTGATGGAAGCCGAAGAGCAAGGTTCTCAAACAAGACCAGGCGTGGCTTCGTTGCGAGCTGTCTGTCCAGCTGAGCCGAACGAGAGGACTGGACATGCAGAAGACGTTGTCGGCAGCGAGCAACCACTGGTCACTGTTCAGTCAGACGCTGGGGCTTCAGAGGCGCGTGCTGATCAGATGAACGTCAGGAAGAATCCACCTCAACCTGACCTTAACGCTTCACAGCCCGATGCTACACAGGTCATCCTGTCCCAGATCCAGCAAAGTCGTCTCCCGAGACCAGAGTTGCCAGTTTTCAAGGGTGATGTAACACAATACAGATCCTTCATCCGTGCCTTCGATAGCAGGATCGGGAGCAAGACCGACAGTGATTCGGAGCGGCTGTTCTACTTGGAGCAATACTGCGCTGGAAAACCACGGGACATCATCAGAGGATGTCTTCACATGACCGAAGATGTTGGATATCTGGAGGCTCGGCGACTGCTGGAACGAAGATATGGCGACCCAGAAACAGTCTCGTCGGCATTCGTTGACATGTTGATGGACTGGCCTCAGCTGAAGCCAGGAGATGTTGAAGGACTTGATCGTTTCTCACTGGCGCTCACCTCGTGTTTGAATGTAATGCAGAGCATTCCTCTTGGAGCCAGGGAGACTGACCATCCCCGGACGATGCGGAAAGTTGTAGAGAAGCTCCCCAGCCATCTGCAGGACTCCTGGCGGCGACGAGCTCACAAGATCCAAGAGTCTGAGAAGAGGAGGGTGAAGTTTCAAGACGTCGTCACCTTCGTCGACAGCGAGGTGCAAATCCAGACCAATCCTACGTTTGGCAGGCACCGAGAAGAACGAGTCAGAAGACAGACACACACAGTCTCAGCTACAGCAGTTGCAGGAGCGGTACAGTCCTCGAAGAGTTGTCTGTACTGTCATGGTAGTCACTTCACTGATCTGTGTGCTGAGTTGGTCAAGCTGCAATGGGAAAAACGGCGAGAGTTCGTTCGTGAGAACAGACTGTGCTTCGGATGCCTTCGAAAGGGCCACAGATTCAGTAACTGCTTCAGGAAGCTCGTCTGTGGAACTTGTAAGCGGCTGCATCCAACAGCGATGCACAAGAACGAAAGTGCTGAAGGAACTGGTCAGAACCCTTCTGATGGAAATGGTGAGCAAAACACTTCTGTGAAGAATGGACGATTGGATGCATCGCCGACTGAAGTCTCTGCTGGTACGGCAAGCTGCAGGTCGTCGGCGATGATGGCTATTCTGCCGGTGAAGATGTGGAACGCTGACTGCTCTCGTTCAGTCGTCACGCATGCGTTCTTGGATTTGGGCTCAAGCGCAACGTTTTGCACGCCGAATCTTCTGAAGGCGCTGGGCATGGAAGGAGAAACTACGGAGCTCACAATGACGACTGCAACAGCTGAGAACCAGCGGATTTCCAGCACATTGGTGAAAGGCCTGAAGATATCTGACATGGCGGGGAAGAAAGTAATGGATTTACCGCCGTCGTACACGTTGCAGAGAATTCCAGTCGATCGCCAGGATATCGCAACAGCTACGGATCTGGAGCGCTGGCCACAACTGCAAGAGGTTGTTCCCCCGGAAGTACATGCGGATATTGAACTTTTGATCGGAGCCAATTGTCCTCAGGCCCTGATACCTCTCGAAGTTCGCGCTGGTGGAGAGGGATGCCCATTTGCCATTCGTACGTCTCTTGGATGGGTGGTGTATGGACCAAGATCCCGCAGCCGGGTTTTCGATGGAAGCGCGAGAGTAAATCGTATCGAGGTACTAAGCCCAACAGATGATGAATTTGACCTTCACAGCAAATTTGTCGCGCTCTACAACCAGGACTTCGAGCATGATCTTAG
Organism: Amphibalanus amphitrite; assembly: GCF_019059575.1. Taxonomy (NCBI): domain Eukaryota; kingdom Metazoa; phylum Arthropoda; class Thecostraca; order Balanomorpha; family Balanidae; genus Amphibalanus; species Amphibalanus amphitrite. The sequence continues at coordinate 211,701 of NW_024882325.1, forward strand.
TTCCACAGACGTTGGCTTCTCCATTGAAGATCGAGCGTGGATGAAGATCGTGGAGGGCGGAGTCCGTCACCTGGATGGTCGTTACCAGATACCCCTGCCACTGAAAAGCGAGATCATCCTGCCGGACAACAAACAGCAAGCAGAGAGACGAGCAGAGCAGCTGAAAAGGAAAATGCTCAAGAGCCAGAAGTATCTCCAAGACTACAAAACATTTGTCAATGAGTTAATCGAGAAAAACTACGCAGAACGTGTCAAGAACGAGCAGATCGACATGGCAGAGGGACGTACCTGGTATATACCGCATCATGGTGTATATCATCCGATGAAACCTGAAAAGATTCGTGTCGTCTACGATTGCTCTGCAACTTACCAGGGCATGTCGCTCAACAGTCGGCTGCTGCAAGGACCAAATCTGACGAGTTCTCTCTTGGGCGTGTTGCTGAGGTTCCGAGAGGGACCGGTAGCAGTCATGGCTGATATTGAAAAAATGTTCTATCAGGTGAGGGTTCCGGAGGATGACAGAAGTTTGCTCAGATTTTTATGGTGGCCGAATGGTGACACAGAACGGGAACTGGAAGTGTATCAGATGAATGTGCACCTCTTCGGTGCGATCAGTTCTCCGTCTTGTGCAAACTTCGCGCTACGGAGGACAGCGCAGGACTTCGGAGATAAGTTTGATGCTGACGTCATAGACAGTATTCAACGCTCGTTCTATGTTGATGATTTCATGAAGACAGGATCTACGGCTGATGAGGTGTTGAGGATTGCAAGAGGAGTCAGAGACTGCTGTGCGTTGGGAGGATTCCGACTGACCAGCTTCGTCAGTAACTGCCCTGACGTCATGTTCTGTTTCCCGGAATCTGAGCGCGTGACACACAAGAAGTTTGATCTGACCGGCCACAATCTTTCTGCGCAGACGCTAAGAGCTTTGGGTGTTCAGTGGGACGTATCTGAAGATACTCTTAGCTTCCGTGTTGATGTCAGGAGGGGTCCGACAACCAGGAGAGGCATTCTTTCTACAGCAAGTGCCGTTTATGATCCGCTAGGGTTCGGAGCTCCTTTCGTCATGTCAGCCAAAATCCTGTTGCAAGATCTCTGCAGGCTGAAGTTGGGATGGGACGACCCGGTTCCAGATGCTCACCTGAGAAGATGGGATCAGTGGTGCAAAGAACTGAGCCTTCTGCGGGAGTTCAGCGTGCCAAGAAGTGTGACTGCACCAGACACGGTGGTGAATTGCCAACTTCACATGTTTGCTGATGCAAGCGAAGCTGGCTACGGTGCAGTAGGCTACACCAGGGTGACTGACAGCACAGGGACAGTTCGCACTTCGCTTCTGATGAGCAAGGCCAGAGTAGCGCCGCTGAAGACTTCTTCAATCCCTCGACTAGAGCTGGCCGCTGCGACGCTAGCTGTGCAGTTGAGCACACAGATACTTACCGAACTTGACCTGAAAGTTGACGAAGTGCATTTTTGGACGGACAGTGTGTCCACGCTTCGCTACATCCACAATACCACTTCTCGTTTCCAGACATTTGTGTCCAACAGGCTTTCCGTCATCCATGATGGTTCTGAGCCCGTTCAGTGGAAGTACGTGCCGTCTGCACTGAACCCGGCGGATGCTCTCTCCCGTGGACAGTCGGCACGCGAGTTTCTTCAATCGGTATGGGCTACTGGCCCAGCGTTCCTCGGCGCAGAAGCAGCTGAATGGCCTGACCAGAAGCATGTGATCCAACGCCATGAAGATGTTGAAGATCTTGAGGTAAAGAGAGGCTTGGGGACTCTCTCGGTAGCAGCTGAGTGTGACAGTACTTCGAAGTTGTTGAACAGCGTATCTGACTGGCACAAGCTCAAGAGGCACGTGGCGTGGTGGCTTCGGCTGAAGTGCATGCTGCGGAAGCGGTTGATGAACAGAGGTGATTGTGATGCCGAGGTAGCGGGTCAGCTCTCGCGGGTCAGCTCTCGCTTGACCGTTCAAGAACTTGATGATGCAGAAGTGGCGATTGTGCAGTACACTCAGAAGAAGGCCTTTCCAGAAGAACTCAGCTCCCGTTTTGTCAAGAAATCCAGCTCGATTTATCGTCTGAACCCCTGCATGATTGATGGCGTTCTCAGGGTTGGCGGACGTCTCAGCAACGCAGCTATCTCGGACGCAGCCAAACACCAGATGATCCTGCCGAAGGATGGTCAGTCTCCGGACGTCAGAAGTGGAACAAGGTTCAGAGGAATTTGCAAGTTGATGATGTGGTACTGGTTGCTGATATGAACTCTCCACGCTGTCACTGGCCTTTGGGACGAGTCACCGAGGTTTTCCCAGATAGAAAGGGTTTTGTGCGCTCTGTGATAGTCCGTACCACTACATCTACCCTGAAGAGACCGATCTCCAAGCTGGTGCTGGTGCTGGAGAGCGAGACCACCGACACTGAGAGCGTGTGAGACCACGAGCATGGCAGACTATCGCACGTGGTGACGTGATTTTGATATCAATTCCAGAAGACTAGTTTGTGTTGATTGATAGCTGTATTTCCAGAAGACTGAACTGGGGATTGACTGCAAGCGGTTGGCGATGAAGGCTCCAATTGCGCTTAGCACGTTTGGTCTGTTGAACCTGGAAGGTTCAAGGGTGGGGGTGTAGGCGCGCCATTTCCATTTTGTCATTTTATGTTCCTTAGTCCACGTTTACCATTCTGCTGATTTCCTATTTTCTTCCTTGGTTTCGCAGCCTTGGCACATTGCTCGCTCGGTCCCTCTGACCTGTCGAGGTCACCGGCTGACCGTAGCCTGGGGCAGGGCCCAGGAATGTAGCTGCGCCGTCGCGACCGCAGGGTCAGAAAAGTAGTAACTGGAAACTGTGATATTTGACTCGTTAATGTGTATGTTATGCCCAATAATGTGCTCAGGATTGTAAAATGTATTGTTTGATGCGAGTAGGGATCTCCTGGACATTTAAGTTGCGAATATGATAGCTGACGCGGATGAACATTTCTGAATATGGGCGGTGCCCGGCGCCCCGGCGCTGGTCGGGGGCGCGGCGCGGGTCAGTTGAGCCCCGTTGAGGCTGGTGGTATGTGGTGGTGTCTGCGCCAGAGCCGGTGAGTCGCACAGGAAAAATGACTGTTAACTCGTAATATTTATGGAATATGTAACCGTAATTAGGGCGAATATTTACTGTGTATGAAACCAATATTGAATGTTATATGAATTGCCTGCAGATATTTATTACCGGTCATTTATATGTGGATAAATAAGGTGAAGGCTGACACTCGTCTCGGATTTATAGCCATTTACCAAGACCGTGAGGCTGGTCGTCTAATGTGCCTCTGGAGACGTGTGCCTCTGGTTTCGTTAGCCGATAAGCGACTCAGGGAGCACATTTGTCGGTACGTAACTAAATGTCGCGGTAGCACAATCATGTAATCAAGTGCTTTCGATATAATTATACTGTTTCGTATATGCATATTCAAGTGCATGAATGGACGCGTAGCAATGTACCTGGTTGCCTTTATCAAGTTATTTATTTATGCGTGTGTTATGTTCCCCTCGCCTGTCCCTTTTATTTCCGTCACGTTTGTTTGCGCTCGTTTATGTTTATTTGTGCAATGCTTAACTTAGGGCCGTTGTTTTACAGCAACGATTGCGTGCGGAGGGCCACACGGTCCAATACACCGATCCGTGACGACATCCGAGTTTCGAACTGAGTCTGGTCGGCGGCTACACTCATTCCATGTCTCGATTTCGTTGCGGATTTCCTTTTCACCGCCAACGAAGTTGGTTCCCCTGTCAGAGCAAATGATTTTAGGCTTTCCTCTTCTGGCGATGAACCGGCGCAGTGCTAGCAGAAATGAATCGGTGTCTAACCGCCTTGGTCTAACCCAGCAGCTAATTCCAGGTGCAGTGCGCGTGTCGCCAAGCAAGTTACGAGGAGTACAAATCGTTTCTCCGTCTTCCTGAATTTGCGCACCAGAAGGGGACCAAAGTAGTCAATCCCTACAGAACTAAACGGACAGCTCTGATCAAACCGGACGTCAGGAAGAGCGGACATCAGCGGGGCCGTAGGGCGTGACCGGCGATTTCTGCAGTAGCTGCACCCTAGAGTTCTGCACGGCTGCAATTTTCCACAGCCTAGCCGCCCCGCAGCCGTGGCTCCACAGCCACAGCCGCCCACAGCCGTGGCAAACTGTGGGCAGCCAGCCGTCAGCCGGCCGTGGATACTTTCAATGAAATGCAATCAAATAGTATATAATAAGTTGTTTTTAGTTGAAACATATAGCCAAAAGCACATTGCAATGGGCTATAGATTCTCAAGCTCATGAAGCATCATAGGTTAAGTGGTTGTGTATCTGGCTTTAGGCCGAAGGCCTGAAGCCTGATGCGCAACGCATGCCTCCACAAGCCCTTGCAAGGGGTTAAGAAAGATGGATAGGTAGGTACCTACATCAACAGAAAACACAAACAACGAACCAGAATAGAAGCACTAGCAGTGTAGACATCTAATGCCAAATCCTGAAGCATGGTTGTGGGACAGAACAACAGACCCTGATGCTTTTCATTATCAATGTTAGGTGTGGAAAATGAAACTGAAGTTGATGGACTGTCAAAAAGTGATTGTCTAGTCAAACCTCTTGCTTCTTTCTTACCTTGCATATTTTCTGGGGTGTGATATGCCAGGCTTGAAGCAGCCTTCTGAGCAAGTCTCAAACTATTTTGATATGCAAGGCATCAAAACACTAGTGAGCATCCAAGAAAGAAAAACATTCATCTATTTTGATTTTTCCAAATAATGATCTTCGCTCAAATCCCCAAGGACGTGCAAGCCACATTTGCCTCTTTCAATCAAAAATTTTACTTGAGTTTTAATGACGTCAATAGCAAAGAAGTGGCAATAAATTGTTTTGTGTCACCATTAACAGCCATGAAAACTATAAATAATAGATAATAATGCTCTACAGTTTAAAAATTGCTCTCAAACAAAGATTAGGTATCAAATTTTAACATTTTCAGAAGAAGACGTCATTTTATTAGTAAAGTCAACAGCTCGCGTAAGAAATGTTGTGTTCAGGGTTTTCACCGTCATGTGAATTACGTGTTCAGGGTTTTCACCATCATGTGAATTAACCGTAAGTAAGGTTCATGCTCACTTATAATCTAATTCCATTGGCTTCGTTGATCAGCATTTTCTGTTACGGTCACTCACACACCAGTTAGAACATAAAGCGCCAGTTTTATATTATGTAATTGGACTTGCCGAAAATCCAGAAATACATCTAAGAGTGTTATTTTAGATAATATTTTAGGAAGCCTTTACCTGCCTTTACCTAGGCGTGATTTCTTTTTCTATTACCTGAAAGAATTATTGAACGCTCGTCTTCAATAGCTGTAAGGTGCTCTCCTAACTAATGACCAGGTGAGATTGATTTGAGAGGGATGTGACAATGCAACATGTTGCTTTTTCTGAAACTGTCAAGCTCTTGATGATGAAGGAACAATTGGTACCTATAATCAGTATTATGTACCAGAGTGCAAACTCCCCTACAGCAAATGGTAAAACCATTACAGGTTTTCAAAGGCTTCACCACTTTCAATGTTGCTGGGCATCCTTTGCATGATTTTTACAGGCTAGACTGCTTATCAGAATGTAAGATTAAGGATTTAAAATTTCATATTTGAGTACTTAAGATTGAGCTTGAAATCTCACAGCCGTGGCCACAGCCGTAGCCGTGTTCTTGGAGATATTTGCAGCCGCCCCGGCCCACAGCCGTGGGGCTGCAGCCAGCCGCGGCTGCAGCCGGCCGGTGCAGACCTCTACTGCACCCGTAGATTATCTTCTTAATTGCTCCTCTTGCTTTTGGCATCCAGAACCGCAATCTGAATTCGTTCAGGGTGTGCTGGAGGCCAGAGTGCATGAGCCGCTCATAAATATCGCGCACTATGAGTCGCGTCAGATCACTCCTTGGCGACATAATGATCGGGTGTTTGGCAGGATGTGGCACCGGGGCGCGACCGAGACGACCGCCAACCCGCAGAATACCTTGCGGGTCCACGTAAGGTGACATGTGGGTCACACCAGGAACGTGGCATATCTGATCTTCGCGAATTATATGAAATTCTGCCTTCTCCATCTCGGCACTTGATAGGGAGCTGGAGTTGGGTATTTCGGTTTGTTTCTTCTTTGCTTTTAGCTTTTCCACAAACCGTATTACCCAAGCAAAAATTCTTCTGTATTTGGTGTAGGATGAAAATCGTTCCGTGTCTAGCAGCTTGCGTTGGGTATTGGTGGTGAGCACAGCGACCACCACCGGCGGTACCTTCACCTCTACGTCAGCAGGGTCAAGATCAGGAGTCACCGAAGACCGTACCGGCCACTTGTCCCTATCGACCTCCAAAAATTCTGGCCCTCTCCACCACACCTTCAGGTCTTTCAGTTTTGACAGAGATGTTCCACGGGAACCGACGTCTGCGGGATTATCCTTTCCTGAGATGTGACGCCATTCTTCTACCTTTGACGACCCATGTATCTCGGAAACTCTATTGGCAACAAACGTGTGGAAACGACGGCTTTCGTTTTGAATATAATGCAGCACTATCTTACTGTCACTCCAGAAGACAGTTTCATCAAATGTGTAGGTCATTTCTCGCTTTATCGTGTCAGCCAGTCTCACAGCCAGGACGGCGGCCTGCAATTCCAGTCTCACTATCGTGAGCTGTTTGAGGGGTGCGAGTCGAGCGCGTGACATTGCAAAGGAACTTGTCTGTTTTCCTTGCGCTGAAATGATGCGAATGTATGCGACAGCAGCAAAGCCGTTCTCACTTGCGTCGCAAAATACATGCAACTCGCTGCGATAGAGCTCGCACTCGAGTCCTTTAAAACATCTTGGTATCAGAACTTCGCGCAAGTGCTTTGCTTGCGACAGCCAATGCTCGCATTCTTCTAATTCATCACCCGTCAACTGATCATCCCATGCATACTTCAAGGCCCAGAGCCTCTGAATCAGCAACTTGGCCTTCAACGTGAACGGTGAGACGATGCCAAGAGGATCGAAAATTGATGCGACTCCCTGCAGAAGGCCTCGCTTCGTCAGAGATGTCACACAAATTTGGGACGGGATTCCAAGAACGTCTCTTCACGGAAACCAAACGCAGCCAAGCGCCCGTTCTTGGTGCATGTCGTCCTTGTATGCCTCAGGATCTGGGTGAGCGCGCTCTACAACATCTATTTGCCTCAAAACTTCAGCGATATTACTAACCCATTTTGTGAGACGAAATCCTCCCCGTGCCACTAGCCTGGTAACTTCCCTTTGCAATTTTACCGCTGTTTCCATGTCTGACTCGGATCTCAAAAAGTCATCCAAATAAAAGTTTTGTTTCACTGCCAGAACAGCAGCTGCTGAGAGGAGCGTTCCGTCATAATGGTCTTCTGCTGTTTTGCGCAGGACGTAACTCGCAATAGCCGGACTGCATTTCATCCCGAAAACACTCACGGTCATTTGATATACTTCAGGCTCCCTGAAAGTGTCTAAATTTCGCCAGAGAAAGCTCATTGCAGGTTGGTCATCTTCAATGATGCGAATCTGGTGAAACATTTGCTCTATGTCGGCCACCAAGGCTATCTTCTCCTGGCGAAACCTGAGTAATATCCCAGTCAGATTTTGCAAGAGATCTGGTCCCTTTAAGAGCTCGCTGTTCAATGACTTCCCATGATAAACTGCAGCTGCATCAAAGACGACTCGAATTTTCTTCTTATTCGGGTTTGTCACCGCGTGATGCGGGAGGAACCAACGTTTCCGACTGGAATTACCATTCAGCTCTTCCTTAGGTACCTTGCGGGCATGGCCCTTTTCAATGTAGCTTTGTACGGCTTCCTGATAGGCCTTTGCCTTTTCAGGATGGCGCAGTAGGTTTTTCTCGAGCGACTGTAGCCTTCGGACCGCCATAATTTTGTTTTGGGGCATAGTAACCTCTGGGTTTCGCCACAAAATACCAACTTCATACCGATCTCCACATTTCTTAGCGGTACTTTCCAACAGCGCTTGAGCTATGGTGTCCTCCCGGCTTGAATCAGTGGCGGCGCCACGAATTTTCGCCAGTGGGGGCAAGCTTGAGGTGATCAGACTGTTGTCTGATACGCCAATCTGCAAAATCCATGAGCACCTTGCCCCTAGTTAGATGTTGCCATTCAAAATTATTATGGTTTCAGGTTTAATGCATACGTATTGAGCTTAGCCATTAACCCTCGCGGGCCCGGAGGGGGGGGGGCGTTTTCGTCTCCCCCTGGCGAATAGGTATTTGCGATAGGTACCTCACGAACGCTTAGGGATAGAAAGACCAAACTTGTTGTACCTTATTTCCCATTAATTTGACATCTTTTGAAGCAAAAAAATTGGACCTAGCCTCCTTGATTACGTCTCAGGGCCGATTTTTCTAGACCCCTGCACGGCAAACTTCAGCGTCACAGACGTGAACTTCAGCTAGCTGCCAAAAATAGTATTAGAAATAAAATAAAGACAAATTACGAGCACGGTTGTGTAGCATTTGACCTAGAAAAAATACTTAAGAAACTTTGACGACCTGAGGTCAGAGGTCAGGTCAACGACCCCGAACTGGGGCTTTAGTTTTTTTTCGCAAATAACTTCAACAAAAATGGTCCTAGAGCTACGGCAAAGGTACCTTCGCATTCGCCTTGTCAAGCCACGTCGAATGACATATATATTGTTTGGGAACGGTCAGGTTTTACGTTGACCTCAACACTCATGTGACCTCGAATGACCTTTGGTTGACTTTGACACATGAAAGGTGTCGTTTGTGATGATTTCGTAGCCGCTGATCACGATTCTGGCATCCATTTTGCTCTAAGCATTCATTTAGAGTCTCGGGATGGCAAAACATGTCATAGTTATTATGCCTGACTTGAATAAGTGAAATAGCCTCTAGCAAGGATACTCTCTTGTGGCTTTGACCTTGAGTTGTAGCAGCCTTCTATCGTAAGGTAAAGCACAAAATACAAATAGGGGTCCGCTAAGCTTCAAAACATCTCGGAATTTAGTATGCAAGATTTAAGAAAAGGTGGCAAAGTTTGTGGTCAATTTTGAGCATGACCGTGACCTTGAACTTGAATGTTATGCACATCATCGGAATCTCCAGACTCTCTTCTTTCGTTAAACATCCATTTTAGCCGGTTTCATGCATCATGCCGTCCTCTGGACCACAAAAGATGTTTGATACCACTACAAAGTGCCGATTTTTGCCTTTGACCTTGACTTCTGACCTTGAAAATTGGCTTGAGGTAAAAAAGTTTCGATGCTTTAGAATCTTCTCGTAGATACCTTTCGTTTGGTACCATTTTTGTTTCCGTAGCTGCCTTATTTACGGAGTTAGACAAGTGTAGGGGGGGGGGGTACCCCGGACTGCGGTGGTTGGGATTACCCCCCGGGCCCGGCCGGCTTAAGGTCGCGAGTAAATAAAACTATAAAACCAGTAAAACGCCTTTTGGGCGACCAACGGAGCGAGCGAGAGGATGGGCCTTGCACGTGCGAAATTGCGAGGGGTTACCTCCAACTAACTTTTGCACTGTGACTGCACTCTACTAACCGGTCTTTAGCGATGTGCCAAATTTCAGCGCAATCGACCTAGCCGTTCTCGAGATCTGGAAGCGGCACACTGCACGTGCGCAGGGGGCGTCGAAGTCTAGTAGGAAAATCTGGCAATCCCCGGCGTGACGTAACGTCGGGGATGACCGACGGCACCTTGCACTGAAAGATACGGCAGAACGGCTATTTTTGAAAAATGATTAAAAATACTTTTGTGCTGTTATGACACATAAAATGCTTATCAGCATGTTCCTCATCATGTGATAAAGCTATATCCGTGGTCGAAAATAGCTGAGCCCCTCCCAATTTCCAACCACCAACCTCTTAAGCAAGGGATGTAAGCGTAATCCTCAAGGGCGACTTTCCTATACATCTCCGTACATATGCGTCCTTATGGAAATCGGTAGTGTGGCGATTGGCGACGCGCGCGACATCTGTGTGGCGACCAAGTGGCGACTGTGGCGACACCTGGTGGCTGCTTTTCTGCTGTATGTAGGTAATTGGGGTTTTGCCAGATATGGTTCCTACTGCTACACCACTATGTTGACCCAATACTAGAAAGTTATTTTGCCAGTAAAAGGCAAGCAAATTGAAAGTCAATTTATAAAATTGCTTATAAATGATAAAGGGAAAATAATAAAGAAGTTTAGATTGAATAGTTATTTAAATATACAACCGTGAAACTTTATTTTGGTAGGTTTAGTTGAAATTAGTCCGTGCAACCTTGTATTTAGGGCCTTGCACGTGCGCACGTGCAAGCGGGGTCCAAACTGACTTTTGCACGGCACCCTACTAACTGGTCCCCAACCGTGTACCAAATTTGAGCGCAATCAGCCCAGCCGTTCTCGAGATCTGGGAGCGCCCCCTGCACGTGCGCACGTGCTGTAGCACCCCAACCTTAACACATGCAGATGAATTAGCTGATGGAGACCTAACTGTGTACCGAGTTTCAATTCAATCGGCACAACCGTTGTGCCGTTATTGAGGTTGCAATTTTGGGGGTTCTTAAAAAATGTCCAACTTTACCACGCGCCACGTGCGGTGGTTGGCAAGAACGCATGGTGGCCATCACACCACAGAACTTTTACGTCCAAGTGACATTCAGTAAAGAAGACCGCTTGTCAATCGGATGTCCCGTTCCTAAGATATTAGCTTTTGAAGAGCGTCCCCACGGCCGGCCGGCCGGCCGCTCATACTCAAGATTTTCCCTTAATCCAGTATGAGACTCCGCTCGCTTCGCTCGCTCCGTAACTAGATTGCGAGACACAAAGACCTGTGAAAACGTTATGTCGCTCGTTGAGATGTAAAATGGTGTATTCCTCAAAACAATAGTCAGTACGTACCTAGAACTAGGTACTGACTAGGTACTGAACTAGGTAAAAGAGAACTTTCCCTTTTCCCGTAGGCGTAGTACGTATATCAATATGTGCGATTCTCTCACACACGATTGATATACCAGAATAAGCTCCATTAGGGTGACCCACATACATTTCCAAATAACCCGGATATATACATACCTATCACATGGCAGCCTTCTGGTGGATCAAAATGAGTAGAAGAATGAGTGGGAGAAGGAGATATGCAACAGACGGTCTGAGAACGAACTTTCTGCTGATGCACTTGATACGGGGACCGTCAAAAACAAGCGTACTATTATAACCGCCTATCATGAATGTTGCGCCGGTCTTCTGTTCCCTTTTCCACATCAGCCAATTTTTGTGGGGGCAAAAACATAGTCTTGCCCCCACGGCCTCCTGTCAGTGGGGGCAGTCTGCCCCCACTGCCCCCACGGTGGCGCCGCCCTTGGCTTGAATTGTCACCCCCGGAGAGCGTCCCAAATGATTCTGTCGCCCACCATTGTCGTATAATTTCTACAAGCTGTTCATCTCCGTCCGTATGCTCAATGCACATTACTTCTCTGGTCGTTTCCGGGATAAAGTCAGTAACTGAACCTGTGATTGTCCAGCCAAACGCTGTACGTATAGCAACTGGCTGACCAACATCCCCAACTCGTACTTCTTTCTGCAATACGGCTTCCAAGACGTTTGCACCGAGAAGTACTTCAATTTTCCCTGTGTACAATCCGGGATAGGCAAATCTTGTAAATGTTTCCACCGGGACATATCTCTTGCCGAAATCGTTGGTGTTCTAATATTTACACCAGGAACGGAGAATGCTTCAGAGACCAAAATTTATTCATCGTCCTCCCCAGTCAATGGGCGCAAACGCAGCTGAAATTTCTTCGAACGCCGAAATGGCCCGATGCCTCCAATGTGTTTCAGAGTAAGGTGAGTTTCGGTACCCGAAAGACGTAAATCCTTTACCAAAGTATTGGCACAAAGAGACGTTTGTGACCCGGGATCCAGCAACGCTAACGTCTTTTGTGACCGTCCTTCTGGGCCAAGTACTCTAACAGGTACAATTTGAAGCAGTGTTCGCTGATTTTTCTGCAGACACGCTACCGCTCTCTGTTCTTGATTTTCTTCCTCGGTTTCGCGCGACTCGTCGTGCAGTAATTTGTGATGATTTTGATCGCAGCCACTGATTCCACATTCTTCTTTGTGCCTACAGTATCTTGCCAGATGACCTTTCTTTAGGCAGGAAAAACATCGTCGGTTTGCAAACACAAACTGAGCTCTTGCCCGAACATTCATCTGGATGAACGATGAACATTCATCTATCTGGTGTATACCAATCTTGCAGCGTGGGCAGTCCCTCGGGACCGCCGCTGAAGCTTCTGTTGTCAGAGTAGTCCTATTATTTTTAAGCACACGGTGTGTATCGGCCAGCATTGTCATTCGCCTTGCACTTACATTTGAAACCGCAGCGTAATTTAAGGCGATACGCACTTGTCTTTGCAACCATTTGTCGAGATGAATTAAATTTGGTTTGTGTATATCAATGGCATATTCTCCCCAATCTCTCTTCATTTCGGACGGTAGCTTCTGAACTGCGCGGCGTAGATTTTCTGTTGAACACAGGTCACCCTCATATCCCATATTTTGTAAAACCGTTACTGCGCAATGGAGAGCCCCATGGAACTGCTCGAGACTGCGCGGGTCAAGATAAGTAGGCGAAGGAGCGGCAAAAACTCGGGATAAATTCGCGTGAATAATGTCCTCATCTCTACCGAAACGATCCTTTAGCAAAGCTAGTGCGTCATGATACAATCCTCCGTCATACAACATACCTCCAATGGTGTGGCGTGCCAAACCGGTCACAGAATTTTGCAGGTGAGCCATTTTCTCATCAGTAGATAACGGTTGCTCGTCGACAAGGGATTTGAATAGAGAATACCACCTCGGCCAGTCTGAAACGTCGCCACTAAAAGTCTCTAATTCCAATCGGGGTAGACACTGGCGGAACATTGGCGTGGAATGCCGGTGATTTTTGTTCGTTCGTATGTGCCGTCGCTTCTCGTTGTCTATTCGGCTTTGAGCTTCGTCTTCGTTGAATCGGGGCTCGTTTATATCGCTATATCGTTCGTGGGTTGATTCGTAATTTCGTTTCGTGTTTTGTCGCAGTCGCCTTTGTTCGTCTTCGCTACTATCGCTTCTTACGTTTTCGTCTTCGTTTCCTTTTCGCTGTCGAGTCACGTCTGATGAAGATTCAACGGATCCATATGCAGTACCTAACTCTGATTTTGCAGCCATCGTCTTGCGGTCATGGATGCTTGCATCGTTTTGTTCGTCGCGTAGCCGGGCGAGAATCATATCTTGTAACTCTGTACATTTATCTGTAGCGTCTCCCTCGTATCGCTCGGCTCGCTCTCTTTCGAATTCGTCGTCGGAAATCCGGTCGAAGTAATTCCAGTTCGAGTCTTGTAATTTTCTTAGTGCATCATCTAACTCCTTAAGGATGGACCAGAGTTCGGCACGTGTTCCATTGATTTCTAAAAGCACTAATCCTCTTCGCCGAACCCGATTTAATGCTGCCAGGTCCTGTCCGCGTTTCCGTCTCAAATCAGACAGGGAACGGCTTGACGTGGCCATGGCACTCTTTGAAACTGTAGAATCTTGTGGGCTTGTGGGTTTGAACACGCACTGGATAACACTGTCCTGATTTATTTTCACACTGTCTGGACACCAATAACCAGAGTAACTCAGTCCACACTTAACCCGCGAGTTGCTGGGGAGGGGCGTTAAACGCCCCCACTTTTTTCGCCGCGCTGTAGCTTAAAAACGGCGCGCCGCATGTGATTCAAATTTTGGGTACCCGTAGGGAATTTATTTAAGTATATCATGGCAAACTTTCAAAAAAATCGGTTCAAAGTTTTTTGAGATATCGAGGTTTTAGTGACGTCATAATTTCTGAGTTTTCGACAAAAAACGGCATATGTTCGAAAGATCATATAAAATCACAGTATAGGCGTACAGACATGCCGTAAACGACATTAGACTGCCAATTTTATGATATCAAATGGCTCTCTACGATTTTTGATTGCTGGTCTAAATTTTGCCAAAATCTTGGACTGAATCTTGACTATTTCTCGTGACATTTTACGACCATGTTTCATGTATTTCTTAAATTGATATTTTTAATCAAACACGTACTCGCATCATAAAATAAATGTCACCATCGTGCTCTACGCCCAAAATTACCCATAAAACATGTGTCATAGACCGCGAATAGCAGTTTTGATTTTCGGGGGTATGTTCTTACCTGATTGACCTGACTCTGACCCTGACCTATGTTTGACCGACCCCTACATGGATCTGACACTCTTGTTGCACTTATATGAAGGATTGTGCAGAGTTTTGACAGAGTTATTGACGAGAGGCGCCCATTACGAGGTTCTGAAATACATGCTACCAAAAGCCCGATTTCAGGTGTTTGACCTGACCGTGACCCGACCTGTGACCTCGAAATTCAACTTTCAGGTACTCATCTGAAGCGTCTCGTCGCGTTCTTTCATTTGCCGCCTTGTGCGTTTCGCTGCGCCCATTGGTTCTCGAGTAATCTGCTGGGGGCGTTTAACGCCCCTCCCCAGCAAACGGCGGGTGGCGAAATACCCCAGCAACTGCCGGGTTAAATAATCAAGACTATCCAAATGGTTTCAAAGAGTTTGACGCCTTACCCAGCTCAAGATTCTATATGCACAATTTTGCTAATTTACTCAAACTTGAACTAAACACTGGTAACTGAAAAATATAGATTCACAATTTCCAATTGTACCCTTTCTAGAAAGCAGGACAAATAAAAATGTCAAATAAAACATGATCAGAACGCAGGGGGCGCTTCGCATTTCGTGACACAACACAGGCTGTTTTTCTAACTTATCGAACTATCTTTGTGGAATATCGTGACAATTAGATGCTGTATGAATATGCGTCTGAACGCAACATACCTCACGTCGACACGTATGACTTAAAATTAGCAGTTACCTGAGATCAAAGTCTAACATAACGCTTAACCGCCTCCGCGCCACCCGCCGGCCGCTGGGGGTGGGGGCATATAGTTGCCCCCCCCCCTTTACTTCTGCGACAATATCGTCACAACGTTAAGAGATAAAGAAGCAAAACAACTTTGCACACATCTTTCTGAATACCTAGCCGAGGTTGTGTCCAAATTTGGTGTCGATCCCATTTGAAATGACGTCACAGTGACGTCAGAAATCAAATTATAGATTTGCGACTTTGTTTCCTAACGATATATCCGATATATCAGACCGAATATAAAGGACCGATTATTGGTCAGGAACTAGTTGGAAGTGTACTTAGATGTTTTAGGATGACAGCAGGTGCTGTCTAGTTCATTTACAGTTGAGTTTCATGCTCAGCGACATCAGAAACGGTCCATATCGGAAAACGACAAAATTTTATGACGTCACTGTGACGTCATCTTAACGGCTACAACCACCAAACTTTCCTCAAACGTTGCCTCGGTATTCATTTGAAGCTATGCCACGTTTCACGTTCGTAGCTTATCAGGTTTCGGAGATATTTTACAAAACGTAAAGGGGGCAACTTAATGCCCCCCGCGGCTCGTGGGTTAACCCGCGCCCGGCTGGGGGTCCTGGATTTCCACGCCCTGCTGGGGGGGGGGTGTTTGAACACCCCCCCCCCCTTGTAACTCGGCTCCTGGGCCACGTAGCGATACGCGGAAGGCGGCGTTCGAAAGAGCGTAAAAAATAATGACGAAATCACTTCGGTCAATTTTTTGGTCAGGTCAAAGGTCAGGTCACCAGAGGTAATTGAAGGCAAAATTTCGCCGATTTCCAGGTCGAATGTCGAAAATTTCCAAGAAGCTAACGCATAACTCGGGAACCAATAGAGCTACAGCGCCGCGGAAAAGTGCATTCGATAGCCCTATTAACCCTCGCCCGCACATGGGGGGGGGGGGTGGTTGCCACCCCCCCAGGCAGTCTTCCTGCTCTGCACTCAACATTTTTAGAGCTAGAAGGCTGATTTTTCGTATAGCTGCTCCTCTATCCTTTCTTGATGTCCACTGAAAATTTCAAGTTTCTGTGATTTTTGGTTTTGGAGATATGACCTTGTTTTTCAGGTCATGTCATGACCCAAATGGCCAATTCTCAACATCTTGCGTTTGCCATGGGCCTTGTGAGCTTTTGGCACCCTGATTTCGGCCTTTTTTGCCAGTCTTACCTCCCACCTATCATGGAACATGTTGTTCGACGATGTACAGGGGTCAAGGTCAGGGTCAAGGTCAACCTAGGTCATCTAAGATAATTGCGTTTTAGGCAAGCTGAATTTACTTTTTGTGAAGTTTTTTGACTGCATTTTTGGTAAAAGCTTCTCAGATCATGATTTCATGTGATATGGACCCAAAAACAATCGGTGCACACATCAGTATACACACAGACACACACAGACATACAAACACATATAGTTGACCTTGACCTAACTTGACCTGAAATGACCGCAGCAGCAAAATTCTGGTCGGATAGTGTGACAAAGAGGTTCTAGCTGGCTTGGCACCAGAAAACAGCATCGTCATCGGTATTTGATAAGCAGCGCACTTGATATCCTACGGTGACCCAAAACAGCAACATTTTTTAGTTTGACCTGACCTGGAAGGTCAATGACTGACCTGAGAAGGTAAAACTGGGTGTCATTGGATTCGTCTCTTCCCAAAGAATCTTTTTGGTCTTTACTGCTAAGCTCTATCTCCAACAGGAACGAAATGGCGCGGGGGGGGTGGCAACCACCCCCCCCCCCCATGTGCGTTCTAGGATGGGAAAATGGCATGTGCGGGCGAGGGTTAACGCCCTTTCTGAGTAATTCTCTCAGATTTGACCTAACGTCAACGGTTTTGCCTGCATGGGGCAAAAACTGCAAAAACCCAGCCAGCAATTCGTCCGGGATGCGGTTGGGGACGGTCGGGATAGGCTCCGGATGTCCCGACTTGTCCCTACCGGGTTGGGTAGGCTTGGGTTATCCCAATCGATACCGGACCTCGATGGCCGGCAGTAGGGGCGACTCGGGATTTCCGGACCGCATGCTTAATCGGTTGGGACGCGGTACGGATAGCCCAATCGAATCCCATGTTTTGACAGGCTTGTGATTTACGTTGTTATCCCAACCGATCTGAGAAGGCGCTTCGGGCACCATATCCGGTGGCCCAGAAAGCCTGGAAAAGCAATCAGATGGGCCGCGTGCAGGCAGACGCGTCCTCTGAGCGCAGCGGCCAGTCTAGCTGCCGCGTTGGTCAAGTGTCGATCCCTCCTTTGAGCTGCTGCCTTAGGATATTGCTTTTGAACTGGCTCTAGCAAGCGGTCGGTTCAACTGTTGTCGTTGCAGGGAAATCAGTCCGTCTTTGAGAACAGGGTGAGTATAGTGCACACTTCATCCGTGATGTATGGAGCGGGAAAGCTATAGGTAATATAAGCTTTTATGTTCGTTGTGGTTGTTACGGCATGTGAATTACACTCGTGCTGTCGCATGTTTGATCAGTTATCATGGACAGAAGATGTTTGGTCTCATTGTCAAGTGTCGTTGGTTGCATTGTAGGTTTGAAACCTGAATTACCAGGCATACCACGTGAAATGTCAGATGTGGGTTATTTCTTAGTGATTTTAGTGTGTCCCAGACTTTGATTAATTACCTCTTGGCAGGGCATATTTTAACATACTGACTGCGTCCCATTTTGGGACGCAGCCCCCTGCCTTTGGGACGTAGCCCTCGCGAAATTTGGACCACTGCGTCCCACACTGAAATGTCACGGTTTCAGCGGAAAAGTGCAAGCAAAAATATTTAGCATGCCTCGGTCTTTTACTATACAACAGATGTTGCCTTTCTGATTGCTTTGTGCCCTGATTTACTATGCACCTAAGTACATACATGCGCTCTCCAGTCCTTGTGCCCTGCCCTATCCTAGGGTCGTACACCTTGTTATGTCCTGCCCTACTATACCCCTAGGATATGTGACCTGCCCAGTGCCCTGTCCTAAGGTCTTGTACCTTGCCCTGCCCTTCCTTCAGGCCCTGCGCCCTGCTCTGCATTCAGGCCCTGTGACCCTCTCTGCCCTGCCCAGTTCCCTCAAACCCGATACCTTGTTGTCTTCCCGTCTTAAGGACACGTTCGGTGCTGCTGCCGGTTCGGTGCTGGGCCCGGATTTCGGGAAAATTGTGCATGTCTAGTCCTGTTCCTTGCCCTGCCCTCAGATCCAATAATACTTATATTGAAAAAAAAAAATCAAATATAAGACTTTAGCTAAAGCTGGAGAAGATTGTCCCTGGACCTGGGCGGAACCCAGGGAGGCGAGGCGAGTTATCACAAGCAGCATAAGTGTCACCTTTAATCCCCTACGCTCCCCCTCCCCTGTGGCACCATCCGCCGCCCACCACCCATTCATGATTCACATTCGCGTAGTCGCCGTGCTGGACCTGTCGGAGCCGAGGCGGACATGCGAGCCTGGATAGGCTGACCCTGGCGGAAAATCGGCGCCCGCCCTTCCGGGGATTCCCGGCCATTGAAACCAAGGCCGTATAAGAGAGGTGGAATCATCCCGCGATTTCCAATGGACCGGTCGCTAAGCATTAGCGTGACGTCACTGGTGGAGACCGGGCGGCGCCCGGCTCCAAGCTGTACGTCGGGTACATTTGGCACCGTATAGTTGTTATTATTGAACAACGAACGTAACGACAACTAATGACTCTTAATAACTTTTTTACTCACCTAAAGCGCATTTCCTTGCCGGTACATTGCCGACCCGAGCCCAAGGGTTGACAATCATGGGATATGGGTCGGATAGGCGACCTGTTGTTGTTGTCAGTTGTAGTCCCTCCGCTCAGTCGAGCGTAGCCGAGCGGCTCTGGAGGGACCTGGCAGCGGCCGCCAGGGCCGCCACCAAGTCGTCGTCCCACAGGTCCCTCAGATGTGGGTGTATAGTCCCCAGTACGCGCATGCGGGTTCCCATCAGGGCCGGGCAGCGCGCTAGGACATGTCTCGGTGTGTCCGCCTCTTCTTTGCAGATGGGGCATCGCGCCGCCGGGCACCTGTGGCTACTGCATTGTTCGCAGCGCCCGCCAGGGTTTCTTCCAATCCTGTGTAGGTATTGTGCCGACGCCGACCAGTGACCGGCTCGTAACTGGTGGACATCGGCCGCCCTCGTTCGGTTCAGGCCGGCCACCGGCGGAGGGGGGCGCGAACCCATGAGGTCCCGGTACCATCCCTCGGGCCACCTCGCCGTCGCTCGCGCCCGCGCCGATCTTGCCGCTGCTCGGTGGACCGTTTGAACGTCCAGTGGGGCTGACTCCTGCGGCAGCTGTGCCGCCTCCTTAGCCAGGATGTCCGCGCGTTCGTTTCCCTCCAGCCCGCAGTGGGAGGGAACCCACTGCAGATGGGCCCAGCGGCCCCGTTCCGCCACCGTAAGCAGGGCCTGCCATATTGTGGCACCAGCCGTGATTGCTGGGCCGCCGGTCCCGCGCGTAGGGCCGACAGAGCCGACTGGCTGTCAGTGCACAGCATCACCGGGTCGCCCGGGTCCTCCTCTGGGTGGTCCATCAGCCAGCTCAGCGCCGTGGCCAGAGCCACCATCTCGGCCCGGTAGCTGGAACACAGCCGGCCCGCCGGAGCTCGCAGTTCCTGCTCCTCTCCACCAGCGCGCCAGCACCTCCATTGTCCACTCCGCCCTCTGCCGAGCCATCTGTCCAAATCCAGGTCGCGCACTGTGTTAGGCCTCCCAGGCACCTCTCCGCCGCCCGTCTTCTGTCCGCTGCCGACGCGCCCAGCGGCAGTTCGCCGACATCTAGGGCCAGCGAGACACCAGCCGCGCCCATCCACGGCGGGGGGCGGCGGGAGATCATCTGCTCGATGGGGCCCGCAACACCGGCCGCCGTCCAGAGTTCCCGGCCCAGAGAGCGCCATCCCCGCCATCCCATATCGCCTGAAGAGTACCGGGGGATCATGATGATGATGATGATGATGATCCCCCGGTACTCTTCAGGCGATGGGCGACCTCGCGACGGGAGGAGGAACGATTGCAATTGTTGTGTTCCGCACCGCCGATTGCATTCTCTATCTGCACCCGGGGGAGGGGAAGCAGGGGGCACGTGCCCCCATCGGATCAGGGGGCCTCTCGGGCCAGAGGGGCCTTGCGACGCCAATTGGCGGCTGAGGGTCCACGCTGGCATCTTTCGACTCAGAAGGGCCCCACAGGGCTCGGCAGAACACCTTATGTGCTCCGAAGAGCCACACTTCTCTCCATAAGAGCCCCACACCGGCTTTTTAACTTAGTTAGTGTCCCTTGTCGGCCTTTGAGGGCCCCTTGCCGGCTTCTCAGGGCCTATTGGCGACCTCTGAGAGCTACTTGCCGGCCTCTGAGGGCCCTTACCGGCCTATCAGGGACCAGCAGCTCTAAGGGTTCCACACACGCCTGCGATGACCCCCTAAACCAATGGTTGAAGGCCCCCACAACGGCGCCTGCGAGGGCCCTCACCGGCGGCTGTGAATGCCCCACACCGGTGCCTAGCTGAGGGCCCAACACTGCCACCTCTGAGTGCAACCGGCACCCCTGAATGAGGTCCCGAAACCAGTGCTTCTTAAGGCCATATATCGGCGGCTCTGGGGGCTCAACGCCGGAGCCGCATCGGACGGCCACTCACCGGTGACTTTTGAGGGCCCCACTAGAGATGTCAATCGGATACCAACTTTTTGGTATACCGATACCAAACCGATACCAACTCGGTATTTGGTATTTCAATCCTAATGTGTTTGGTATTTTGTTGGTATCATGAACCCTCGCTAATGTTTAAGAGGCTAAGAAATCGGTAAAAAGTTGGTATTTTCCTCATGTTCCCAAGTTGGTTTGGTTTCGGTATTTCTCCACGGTTTTGGTTGGTATTTGGTTTGGTATCGGTATTCGGGGTATTCCGATTTTCCGTAATTGACATCACTAGGCCCCACACCGACGACTCTGAGGGCCCCACTGGCGTCTGAGTGTACCTTGCTGGTCTCTAAGGACTCCACAGGGCTCCCGAAGGCACCGCAGACCTCTTAAGAGCCCCTTCTCGGTCTCTAAGAGCCCCTGTCGGCCTGTAAAGGGTTCGAGCCAGCAGCTCTAAGGGTCCCACACCCCACTGTGACAACCCCACACTGCAGTGTCTCTGAGGTCCCACAACGGCAACTGTGAGGACCCTCACCGGCGACTCTGAGGGCCCACAGCGGCACCTCTGGGGCCCCGCACCAATGCCTCTGAGAGCATCACACCGGTACCTTTGAGGGCCCACACCAGTGCCTCCAATGGCTTCATAACCGGCGGCCCTGAGGGCCCTACACAGGTGATTTTGAGGGGCGTACCGAAGGCACCACACAATCCCTTAGTCTCGCTGAGCTTCTATCCCAATCCCATACCGGCTTCTATCCCAATTCCGGCTCAACTAATTATCAGCCCCCCCCCCTCCATGGGTCTCCATATCTATGTTTATTCTCTAAACGTAGGTACATTTAGGTGCATCAAGGGAGGTCAAACACGCCCAACGACGTTCAGGAAAACGAATGACTAACAGCAATATCAATGTCATTAAATCGCCGGTCCGTCCTTTGAATGCGGAAAAAGAACGCGCTATGACTGGGCGAATTTCGAGACTGGCCAAAAGCAATCACAGCCCGCTCCCAATATCCCGCTTGCTGTCCCTCCACCGGCACATTACACAATGACACGTGTATCTCACCTGCATTATACCTACTATTTCGCTTGCAATGTGGTATGTGCCCTTTCCGATCGAAGCATGTGCCCTATGCCACCTTTGGGACGCAGTAAAAAATCCTTAAAATATGCCCTGCCTCTTGGTCATTTTCAGATGCTCTCTTCGCACAGTGGTGAACCGCCCGACCAGATGCCAGCCGTCTACATAGTTTCGCGGTGGCTCTCTGAAGCCCGTGACGGCAGACGGACACACCAGAGGTCGAAAAAACTGTTAGACTTTCTCCAACCGACCTAAAATTTGCTCCACAAGAAAAATGATTTGTTGCACAGCCTAAAGCACGGGTCAAGAACTTGAATCCCTCTCGCGTTTCTATGCACACTGAACACCAATACAGTTAGCGTCAGACAGCTTCAATGCGCTGAAACAAAGGCGTGCAAGAGTTTATGCCGTGCCCGTGCTTCTAAGTTCTTACTGTTCGGCGCGTAGATGTCACTGGATATCGCGGCCGGACCGCAGCGACATCTATTCCATGGACTGCACGCTCTAAAAAACTGCCACCTTCTACAACTGCTGTAAGGGCGAAATTCCGTTCGTGATAACGGGAAAAGCAGCCTTTTTGACACCGACTTGCTTCAGGAAGATGGAAGCAACTGGGAGCAAGTCAGCCAGGCCGTGGGTAGGTTAGAAGGTATCCTATATAAACCGAAGGTACCCACAGTGGATCATTGGCTGAAGCTTGAAATTGCACATGGATGCAAGGAATGGCCATGCAGGTAAAATATTGATCATTGGTGATCGATTATTTTCCGTTTGCATTGATATTCGGTCAATTATTTGCTCCAACACCGGTTGGAGGGATGGGCAGGTTTTCGACCTCTGGGACACACTGTCCGCAGAGGAGCCGACACGAACAAGGCGCAGGCCTGATTTAATGACTGTGAACACCGGAAGTGAGTCCACTGTGCCAGCGACTTGCAGCGGCGCTAAGATGCTGGCCGACGCCATGAATGTGCTGGCCAGGCTGTGAATTTGTAAAAATTTGACCTGTGTGCAACCAGTAAATTTGTGAATATATTTCAGTGTCCAATGTAAATCATTTTGTCGTGCAGGCATTATAAAGGTTGAATTGGAGAATAATGAAGAGGCGAGGGGGTTGCGGTGGCGCAAGCAAAGTGGTCGCATCTGCATAACAGCAATCTGCGGTTATAATACTGCGGTTAATATGTCAGATACCTGCGGTATTCCCGAACCGGCCGTGCGGGCCGAGTTGGGACATCCCGATCGGGATCGGAGTTCATCGCTTGTTAAAATGCCATAAGGCGGTTCGGATGCGTGCGGGATTTCCGAACCGGTTGTGCGGGGAGATTTGGGGAATCCCGATCGGGATCGGAGTTAAGCGCTTGTTAAAACGTCATAAGGCGGTCCGGATACGTGCGGGATCTCCCAACCGACCGTGCGGGGTAGGTTGGGATATCCGGACCGTTCCAGCCCGTACAAAGTGTCTCATTTCCCAATCCTGTCCCACTCCGGTCCCGATCGGGGTGGTGCGGGCTGAGTCCGAAAATCCCGATCGGGAACGGAGTGGGATTGCTGGCTGGGAATAGCCGATTTTTTCGGAAACAGTTTTTCTGCAATAACTTTTGACCCAAGCCTTGTACGAGCTTACTTTTACCGGCATCGTGTTCCTCTCGTCAAGACGCATCGAATGAACTATAACTTGACCTTGAAAGGTCAACTTAAAAATTGGACCTCAGGTCAAGGTCATGACCTGGCCGGAAAGGGTCATGTTGCATATCAGTCGATCCGTATAGTCGAGCTGAACACATATAAGGCGTTTTCATCGCTCTAGCATGCCTCTATCAAAAGTTATTTGCGAAAAACTGTTAGATACCATTCGTGACCTAAGATGACCTCAGGGCACAAACAAGGGTCACGGACACCATTTTCATGTTCAGTGTGTCTAAACTACTTGTAATTTGGTGTTTGGGAGTGTTTATAATGTCTTTCGTCCAAAAGAGGCGCATTTCAATTTTCTCCCATTGACTTATAATGGGGAGGTCGCAAAATTGACCTGACCTTAGGTCATCGATATCAAAATTCTGAGATATACATTTTGTACATGCTATTGCTCTTAGCAATCGCTGAAAGTTTCAAAGCGATCGGTCACTCGGTGTAGCTATGACAGACATTGAAACTTTTTATGAGGTGAGGTCACTTCAAGTGACCTGGTGACCTGACCTTGAATGACCGTGGTCTGAAAGTTTCACAACATGTGTAGAATTGATGTATGATAAGGTCGTTTTTGAGATACTCGCGAAAAACCACAAGGGGGGGGGGGTGTTCAAACACCCCCCCCCCCCCCAGCAGGGCGCGGGTTAAACGATGGCGCTCGGCTCGGCTCATTACAGTATAGGTATTGGAAAAGGCGCAAGAATAGTACTATCGATTCTTGTGTTATGATCTATTTGGTTCTGTGGGGCGAAAACAAGCTGTTTACTCTCGCCGTACCTGTGGTCAGTGTGAGAGGTCGTGTGTCGCTCACAGCTGGCGGATATGTGTCTGACCGAGTACAGAGGCCCGCTCCGTGCGACCCGGCCCCCGGCTGTGTGTGTACTGTGTACTGGTCTCGCTGACGACCTGGGGCGTGGCGGCTGCCGGCTGGCGCTCGTCAATCGCTCTTTGGCGTTGCACTCTGCAGAGATCATTCACTCAGGCCGACCGTCATTGACAGCAGCGCAGCGGGGGCTCATTCAGCGTTGTGGTTACTGGTACAGTGCAGTTGTGACTGGCCCCACTCCATGCAGTTACGAGCGTTGCTTATTGGCTAACATAAGTCTAACTGAGCAGTGAGCACGTCTCGTTAACAGTTCAAAGCGGCTATCGATTTATTTTTCCGGCTTTTCTGTCTGATATTGAATATTGATAATTGTTCCCAAAACGCAAGGATATTTGTTCAGTATTTTAAGGTTTGAACAAAGATTTCACAAGTGGATCTTGTTTGTATTATAAAGATATTCGCTGGCCGGGCGCAATAACCTTGGCAACAAAAGTCTACTTATTTGGATAGCTATGAAGTAAAGCACAATTTTCTAGGGGATGTGTTATAAAATCTCAACGTCTTCGATAAACATTAACCAGCATGTCTGAAGACGCCTGTTCCTTTAAAGAGTGTATGTCTGGCCAGCCGAGCCAGGTGTGGAGCCAGCCGCTGATGTGACGGTGGCCTGTGCCCGCAGCGGCTCTGGACTCTGCTGGCCCTGCAGCTCAGCCTCAGCGCCGCCTGCTTCATCACCAACTGCCCACAAGGCGGCAAGCGGTCGGCGCCGGCGCTGGCCGGCCTGCGAATGGAGACGGGCGCCGTGCCCTACCTGCCCCTGGGAGCGCCGCCGGTGCGCAAACTGGACCCGCTGGAGAGCGGGCCCGATCAGCAGGTGACTGTCCTCCCTCCCCAGACAGATCAGACAGCAGCAAACTGGACCCGCTGGAGCGCGGGCCCGATCAGCAGGTGACTGTCCCTAGACAAACCAGACAGACCGGGCATCAGGTAATTGCCCTCCGCAAACAGACCAGGCAGAACGGACATCAGGTAATTGCCCTCCGCAGACACACCAGACATCATCCGTCCTCGTCATCCTCAGGGCAAACCCATCCGCATCCCCTTCACACTCCTTTTCCGGGCTCCTGTTAACCGGTGGATGACCAATGTCCATACCCTATCCTAACATCTCATAGCTCTGCAATGTTTTTTTTTTGCCGAAAGAGTTTGCCCTCAACAAAACCAACAAACGAAGACCAGCCATGGGATAACTGTCCTCCGCAGACAAACCAGACAGCAGGTAATTGTCCTCTGCAGACAGCAGGTAATTGTCCTCTGCAGACAGCAGGTAACTGTACTCTGAGAGACCAGACAGCAGGTGTGTTCCCCGTGGCAGGATCAGCCAACAGTAACTGTCCTCTGCGGACAGACCAGACAGCGGGTGACTTTCCTCTGCAGACAGCAGGTAACTGTATTCAGACGGATCAGACAGCAGGTAACTGTCTTCAGACAGACCAGACAGAACTTCGCTGATCAAAATGATTTTGTGGTACGAATCAGTTGCAGAATTCTTAAAAAAAAAAAAATAGTTGGAGGGGGGCTGCACTGTCCTGACGGCTCAGCTGATAGTTTTACGTTTATGTTGACCACAGATGCAGACCGAGCTGGAGCCGAACCGCCGTGCTCAGCCTGATGCCTGCCCGCTGACTTTGGGACTTGCCGGGTCTGCCCTAACCCGGCACTTTGCGCCCGTTCCAGACGGAGAAGCGGTTTTTGCTGGCACTCCAGCCGCGCTACCAGCGGCCGCCTTCCGAGAGGGACCGCGGGGCACGCGGCACGTGCTACATCGAGGGCGTCTGCAGCTACCCAGACTGCTGCGGCTTCGGTCAGTCACGCACGTACCCGACCTCAGCGCGCGCGCCGGATCTGTTCAACGATTCACTGCAGTGGGAACTGACGGATTCCTGACAAAGATGCTCATCAAGGTTGACCTCATATCTAACTAATCATAGATAAGTTGTAAATATTGTTATTTAGCTGGGACGGTTGCATAGTTATAGAAGACATAATTGAACACCAGCTATTACTTTATTTAATGGGAGCTTTCGAAAGCTATGCAGCTTTCTTCGTCAGCCTTGGTACAAAACACTAAAACAGATCCATATAACATTGAACAGTTACATTAGCTAATATTATACAGTTACATATACAGTTAAGCTATATATATACAGTTAAGCTATATATATACAGTTACAAAAGCTCCCATTAAATAAAGTAATAGCTGGTGTTCAATTATGTCTTCTATACCTATCATAGATAAGGTTTTAAATGGGATTTGAGTTTGATATGATGTGATGTCATTCGTTGTATCCTCACCAGGCGTTTTTCTATTTCAATTCTCTTTCCCCGCTCCCTCTCATGACGGCAGTTTCTCTGACCAGCCCTGTGCCCCGCGCCCCCAGAGGAATGCGCCGACGCCACAGAGTGTCGGGTGCTGCGCCGCGGCTACCGCATACTGGTCAAATACATCTTCTCCAAGCTGGAGGGAGGTGCCGGGCCCCCGGAGCTGGACGGCGCCGTCGTCGCCTGAGCTGGCCCCCTGGGCGACCTGAGCTGACTCGGCTCTGAGATCAGCCCCGGCAGCCAGGCGTCACTCGCAGCCGCAGGAACACAGGGAGGGATACATGGCAGGGGCGGCAGGGCACGGCCCGGTCACCGGGCGCGACCCCCGGTCAGACCGGTGTGACCTCAGGTCAGGCTGATTTGACCTCTGATCAGACCGATTTGACCTCAGGTCAGAGTAGTGTGACCTCAGGTCAGGCTGATTTGACCTCCGGTCAGACCGGTGTGACCTCTGGTCAGAGTAGTGTGACCTCAGGTCAGGCCGCTTTGACCTCCGGTCAGACCGGTGTGACTTCACGTCAGGCCGATTTGACCTCAGGTCAGGCCGATTTGGCCTCAGGTCAGAGGGACCTCAGGGGCCGGCATGCGTGACCTCAGGCTCGGCGTCGTGACATCGTGGGCTAGCCGCTGGGCAGTACATATCAGAAGAGTCCCCGAAAGGCCTCGGTCTGAGTCATGATGACGCGTTCACTGGGCGCCTATGTGTGCATCGGCTTGTGCAAGTGTGCATGCTATGATATTGTGTTGAGTCTGAATTTCTCCGCAGCAAAGACATATCATCTGCCAGTACCCTTGACCGTTTTCTTGCAACGTCTTTGTCCTGCTGTGTCTCATGCTGTCTGTTTTAACTGAAGGTGGCGTTTTCTCTCTGTTTGAGAGCGATCCTAAGGATAATGCGCAGGACTCGTGAATGCCAGTATTCCCAAAATAAACCCATCTCGATGTCCGGCGTTCCGATCATGTTAGCGCACATCAATGGACGGGAGTCGGCGTGAACGGCAGGCGGCGCAGGCCGGCGCCGGCGTTATCCTTTGATGTGTGAATGAGATGGCGCCGACGCTCCGAGATCCGGCGCACATCCGTCCCCTGCCGCGGCCGGGCTACCGATCCGACCCGACCGCGGGGGCCGGTCACAGGCGAGCGCCTTTACATCCATCTTTGATATGGTGATTTAGCCTTACTTTGCTTTAGAATTATTAAAGGAAAGTACCATTCCCTTTTATCAAATCCAAGACTGTTCAGACATAATGCAACACCCTCTGCCCGTTTGTAATAGCATAGAGCCCGTATAGAGGTATTTATATCGTAGAGAGTTGTATGGTGAAAGAAGAGTATTTGATGATATCCTATTTGCCGTCTTGCTGAGCGCTGCTGTCGAACGCTGTCTTTTTCACCCGGTTTATATTTCACATAGTCAAGGGGCTCAAGGAGCTGTAATCAGTCGATGTTGATAGGGACCATTTATGCATGGTAATAGACTCGGTCCAACGCTTGATGAACTCACAAAATAGTGGGGCAAAATCCCTATACATATAAATAGGAAAGACTGTGTCGTCCGGTGCACATTTCTTAGGCAGTGGTATTGTCATTTTGTAGCATTATTTTTCATTATAAGTCAATGAAGAAAACATTCCTTTCCCTCTCAAGTCAATGGCGTGTTCAAGTTCACGTAAGAACAGGAAGTCTTCAAAGCAACGATATCTGAGCCACCTGCATGACCATTGACCACCCTATTCCGAGCTGTTATTTGAGCCAAGGGCCCATTTGAAGGGCCACCAATATCTCGGAGCTTTAAAGATTTTATACGCCTTCATAATATCTATCATAGGTTGTTCCTGACTTACGAGTCTCATCGAAAATATCATAGTGGGCGATATAGGGCCTTTCATGACTTTAGCCGACCTCAGTATTGACTTTTTAAGTGTCAGAAGTACTTACCTAGAGGCCCTGCTAGGAGCTTCCCGCCCTGCTGTCCCCCCGTTTTTTTCCTGAATTGCAAACCTTCCCGGGCATCAATTTGACACCTTCACACATAGTTTCAAGTCTTAGGTCACCTTAGGTCAGGAGTTAGGTATTGTGGTCAAACTGAGGTCATGTTCGAGCAAAAATGAGCAAAAACATTAAATATTGAAAAGCTCACAAAAGCTACAGTTACCAAGCAATTTCAAAGTTGTTTATATGGTCACGTAGACAAAAGACGGCGCTACAAAACTGTTATCTTGGATTTTCAAAATCCTGGGATTTTGACCCCCAAAATTCAAAAAGTTGATTTTTTTAGAAAAAACGCAAAAAATTCCCAAATTTTCCCCGAATTTCGAAAAACCGGAATATATGTTATAGCCCCTGCGCTCTTCTACCGGGTGGCCCAAAACAACGTTCCGAACTTTGTAGGCCTACATCTCAAATTTGAGTGCGAATAACGAGCCAAAATTCTCATCAAGTTTGCGTCAGTCTTCTTTGCGCATTGGTATGCCAAATTATAACACTCTATCATCATTTTCAAGCCAGCAATCTTATGTTGAATTAAGTAAGACGTTTTTGCTTTTTTTGCCTATGTTGGACGGTAGCGATGATTGGCTTAGACGTACCATGTTAGGAAAAAAATAGAAAAATGGAACACGTGAATGAAACCAGCACGTGTGTTGTTGTTTTAAATATCTTTGTCCTACTTATGTGCCGAATATTCAAATACTGAGCCAAAATGGTGTTAATGGATGCAATTCGTTAGTCCTGTTTAGAGCAGGAGTGGCACGGTGCATGGGTTACTCGAGGGCAGCGCTTTTCGAGGAGCGCTGTGGCCCGAAGGTTTGGACTTTGAATTGTGAAAAACGCCCGCCCGCTGCAAAACGCGCAAAACGCACGCCCGAAACGCCAACGCAAACGTCGCAAAAAATAAACAAACGCCCGCCCGCCGCAAACCGCAAATAAAAAAAAAACGCAAAAACGCCGCAAAACAATAAAACCGCCCGCATCGCACGCCCGCTAACCGCCAACCAAAAACGCCTAAAAATCGCCCGCCCGCCGCCAAAAGCAAACACCGCAAAAAACGAAAAAGCGGCCGCCAACCGCAAACAAATTTAACACCGCAAACGACGCAAAAAAAAGAAAACCGCCCGCATCAATCGCCCGCCCGCCCGCCGCCAGACAGACACCGCAAAAAAAAACACAAAACGCCCGCCCGCCGCAAAACGTAAACACCGCAAAACGCCAACGCAAACGGCGAAAAAAAATCGCCCGACCGCCGCAAACCACACAAATAAAACGCCGAAACGCCGAAAAAATAAAACCGCCCGCACCGCACCGACGCTAACTGCTAACCGAAAACGACTAAAAGTCGCCCGCCAGCCGCCAAACGCAAACACCGCAAATAAGAGCCCGGCCGCAGCAAGATAATAATTTATCAACGACTGGCATACCGCTAGGTTGGTCATTTTCGCAAATCAAAAAGATATCTGCAAAAATCTCCTAGATGAAAGCGCCCGAGTAAAGAACGGATGGCACGTGCGTGTTTCTCGCCCCCAATTTCGTTCAGGTCAATCGTCATTTGGGTCACCTAACGCATCGACGACCGGCTGGGTGGAATGAACATTGCGCCAAGAAACGTACCTAAGTATATTGTCAAAAAGAATCCCCAGAATGGTGGATCCCAAAAAGTTTGAAACTACCACTTTGACCCACTGGACGACACCTTAAACAGTTGCCGACCGGATGACACCCATTGTTTGGTCACCCACGCCATAATATGCATCATGGGTGCGCCGAAATGACCAAAAGTCCCAATTTCCGGTGTACAGGGTCATTTTCAACGGCACGTGGCACGTGGTTCTGGACTTTTCCGGCCACTTTGCGACATACCCATGGGTAGTGCACCGAATGGTGGTTGATCCGCATGGAAGTAAATGGGGGGTCGTTTGGATCGTTTTCGAGCAATCTGCCGTGGAACGCATTTTTTCATTTTGCCCATTGGCTTAAAGGGACCCTCCCACCTTCAAAAAAGTTAATGAATTGGCATAAAAGTGATGTCCCTTGGTTCAGAAAGAGCGGAAACGAATATCTACCAAATTTCACCGAAAAATATTCACTGGTTTTCAAGATATTAGGCTTTTACTTTTGTTTACTTTTTGGGATCTCCCCTGTTACTAGCGACTTTATTTGGAAGCAATAATTTGGCAGCCTTAAAATGCGGCAGACGTTGCGCGCAAAGCAGCGTATACCACCACGTGTTAACGATGGTTTTAGTCTAAGATTTAAAAATAGTTAGATCTCCGCTGACGTCACAAATTCTAAGGGGGCATTCCAATGCATTAGCCCCTTAGAATCCGAAAACTGCAAGTTTGAAATTCCATATCTTCGAATTAAAGCATTTTTCGATGTTGTGAGTGCCCAAACCGGTATTTGCAGGCCATGGCCACCAATTTGGCTATCTCAACTCAAAACTAATGTTAAGGTGGGAGGGTCCCTTTAACACGGGAATTTTCAAAGTCACGTGGCACGTGCACCAGATGGTCCGCGGAGGGGAGACCCATACCAGAACCAAGGCCATCTATAGAAGGTACAGTCACTCTCCCGCCGACCAATCAGAGACAGATCCTGAGTGACGTCACGCCTGATGCTCGTAAGGGGTGCTCCATTCCTTTACAACGTAAAAATGACTAACTTCGTTTGAAGATTGTTGGTGACACTCTACACATATCGCTCAACCCAGGGGGCGTCGAAGTCTAGTAGGAAAATCTGGAAATCCCCGGCGTGACGTCACGTCGGGGATGACCGACGGCACCTTGCACTGAAAGATACGGCAGAACGGCTATTTTTGAAAAATGATAAAAAATACTTTTGTGCTGTTATGACACATAAAACGCTTATCAGCATGTTCCTCATCATGTGATAAAGGCATATCCGTGGTCGAAAATAGCCGAGACCCTCCCAATTTCCAACCATCGACCTGATAAGCAAAGGATGTAAGCGTAATCCTTAAGGGCGACTTTCCGTTACATATCTGTACATATGCAGCCTTATGGAAATCGGTAGTTTGGCGATTGGCGACGCGCGCGACATCTGTGCTGCGACTGTAGCGACACCTGGTGGCTGCTTTTCTGCTGTATGTAGGTATTGGGGTTTTGCCAGATGTGGTTCCTACTGCTACACCACTATGTGGACCCAATACTAGAAAAGTTATTTTGCTAGTAAAAGGCAAGCAAATTGAAAGTTGATTTATAAAATTGCTTATATATGATTACGAGATATTAATAAAGAAATTTGGATTGAATAATTATTTAAATATTCAACCGTGAAACTATATTCTGGTAGGTTTAGTAGAAATAAGTCCGTGCAACCTTGTATTTAGGGCCTTGGCTCAACCGTTGATGTCATTGGAAAGTCCACTAATTTTCTAGCGATAAAAACAGCAGCAATATGCTAAGAAATGGCCGGTTTTGAAGATATAAGACGATTTAAAAATCCTCTGCAGTTGCAGGAAAACAACGTAAAAACGCATCGAGCTTATATTTTTACTATGAATAAATCATTTTTTAGTAAGTTTTTAGATATGGTATCGATTTAATCAACAACTTTATTACAATATTTTTATTACTTGTAACTTTGTTTCAAAATAATATTTTCAAAAATGGCAACTGTTGGCAAGTAGCTTTAAAGCGATTGTGGCGCACCGCGCCATTATTGTCCTTAGGCCCCTTATGATGTCATCAAAAGTGGAGTGACATGGGCCTGACCAGAACGTAGATCACCTGGCCCACCAGAAATCCTAAAAAAATCAGAATTTTTGGAACAGCCGTTTTCTCGAGCATCAAGTTGTACTGATCTCAGGCAGCTTTTGCCAAATTGTCAGGGAACTCAGATTTGTTTTTCAATAGAAAAACACAATTCTAAAGAATAGTGTTTTAACTATTGACAACAAACCTTCGGTTACTGCTGATCGCTCTCCCTTTAACCCGCGCCCTGGTGGGGTCTGTTTATAACGCGACCTGGTGGGGGGGCTATTTTTTGCCCCCCCTCGATCTCTAAAACTACTGGACGGATCCGCAAAATCCAAACGGCGTTCGAAAGGCCTGTCATATTTGTCGAAGGAAACCAAATTTCATTGACCTCGGGGTCACGAATGACGTCACAGGTCAGGTCAAAGATGACATGTTTCACCGTTCACGGGTCATCTAGGGAATGCGCTATAACACCGAAGAAAACGCATTTTGTCGAGAATCAGCGATAGGGCGTCAGTTGCCTAGTAGATATGTTGCTATTAGAGGTCACTGACAATACCAGGTCAGGTCACAGGTCAGGTCACCAAGGGTCACAGGTCAGGTCATATGAGCCCAACTTTACTAAGGTTGTGTGATGCATGTTTTATGGCCAATTTTTCATTTCCAACTCAATGGTGTTGGTTATAAGACTATCAGGTATGGCTTAGGTCACTTTCTGGTGAAGTTCAGGTCAAGGTCAGGTCAAGGTCAGGCCAAAAAAGGTCAAATTTTAAAGTTGATAGTTTTGCAAAAAATGGGTATTGTTTCGATGCAGCTCGTCACGGGGAGTCTAATGGTGGTCTTTGTTTTGCGCTACGGGGTCTAGAATTGCTAAAAATTGAGTTTGAAAATTTGACGTCATCAAATTTGAACAGTTTTTTCGCTGTAACTTCGACAAAAAAAGAGGTATCAATCTCAAATTTGGTATGTGGATGGAAGGCAGTAAGTACTATCACATATATTCCGTTTTTTGCGATATTCAAAAAACTTTTTGGATTTTTCGATGATAATATCCAAAAAAAATATTTTTTGATTTTTGGGGGTCAAAATCCAAAAAATTCAAAAATCCGAGATAGCAGTTTTGTAGCCCTGTCAATTCTACAGCTTTTATGTTTTTATCATTTTTCTGTATTTGCAAAGCTATAGGCCTGACAGCTCTTCCCGCGAAACCCTTTTTTGGGTCGAAAACGGCAGAACATGACGTCACTCTGACGTCATTTCCGGCCAACCTATCATAGCCTTTGGAAAAAATTTTGGTCACAATGTGTAAAATTGATGTCCGGGAGGGTACTGAAAGTTTGGTGACGATCGGCGCAGCGGTTCTGGAGATATATCGAAAAGTCTAGAGGGGGGGGGCAAAAAATAGCCCCCCCCCACCAGGTCGCGGGTTAAGATCAAACAGTAAATCGACCGAATAAGGAAAAAAGCTAGAGGGAATGTGCCACCCTAAGGCCTGAACCATCAGTGAGGCTAGTTGCCAGTAGCAGTCATGGCTGCAGGCCGTGGTACCGAGATGGAAGTGGCCCGTTCACTCACATTTTTTTAGTAAACATCTGAGCAATAAAGTAGTTTTTACATGGCATACTAGAAACACGAACCATTTAAAAATTAATTGCCCGAATAACATAAAAATAATACAATTTACTGAAAATATACGCCGCTTTGACTAAAGTTTTAATGTTGTGTCTTTATCATTTTCTGAGAAATGTTGATTTAAAGTTGGGAACGTTTTTTCTGGGCCACCCGGTATATACAAACCAAATTTTAGATGGATACTTCTTTGTTTGGCAAGTTATAGCGAAAAAACTGTTCAAAATTGATGACGTCAATTTTTCAAACTCAATTTTTAGCAATGCTAGACCACATAGCGCAAAACAAAAAACCGCCATCAGACTCCCCGTGACGAGCTGCATCGAGTCGATAGGTACCCAATTTATGTAAAAATATCAACTTTGAAATTTGATCTAATTTGACCTGACCTTGGCCTGGCCTTCACCAGAACATTCTCTAAAATGACCCCAAAGGCTGCCTGACCCACATAATCGCATTTGGTATATAAAATGGACCATAAAACATGCATCACATGATATTTTCATATTGTGACCCTCAGTGACCTGACCTCTGTGACCTGACCTGGTATCAGTGACCTAAAACAGCAAAATATGTGTTTGGACGAACAATTCTCCGTCGATGATTTTCAATGATATGCATTTTACTCGATTTTACAACACATTTCTTGAAATGCCTGTGAACGGAGAAAATTCGACATTTGACCCAAGGCCGTATAAGAGAGGTAGAATCATCCCGCGATTTCCAATGGACCGGTCGCTAAGCATTAGCGTGACGTCACTGGTGGAGACCGGGCGGCGCCCGGCTCCAAGCTGTACGTCGGGTACATTTGGCACTGCATAGTTGTTATTACTGAACGTAACGACAACTAATGACTCTTTATAAGTTTGTACCCTCCTAAAGATGATTTCCTTGCCGGTACATTGCCGACCCGAGCCCCAGGGCTGACAATCATGGGATATGGGTCGGATGGGCGACCTCGCGACGGCAGAAGGAACGATTGCAATTGTTGTGTCCCGCACCGCCGATTGCATTCTCTATCTGCACCCGGGGGGAGCAGGGGGCACATGCCCCCATCGGATCAGGGGGCCTCTCGGGCCCAAGGGGCCTTGCGACGCCAATTGGCGGCTGAGGGTCCACGCTGGCATCTTTCGACTCAGAAGGGCCCCACAGGGCTCGGAAGAACACCTTATGTGCTCCAAAGCGCCACACTTATCTCCTTAAGAGCCCCACACCGGCTTTTTAGTGTCCCTTGTCGGCCTTTGAGGGCCCCTTGCCGGCTTCTCAGGGCCTATTGGCGACCTCTGAGGGCTACTTGCCGGCCTCTAAGGGCCCTTACCGGCCTTTCAGGGACCAGCAGCTCTAAGGGTTCCACACACGCCTGCAATGACTGTCTAAACCAATGGCTGTAGGCCCCACAACGGCGCCTGCGAGGGCCCTCACCGGCGGCTGTGAAGGCCCCACACCGCCACCTCTGAGTGCAACCGGCACCCCTGAATGAGGTCCCGAAACCAGTGCTTCTTAAGGCCATATATCGGCGGCTCTGGGGGCTCAATGCCGGAGCCTCTGCGGGCTCTGACGGCCTCAGACGGGACCTGCGCATCGGACGGCCACTCACCGGTGACTTTTGAGGGCCCCACACCGACGACTCTGAGGGCCCCACTGGCGTTTGAGCGTACCTTGCTGGTCTCTAAGGACTCCACAGGGCTCCCGAAGGCACCGCACACCTCTAAGAGAGCCCCTTGTTGGTCTCTGAGAGCCCCTGTCGGCCTGTAAAGGGTTCGAGCCAGCAGCTCTAAGGGTCCCACACCCGACTGTGACAACCCCACACTGCAGTGTCTCTAAGGGCCCACGACGGCAACTGCGAGGACCTTCACCGGCGCCTCTGAGCGCCCACAGCGGCACCTCTGGGGGCCCCGCACCAATGCCTCTGAGAGCCTCACACCGGTACCTGTGAGGGCCCACACCAGTGCCTCCAAAGGCTTCATAACCGGCGGCCCTGAGGGCCCAACACGGGTGATTTTGAGGGGGGCCTACCGAAGGCACCACACAATCCCGTAGTCTCGCTGAGTTTCTATCCCAATCCCATACCGGTTTCTATCCCAATTCCGGCTCAACTAATGAACAGCCCCCCCCCCCTCCATGGGTCAGCAGCGCCGCGCCGGTGCACCGGCGCGGTGTCGGGGGCCAGCGCCATTGGGGCGGCAGTCGGCCTCGGCCGCGCGCACTCAATGGTTAGCGCTTAGCACCGGCGGCTAGCGCACTCCCGGTGTGTTACCGGCCGTGAGCCGCTCCAAAACGGCTGCAAATTGCAATAACTAGTCGACATAAGTAGTAAGCAGATGCAGAGATGCAGGTGGATTGATGACCGGCAAGCTTGTGTGTTTTACGAGGGTGAAGGGTCGAAGTCGGCGGCTGAGTGGTGAGCGGATTTTATCAGATACCGGTTCACATGACCTTTGGCCAGGTCCTGGTACCCTGACGCACTCTTGGAGAGCCGAATCACAGCAAAAATCCATCCACCACTGTATCTATACGACTTGCTCTTTTTTGAAAACGTCTGCGTTTGGCCTTCTACGGGCCCGGCCGGCCGGCCGGCCCCGATTGGCGGTCCTCCAGTGACGTCACCGGTAGTGTTAAGCTGATTGGCGAATAATACATGGGAAGAACCGGGACGACATCCCCCTGATTTGACCTGATCTGTGACGTCATCGGTTTGACCGAGGTCAATAAAATTGGGTCACAAGGTAGTTTCCCATTGGGGCTATCCAACGCCGTTTGCTGCTTGTCGCTATGTTGCGTGGTTCTCGAGATCTTAGGCAGGGGGCCAAATTGCCCCCCCCCCCCAGCTCGGCAGACCCCGACGGGGCGCGGGTTAATATAATAATCACGAGTTCCGCTGCGCACTTAACGTATTTTTTCATGCATCAAATGCAGTTTTCATCTGGTTTTTTAAGATTTTGACATGGAAAGCTGGTGTAAATCGCACAGCCGCTATAACCTTGACCTTGTGACATACCGCTAAGACCGGCCGCTATGACAGGCCATTCCAAGTTCAAACATCCAAATGAATAACAGACGTCAGTTCTTATCATGCATGACTGGGAGTTATTGACTGGTGTAGATTCTTGTAGCTACATATTTTCTATGGCCGTGGCGAGTTTTATTGATATCGATGACAACGGTCGGAGAAGACAGTTTCGGGAACTCTGCAATCCGCCGGACACGATGGGTGACCCGGAGCTGGTGGCCAGATTTAGATTCAACACCTGTAAGGTGTGAATGCTGTAATGGAGCTAGTGGGAGACGAGGTGGCTCACCGAACTGGCAAAAGTCAGGCCATACCTCCCGTGATTCAGGTGCTGTGCGCTCTCCGGTATTTTGCCGCTACCATTTTCCAACTAGATGCCGGCGACAGGTTTAAAGGTAGTGTGCCAGCTT
This sequence comes from Amphibalanus amphitrite, assembly GCF_019059575.1. Taxonomy (NCBI): domain Eukaryota; kingdom Metazoa; phylum Arthropoda; class Thecostraca; order Balanomorpha; family Balanidae; genus Amphibalanus; species Amphibalanus amphitrite. The sequence continues at coordinate 249,093 of NW_024882325.1, forward strand.
TCTTGGACCATATGGAGTTAATGACCCGGATAAGGAGAACCGGATTTTTAGAACTTATCCATACCTTCAAAACTTATGGAAACGTCTTAAATTCTTCAAATTTTGAGTACCCCAGTGCAAAATTCGCCCCGACGGGTTGTCGGTCGTACCCCAACCACATTTCACACCACTATGAACAATAAATGCACACACTAAAATCGCTATTACCGATAGGCTCATCCAATCAAGTTTCGATAAACCCGTTCATCATCATCTCCTGCGGTTTCGAACACGCCTGTTAGGTGGCTTCTGATGCTCGTCGAGGTCGGAATTTCCAAATACGCGTGGTGCGTCGGGCCGCGCGCTCTGACTTCGGCCAAGAAAAATGCGTCAGCTGATCATTGTCATTTCTGCCACTTGCGTGTGGTGTAATGGGGTCATAACTTAAGAGACGGCTGTTTCATATCAATTATTTTACATAAAATCATATTTCAAACCACAAATTAATGTTCGACAGCCAAATTTAAGAAACAATACCAATACAGGCCTACAGTTTAATGCTCGACATTGTGTTGTCTACGATTAGACAGCTGATAACTCATTCCCGTACGTCGTATGGTCGTAACACTATAATGACCTTTGCTTATTGTCACAAGTGCGCCGCATTCGCGATTGTTGCCCGACGCCTGTTTGCAGGTGAGCCCACTACAGTTGTTATACGTATCTAAAAACCGATAAACTTTTAGGCGAAAAAGGCACCATTCCAGGCCCATTTTTGATTTTTTTGCGATATTAGGTAAAAACAGAAGCTTCTTTTCCTAGGAAAAATAAAACGGGAAATCTTTCAAAGGTGGCACACTACCTTTAACATGTCCCAGGCGAGTGTCTCATGCTGTGTGCATCGGGTAACCAAGGCACTCGCAAGCAAACTGGGAATCTTGGTTCACTTTCCTGGAAAGGATCACAGCTTCAAGAAATCCAACAAGAATTATACCTACAGCACCGATTCCCTAGTCATTGGCCTGATCGATGGCACACCGGATTCAAGCCCCAGCCCCCAGCCAGTGGCATCGATGCCGGAAGGTTGTTTCTTCATTAAACATTATTCTTTATGTGAACCGCAAACAGTACCACTACCACAGCATCAATGTACAGGCTCAAGATACCTAAAAGAAACAGGTCGGGTGTTTTGAGTAAAGCCCTGGTGACGTCACGTACATTTCTTATATGGAGAATTTCGCCTTTAAGGAAAATATTCTACAAACGAAGATTTGTATTTTATAAGCAAAAAATACAGTCTCAATTTCAATATGAAACTTATATAACTTAATTACAAAACTTGAAATCCTTTGAGTGTTTGTCCCAACCCCCTGCTATACCCTTGGTCACGTGACTAAAATGATAAACTGCGTTTTACAATGTTATGACAAACAGAAGTAATAAATATTAAAAGTGTACTATTTATGATGTTTTGGGCAGAAATCGTGTAAATATATCCTTAAATTATATATAATCTGTTGAAAAGAAGTCACGTGATGTTACCAGATTGTGCTCGGACAGCATCTTCTTGCACTTCGATTTCGAGTACTTTGTACCTCCATAGAGGCCTAATAACGGACGTTTTCAGTTATAAAATGAAGCGCTGAATCTAATAAAGGCAAAATGTAATCATTTGTTGCCCTTCAGGCTTGGCTATCCAGGCATGAATTTTGGCCAGTTTGTGTGCAAAGCCTATGGTGAAGGGAAAACTTCACGCCCAGCTGACGTCACAGACCTCGGCTACCAAATCGTGTCCGGTGGGGGTCGTACAGGCTATCGTGGACATCAAGAAGCGGTTCATGAATGTGGTCGCTCGCTGGCCTGGAAGCAACCGTGATAGCTTCATTCTGACCAGGGGGCGTCGAAGTCTAGTTTCTACCAACCTGGCACTCCCATGCCTACGTCACCACGAGGACGCCCGAGGGCATTTATATGTTGAAGATAGGGAAAATGGCATAGTTTAGAGCCGCCTGAAGGGCAACTTCGAGATATATGATAATGTAAATGTGTGCTAATATCATCATCAACATGTTAATAATCCAAATCCAGGGCCAATTAATCGATAACTTGTCACGTTTTCCAGTGGTGATGCGCTAACTTTCGTGGTTCTTGCAGCCAATAAGGGTGTTTCATAGTGCGATTCAGCCGCATTATCGACTTTAATGCCATAAACCGCCACGGAACATACGATTTGCAGCTCCCTGGCGTTATAGCTGCCAGTAGAGCCCCGGAGTCGGAGTCATGAAGTCGGTCGGAGTTGACAGTTCTGACCTGAGTCGTCGAGTCGGAGTCAGAGTCAATTTTAAAAGCTGGAGTCAGTGGCGGCGGAAGGTAATTTTGGATGGGGTGCAAAGTTTTCTCAAGGGGCCCCTCTGGAAGTTTTGGGCCCCCTTCATTTTTTTTTTGAGTGATTATTATTGATTTACGAAAAACGAAGATTTTGGAAAACTATCCCCATACACACAAGTTCTGTAAAAGGTTTGAAATTGCAATGTACCTACCTGCCTCAAATAATGAAAGCATAAAGAAGCAAATGCAGCTAGTTTTTTTTATCGGCTAATCTTTTAGTCTAGCCACCACCCGCAGCGTCTCAAACCATTTTTCTGGATCCGCAGAGGACCATTGAGGGCCCTACGAGACCGTTCCAAGAAGACCGTGTTTAGTTAGAAGCCCCTTGGAAACCGACCACATAGGGACTCCTCCAGAGAACTACATGACTCCCCAGACTGAATGGGCCCTCCGATCAGGGTCGGTCCCTTGAAAGTTGCTGAAAGGTTTCAGAAGGCAGTATGGGCTCGAAAGTCTTTTGAGGGCTCTCAGAAACCGGCATCGGACCCCAAAAAAGCCTGTATGGAGGCCCGCCCCTATGACCCATCCGGGCCAACCTGGGTACCGGTCCCACTTGAAAGGGACCGGTCGACCGCCCGGGTGGGCCTGTCGGGTCGGGTCGGCGCTCCCCTCGCCCGGGCGGTGGTTAGGGGGCACCCCCGGGAAAGATGATTTTCCGGGGGTGCGGGCGGGGGCTCGCGGCCCGTTAAAAAAAAAAAAAATGCGTCGCCTAGGCAGCTTTGAAAGGACACACGCGGCACCTAAGTTGTGCTTGCGCTCCTGATGCGTATATAGTAAAAGAACCGTGCCAGCTCCATGCCTAATGTGCGCTTACTTATTGCGTGTGTATTACTTCCTAGCTGTTCAAATAAATGAAAAAAGTGAAAAAAGCCTGAATGGAGGCCCTCCAAAGCCTGGATGGAGGCCACAGGAACCGATGTTTAGCCTAAAGAGCCGGTATGGAGGACTGAATAGAGGAAAGGGGTCTCAGTGGGGCCTTCAGGGGCAAGCGTTTGAGCCCGAAAAGTATGTGTGGGGTCTTAGAGGCAGGTAGACCCCTGAGGTATGCACGGGGTCACAGGAGCTCGCGTGTGAGCCCTAATATTCGGCTGGCGGCTACTAGAACCAGCATGGGGATTGTTAGAAGCTGCTTAGACCCACATTTCATGGGTCATGAGTCCCAAGAGTCGATGTAGGGGCCATAAAAGCCGGTGTAGGGCCCATGGCCCCATAAGTTCCGACATTGAGACTCTCAGAGGCCGGCAACGGGGCACAAAGAGCAGATAAAGTGCCTCAACGAGCCGACATGGGGCCTGAGAATCAGTGTGGAATTCCAGGAGCCTGCGTGAGCTCTCGGAGACCTTCGTATTTCGTAAGGTCCACAAAGGTCGTTTGATCCTCTGAATCTGAACCTCAATAGACCGTTGCAGAGCCCTCAGATGCCAGCATTGCCCTTGCAGCTGGTTGTGTTGAGGCCCTCAGAGGCCGTCGCTGGGCCGTCTGAAGCCAAATGGGCCCTCAGACTTGATTTGGGTCTAGGGCCGTCACAAGGGCCCTCAGAGACCGTCGTAGAGGCCTTCAGAGGCCAGTGGGCCCCTGGAGTCCTGTGGGACCTTCAGCGGTCGTCATGAGGGCCCTTAGTGGTCGTTTTAGGGCCCCAGGGGACAGAGCTCGTCGTGAGAGCCCTCAGAGATCATCGTAAGGGCCCTCAGAGGCTGTCATAGGGGCCCTCAGAGGCCAGCGTGGCCCCTGGAGTCTCCTTGGGGCCCTGGAGTCTCTGTGGGACTCTCTGCGGTCGTCATGAGGGCCCTTAGTGGCCGTTGTAGGGCCCCAGGGGACAAAGCCCTCAGGTGGGAGCCCTCAGAGATCGTCATAAATGGGCCCTCTGAGGCCGTCGTGGGGGCCCTTAGATGCCGCGTGGAGCACCAAACGCGGCTCGGGACACTTCTAGCCGGTGGGGGGCCCCAAGACTAGCATGGGGCGCTCCTGACCATAATTGGACATCCCGGATGATTCCACATCAGTGTTCGTTTCCCGATCACTGGTCTTCAGGAGAAATGTATTGGATGGTGCGACGGGCCCCTTGTACGGATTTTGGGGGTGCAAAAAGATATGTTTGCACCCTCGTGTTTTTCGATGGGGGTGCAGCTGCACCTCCTGCACCTCCTATTCCGCCGCCACTGGCTGGAGTCTGAGTCAGTCACCGAAATTCGATCCCCTCCGCAGACCTTTCAGGGTTCCGAAGTCGGAGTTGTGGTCGGTCGGAGTCGACAGTTCTGACCAGAGTCAGAGTCAGAGTCGATTTTGAAAGCCAGAGTCGGAGTCGGAGTCACAAAAAATCCATTGCCTCCGCAGACCTGCTAGGGCTGTGGAGTCAGAGTCGGTCAGAGCTGACATTTGAAATCAAAGTCAGAGTTGATTTTTGAAAGTCTGAGTCAGAGTCGGAGTCATCAAGAAACCCATCGACGATCCGCAGTACCATGCAGTAAGGACGCTGCCAATCGATGCCCTGAATTGCTATGAATTGAATGAATAGATGACAATTAATTAGGTACTTTCTATTATTCATCCCCTGCCACACTTACTTTCAGTAGAAAAAGACGCATTATTTGTTTGTTTATTTATTGATCAATATTTTTGAGCAGTTAGGGATACAGACACAAAACACAATGATAGCACCTCGCTAGTCGCTGGTGCAAATCATTGCTAGATAGATGTTGAAATGTGTTGCCATTGAAGAACCTACTGATTTTCCTGGCGGCTCCCGTTTTCAAGTAACTATTGGTCTTGCAAGATCTCTTGATTGCTCTGTGCTCACCGTCTGACGTCTTCCAAGGTTTTCTGAAAGCTAATCAAACGTTTCCATGGCTGCTCTTGATTGCATGGCGCTTGCTGGTTCTGGGTTCTTAATTGGTGGTTCTTGCGTCTGGTCCTGTCGCTTCATGTTCCATTCACATGACCAGGCATCGGGAAAATCCTTTTTGAAAGGATTGCATTCCCAATCCACATTCCTTGTGCCGAAGTGGATTGCATTCCTACCCGCAATCCCCTTTTTTTCACTTGGATTGTGATCAAATCCGCAATCCTTTTTTGCAATCCTGTTGTATCATTATGTGCACTAGTGGATCTGGGGGAGGGAGGGGGGCATATGGCCGTGCCTCTATCCCCAAATCACCCATTTCTAGTACCTAGTCTAGGGAGGGAGGGGGGGGGGGCATATGGCCGTGCCTCCATCCCCAAATCACCCATTTCTAGTACCTAGTCTTGCGAGTAATTCCTATCTAAGGCACAGGTATTTTATGGGAAATATTTTTTGCGTCAAACACCCCCACATTTAAACCTCTACCCAACCAGTGTTTTATATTTTTAAAACTCGCCCTCAAATCCGTAATTTTGCCCTTCCTATGTAGTTCATCAGCGTATATCATTTTGAGCGTTTAAATTAAAAGCGTTTAAATTATTTCAAGTTTCGATGTAAAGCCCTTGATAGCAAAGTACATTAAGCCGATGAAGCCGATCTCATAATTTTCAATCGCAACAAACCATTTCAAAGCACTTATCAAACACAATCCGGATTGGAGTGCAAAAATTGGAAATATGATGCAATCCAATCCGCAATCAAATCCTGTTTTTTGGAATGGATTTCAAATCCAGGTGCAATCCACCAAAAAGGAATGCAATCAGGATTTTGCAATCCTGCAATCACAATCCTACCGATGCCTGTTCACATCACATTAAATTTCTAATGGTACAGACACTTCGGTATTCTTATAAAAGTACCTTTCATTTCACTATCAGTCGACTTGCATTTACCCCTGTGGCCTGCTCGCCCTTTTATTTCCACGCTAGAATCTACCAATTATTGAAAAGGTCTCGGATACAAAAAACAAGAAAAGTGTGTCAGGTCAAATAATTGAGGGACGGTCCTAGAAAACCAGAAAAAAATCAAAAAGCCTGTCCATCTCACTTCCCTCACTTCATAACAAGCAGCAAAACATGCGAAAGAGTCCTTAGCAACGCCCTAGCAACGCATTTGTCTGAAGTGCGCAATATGTGTCACATCTGGAAAATTTAGTAGCTACTTGATTATTCAACTAGAGTTGGACTATATAAGCTAGGCTTTTATATAAAAAATAAGTGTTTGCTTATTGAATTTATAGCAACTGGTCCCTTAACCCGGCAGTTGCTGGGGTATTTCGCCACCCACCGTTTGCTGGGGGGGGGGCGTTAAACGCCCCCAGCCGATAACTCGAGAACCAATAGGCGCAGCGAAACGCACCAGGCGGCAAACGAAAGAGCGCGACGAGACGCTTCAGATGAGTACTTTAAAGTTGAATTTTGAGGTCACAGGTCGGGTCAAGGTCAGGTCAAACACCTGAAATCGGGCTTTCAGTAGCATTGACTTCAGGACTTCGCAATGGGCACCTCTCGCCATAAACTCTGTCAAAACGGTGCACAATCCACCCTATAAGGCCTACAAGAGTGTCAGCTCCATATAGGGGTCAGTCAAGCATAGGTCAGGGTCAAGGTCAGGTCAACCGGGTAGGCACATATCCCCGAAAATCAAAACTGATATTCGCAGCCTGTGACACATGTTTTATAGGTAATTTGGGGCGTAGAACACGATGGAGACATTCATTTTATCATATGTGAACGTGTTTGGCTCAAAAACTTCAATTTAAGAAATTCATGTATCATGGTCGTGAAGTAGTCACGAAAAATTGCCAAGATTCAGTTCAAGATTTTGGAAAATGCGGAACAATAATCAATAATCGAAGATAGCCATTTGATTGATCATGGTATTGGCAGTCTAATGGCGTTTACGGCATGTCTGTATGTCTATTCTGTGATTTTATATGATTTTTTGAACATATGCGGTTTTTGGTCGAAAACTCAGAAATCATGACGTCACCAAAACCTCGATATCTCAAAAATTTTCCGACCGATTTTTTTGAAACTTTGTCACAATAAACTTCAATCAATTCCCTACAGGTACCCAAAATTTGGCGCGCCTGCGGCGCGCCGTTTTTATGCTATGGCCCGGCGAAAAAAGTGGGGGCGTTTAACGCCCCCCCCAGCAACTCGCGGGTTAACTTAGAAATAATGATTTATTACAGAAAAAGGCTTGTTTGCGACATATTTGTAAAGAAACAACGGAAATAGCTTTGACTCGTGCGCTATTCTAGTACATTTTTGGTAGAAAACTTCGTCCAACCTTATGTTTTAGGGCCTTGATTCTGACCAAGGCCCTAAATACAAGGTTGCACGGACTTATTTCTACTAAACCTACCAGAATATAGTTTCACGGTTGATTATTTCAATAATTATTCAATCAAAATTTCTTTATTATTATCTCGTAATCATTTATAAGCAATTTTATAAATCAACTTTCAAGTTGCTTGCCTTTTACTAGCAAAATAACTTTTCTAGTATTGGGTCAACATAGTGGTGTAGCAGTAGGAACCACATCTGGCAAAACCCCAATGCCTACATACAGCAGAAAAGCAGCCACCAGGTGTCGCCACAGTTGCCACTTGGTCGCCACACAGATGTCGCGCGCGTCGCCAATCGCCACACTACCGATTTCCATAAGGACGCATATGTACGGATATGTATAGGAAAGTCGCCCTTAAGGATTACGCTTACATCCTTTGCTTATGAGGTCGGTGGTTGGAAATTGGGAGGGGCTCAGCTATTTTCGACCACGGATATGCCTTTATCACATGATGAGGAACATGCTGATCAGCGTTTTATGCGTCATAACAGCACAAAAGTATTTTTAATCATTTTTCAAAAATAGCCGTTCTGCCGTATCTTTCAGTGCAAGGTGCCGTCGGTCATCCCCGACGTGACGTCACGCAGGGAATTTGCCAGATTTTCCTACTAGACTTCGACACCCCCTGATTCTGACCAACAGTGAGGTATGTTTTTTATTTTGGTAAATGACCCATTTTGACCCATTGTTTCTTTCTTGTCGAAAATTAACGTCTTTGTTGTCTGACTGACATTGGTTGCTACTTGCTTCATTGTAGGTTTTCAATGCATTCGAGGAAGGGTTTCGCCCGGCCTGCTACTCGGCGACTCTGGCTACCCGTGCAAAAGGTTGCCGATGACACCGTATTCCACAATCCACAAGGAGCACCTCAAGAGCGGTTCAACAAAGCACACAAGGCATCAAGGGTGGGAGTGGAACAGGCATTCGGTGTTCCGAAGAGACGGTTTCACGTCCTTGGCACGGCGAGGTTCGCCTTGCGACGGTCCTTGTACCGCAGCTAGTCGACCCCGCCGAAGTTAGTTGGTAGCACTGGCCACTGCTGCTCCACGGCGTACATTTCCTACCAGCCCATAGGGTTTACATGTTAAAAGGCCTGTTTTCGGCGAGCGATATCTCGGTCAACCTATGAAGGAATCAATATTTATTAGTCTCAAATGATAGATCGATGAATTTTCTTTCGACAATTCCTCTACCATTTTTCACGAAACCCAGCCGATCTTCTACGGCGTACGGGGTAAAAATTTCTCTGCACGCCAGCACCCGCGATCCGCCTCTCCGATCGTCGGCGCGCGGTCCTCTGTAGCGCAGTATGTAGCGTATCGGGCTACGGATCCGATGATCGTGAGTTCGAATCCTGGGAGCGCCGTGTGATTTTGGCTAGAATTGAATGATGTAGATTCTTGAATGTTTGCATAATTAATTACTAATAGCTAATTGAATGGATCTGCCCACTAATCGGCCCCTAGGACCTGTTATTTAACCCGCGCCCGGCTGGGGGTCCTGGATTTCCACGCCCTGCTGGGGGGGGGGGGTGTTTGAACACCCCCCCTTGTAACTCGGCTCCTGGGCCACGTAGCGATACGCGGAAGGCGGCGTTCGAAAGAGCGTAAAAAATAATGACGAAATCACTTCGGTCAATTTTTTGGTCAGGTCAAAGGTCAGGTCACCAGAGGTCATTGAAGGCAAAATTTCGCCGATTTCCAGGTCGAATGTCGAAAATTTCCAAGAAGCTAACGCATAACTCGGGAACCAATAGAGCTACAGCGCCGCGGAAAAGCGCATTCGATAGCCCTATTAACGCCCTTTCTGGATAATTCTCTCAGATTTGACCTAACGTCAACGGTTTTGCCTGCAGGGGGCAAAAACTGCAAAAATGGCCGATTTTTTCGGAAACAGTTTTTCTGCAATAACTTTTGACCCAAGCCTTGTACGAGCTTACTTTTACCGGCATCGTGTTCCTCTCGTCAAGACGCATCGAATGAACTATAACTTGACCTTGAAAGGTAAACTTGAAAATTTGACCTCAGGTCAAGGTCATGACCTGACCGGAAAGGGTCATGTTGCATATCAGTCGATCCGTATCGTCGAGCTGAACACATATTAGGCGTTTTCATCGCTCTAGCATGCCTCTATCAAAAGTTATTTGCGAAAAACTGTTAGATACCATTCGTGACCTAAGATGACCTCAAGGCACAAACAAGGGTCACGGACACCATTTTCATATTCAGTGTGTCTAAACCACTTGTAATTTGGTGTTTGGGAGTGTTTATAATGTCTTTTGTCCAAAAGAGGCGCATTTCAATTTTCTCCCATTGACTTATAATGGGGAGGTCGCAAAATTGACCTGACCTTAGGTCATCGATATCAAAATTCTGAGATATACATTTTGTACATGCTATTGCTCTTAGCAATCGCTAAAAGTTTCAAAGCGATCGGTCACTCGGTGTAGCTATGACAGACATTGAAACTTTTTATGAGGTGAGATCACTTCAAGTGACCTGGTGACCTGACCTTGAATGACCTTGGTCTGAAATTTTCACAACATGTGTAGAATTGATGTATGATAAGGTGTACCAAAAACGGCGGCGCTCCGCGCCGCCGTTTTTGAGATATTCGCGAAAAACCACAAGGGGGGGGTGTTCAAACACCCCCCCCAGCAGGGCGCGGGTTAAGGAATATAAGAAATGAATGTCACGTGCGCGTCACCTGCCAACCATAAGCGCTACCATATTCTAGTTTGAATAATTTCTTGCTAGTCCTGACCACATATAGTAGGTTTTCTAGTAGTTTTACTAGAAATTCCTGCCAAAGTTCGTCCTACCCTTCACTCAATATACCCTGGCAGCTAGCGGCCGCTTGTGCAGTGCTGCACAACCTGGCTATCGACCTCGGACAGCCGGAGCCGTCCGAGCCCCCCAGTGAACGACCCTCAGCCAGACGAGATTCCGTACGCCGGCCCGGATGTCAGCGGCGCAACGTACAGGGCACAGATAACTGAGGCCTAAGAGATGTTTTTCGTAATCCAGCGTAGATGGGTAGCCAATAGCCATACGGCTTCCACGGTTGACAGTGATGACATCAGTCATCTTTTTTGCAAACTCGTTAAAGATTTGGGCTGTTCGGGGATTCGAACCCCGGACCTTTGTATTAGCGCTTCAATGCTTTACCTCTGAGGTATACAGACCAAGTAATTCAACGGGCTTTTCTGCCAAGTTTTATGCGGATCATTCTTAAGTGTTGTTTTTATTCGCTGGGACTGAGAGCGTGAGATGTTTTTCGTACTCCAGCGTAGATGGGTAGCCATACGGCTTTCACGGTTGACAGTGATGACATCAGTCATCTTTTTTTGCAAACTCGTTAAAGATTTGGGCTGTACGGGGATTCGAACCCCGGGCCTTTGGATTAGCGCTCCAATGCTCTGCCTCTGAGCTATACAGACCAAGTACTTCAACGAGCTTTTCTGCCAAGTTGTTACATGCTGACATGTATTGCAATAAACGAACCAAACATGTTTTGTCAACAGTCAGGCTTGTGGCAACATTAGGACCACCCTTGGCTCATCAGAGAACGAGCTTAGAACCACTAGGGCCGGCCAAGATCCTTACAGATAAGGTTGGGACGCCAGTCACGTGATCCTTTTTCTGCTTTTCCCAACCTAACTCACGATTTTCATAAGCCTTGATTTATTCCTTGCACGGAGGCGTTTGTAGTTATTTTATATACAAAAACTAATTCAATGATATTTGAAATTAACAAACAGATTTTACTTGCAATCTCAAACAAAAATTGAATTTATTCGCGTTTCATTAATCTTAATCAGCTGGCAACCATCACCCATCGTCCTCGATGTAGTCGAACTTGGCGCACTCAGATAGTGTTCGAAATTTGTGACGCTTACTTGTTGCTATGGCGACCGAGCAGTACCTACGATTTTCATTTGTCAACAAGTGGTTGTGGAGCTGACGCTTACACTTTTGAACACAGTCTTTATGCGTCAGTTTGTTTTACGCGTCATATCTGAAACATGTTTCGTGAGGCTCCAAAACCATTCAATTCATCTTCAAAAGAAGTGTTTTGTAACATTTTTGATGTTTTTTGGGCTTAATTGCTAGCTCCATTCATCCTATCTTGCGTGAGGATAGTCACCACTCGGGGACCAGTCGTTGAAACCAAGAAACAACGAAGAGGAGAAGGTCTCGTAAAAAGTCGCAGCAATTGCATTGAGCATTAAATGACGAAAACATTTTTACCCCCACCGCCCCAGGCGATCACGTGCCGTCACCCACCTGGCAGAAGCAATATTTTTGATGACTCCGCACTGAAGCATTAACTTACAAGTGGCTGCAATCGGTTGATTTACATGCTTTCTGGTCAGCCAACCGGAATAAAATATGTAGATGTTCGATTTTTCAAAATTAGGTGTTAAAAACCTCACTACCACTCACCTTAAAAACATATGGAAAATTTGAAGACAGTGCTTTTTGCAACACCAAACAAGCAGCAAATTGTCCTCATTTCAGATGTCGCTAGCACCCATATTGCAATAGCGACCCGTTTCTCCATAGGTACTAAGTCTGCAATGCTTGTTGGGTCTGAAGCCACAGGGCCTACTACAGCTTGAAAAGTCTGGTATGTCATCTGAAAAAGTTACCAATGTCATGTCTCTAATATTATTTTCATGACATAATGATTTCGCCAGAGCGCATTGCAACTTAACCCCTGAACTCAAAGAAATGTAAAAGTTTGTTACATTATTCAAAAGGTAAGAAAGGGAAGAACGGTGAACATTTGGAAAAACTGAAGGATATTCAGCTATGCTATAGGCCATTCACTGTTTGTCAGATTAACATTCAAAATTATGGCATTAAGAGCATTACTTCACGCTACACTTTTACTAACTAATAAAGTAGGACTTATCAGTACGAAGATATTGTTGGTAAAATGTATGCATACCCTGAAATGGTCAATCCATTGCTCGTTTGTGAATTCAGGTACATCAATCTCCCAAAACGATGAAGTTCTCAGTTGTCTTTTCGTTCGTATAGACTGAGACAAATGATCAGATATTCCCAACACCAGTCTCAGTTTTGACGAAAACCGAAGCCGTTCTTGGTACCGATCACCTCTCTGATTCACATTCAATGTGGCAAGCTTAACCTTTAACCAGACAATCACAAGAACGCATGCCCAAATAGCCTTCTCTTCCTCATCCATCTGAAAAAAGAATGAAAGCTGAGTGGTTAAACCAAATCCAATTGTTGGGGAAAGTAAATAACAAAGCATGGATGAAGTTATGACAGAACTGCATAACAAGACATTCCAGGGTGGTTCCACTGCACCCAGCTGTCTATAATGAACCAAGATTTGCAAAGACGACAAAGTTTGAATCCCAGGGTCGTATTCAGCGAATCTTGGGAAAACGGTTCATTTTAAAGCTTAGCAAGTGGAAGATGAGTATGGAAAGCTGATTAAATTTTGTGTTAAAACAATTCCCTGCGAATGCAATGGAGGATGACGTCAAGTGAGGAAGTTAGTAGACCTTTTCCACTTACACTTTATAGCCATTCAAATTCACAGTGAAATAACAAATCATGCCAATTCATGGTGTGTCAAAAGTGGAAATAGCCGGTGCGCCATCTGGCAACCCGGCAGCCCGCCGCCATAGGGAAATTCGTGTTTTTTGTCGCTTATTTGCTCCTTATGAGTCACTTGATCTAATTAGAGCTTAACTAGGAACGAGGCGGATCACTTGGACGTATTTGGCTCCCAAATACGTTGTTTTGGAGCCAATACCTCGGAAACCCTATCCGCCCAATGCGAGTTTTTAAGAGTCTACATGCCCAAATTAACGTTGAGCGCGGCCGTTTTCGGTCGGTTTTCCGCGACCTTTTGGCGAAATCGCCTTATTTATTCAACCAGGGTGGACTAATTCGCTTAACTAGGAATAAGGCGTTGAAGAGAATTTGTAAAGGAACAGAGCTGCGCAAAAATATTTTTTTGTATTGTTACAACTGTATCCGACCTCGAACGATAAATATTCTATCCACTTCTGTGTATCTCTTTCCTTTGCTTTTTCTGTTTGCCAGCCTAATTTGAGAAGCAAAAAATCAAGTTTCTGTCCTCTGAAATGAAGTCTGTTTCACAAGATTTTCTGATGAATGGTGTACATTTTTCAGGTCTCCTTTTGCCTTCTCCAACTGTCACTGATTCCGCCAAAGCGGAATTCTGAGCCGATTGATGTTCTTCTTCCATCGTTTTTTTTTTTCGCTGTGTTTCCTGTCCTTCAAATCCGAGGGAATGAATGGGCACGTATACCTGGAATAAGAGCCTGACGGTATGTTTGATTCTGAATCTTCTGGTATTCCATCATGTTTGCCTTCCTAGCCGTTTTCGCTTGACGAACATTTCAATTTGCTGCCCCTGCCCAAATCTTTGCGACATTGACTGCATAGCCGTGAAGAAGCTGTGATGAGTCCCTGGTGGTGTTTCAGTAACAAAGTTGATGGCCGTTGAAGGCATGTAATTATTAGCCTGTCGTGCTTCTTCAATGGATCAGAGCACGTTGAAGATTTCCTAACCATAGTCTAAGTGATGCATGACGTGGTAAAAAGAAAGTAGAAAGAATGAATGAAAAAAAAACTTAGATGACACCTGTCCTTAACCTGGGGCCACCAGTTATAACATCAGATTCTTCAAAAAGAATCTAAGATGAAACCAGATCAAACCGGCTGACAGACTGGTCTGTTGAGGATTATCAAATGACAGATGTGACATATAAGTGCATGTATGGCCTAAACTTTTGAATTCATTTTAAAAGAATTCATTTTTTTGCGTTTTATCTCTTTTAAAACCAGTAAAACGCCTTTTGGGCGAAGAGCGAGCGAGCGAGATAGTGAGCCCTGCACGTGCGGAAGGGCGAGAGGGTGCTTCCAACGGGCTTGCGCAAAACACCCTCCTAGCCGGTCGCTAGCGGTGTGCCAAATTTGGACGCAATCGGCCCAGCCGTTCCTGAGATCTGGAAGCGGCATTCTGCACGTGCGCACGTGCAAACGGGGTCCAAAATGACTTTTGCACGGCATCCTACTAACTAGTCCCCAACCGTGTACCAAATTTGAGCGCAATCGGCCCAGCCGTTCTCGAGATCTGGAAACGCCCCCTGCACGTGCGCACGTGCAGTAGCATCCTAACCGCAACACATGGGAATGCATTGCCTGGTGGGTGCCTACCTGTATGCCAAGCTTCAGCGAAATCGCCCCAGTAATTACCGAGTTCAAGGCCCTCTAACCAGGTATGGACATCGGCCAATCGGGGCGAATCACGGCCGGCGGGAGGATGACGTCATCGGCCCATGCTCCGCCGACTCCGCCCACCCACGGCAGCGAAACTGAATGGCGTTTGCGCCAATTGTTTCGTGATCGATTTTATCCAACTGGAATGCAATAAACGTTCAGCGGCCTCTTAACCGGGCCGGTGCTCTGAGATTCCACGCCGGGCCGCGGGGGGTGTTTGAACACCCCCCCCCCCCTCCTTCTAACTCGGCTCCTGGGCCACGTAGCGACACGCGGTAAGCGGCAATCGAAAGAACGTCAAAAATAAGGACGAAAACACTTCAGTCATTTTTTGGGTCAGGTCAAAGGTCAGGTCACCAGAGGTCACCAAAGGTAAAATGTTGACTATTTCAACATTTTGGAAACTGCCAACGGCTATCTCGGGAACCGATAGAGCTACAGCGCCGCAAAAAAGCGCATTCGATAGCCCTTTTACCACGGACGTATAAATAAACTGGACTGACGATCCCAATGGACCTCCTATGGAAGATAGTGAAGCCGACAAGGCGCCATTTTACGTTGCCAAAAACCCGTGCTCTGAAAGGTCATCGAGCCAATACAATTGGAATTGCGTCTAAACGGATGCTCGGATCGAGATGCTGGTGGTACTGTTCGACGGGTAATGCTTTGAGGCAGGTGATGATGCATGTCACAGGTCATTCGGTGTCACGTGGCGCGTGCCACGTGCCGACAAAGTCAGGAAGGGCAAAAACCTTTAAGCGACGCTCCAAATTAAACGGTGGGCAACACAGGTGCCAAATTCACAGTTCACATGTCCCGGTGTTTGACCATTAACATATAGTATGTTCGGCAGCAGGGGGTGCGGAATGCACGCGCCAGGGGCGAAAAACATGTTTTGAGGAGGCATCCTCCGATTACGGAAAACCTTGACCTAGGCACACCAAATTTGGCACACTGACACGTCTGGACGAGCGCTTTAAGGCGCTGTGCAAATAGATGTGCTGGGGTACACGGTGCACGTGCTGTGCACGTGCAAACCTTTTGATGTTGCACTCTGTGTCACATATACGGGCAGAGCGGGTAGCGCTAGCAAGCTCAAAGTGCCAAATTTACACAGGCCACCCGGAATGCATTCCCGCATAGTTATTGAGCATATCCATCTCCTGGTGGACCCCGAAGGTGCGCTCTGCACGTGCAAAAATTATCCGCGCCGGGCGGTGGGGATGCTTGGACACCCCATGTAGGTTTATGTAAATATCTCGAAAACGGCGTTGTGGAGCGCCGCCGTTTTTAGCACACCCTTTCATGCATCTTTTTCACACATGCTGCATAACTTTCAGACCCAGGTCACTCAAGGCTAGGTCACCAGGTTACGTCCAAGTGGCCTTACCTTAGGAAAAGTTATAATGCCCGTCATAGCTACTAGTGGTGTCAATCGGAACTTAAATCTTCGGAATTCCGATCTTGTCCAATGTCCGATTCGGAATTCGGTTGGACAATGACAGCAGGCTTTGGACAACATTGGACATTCGCCTGCTACACCTCGACATTTTTATAAAGTAATCGTGTTTAACATTGATTGGCTATATTAGAAAGCTCAGCATTCGATATGATTAACATTTCCGAGCTGGTGACGCTTCATTAACCCGCGCGGGGCTGGGGTCTCCAGCCGAACGCGCGGGGCTGGGGGGGGGGGGTAAATTTTACCCCCCTGTTATCTCCCGAACTAATGGTCCGATTTGGAAAATTCAAACGCCAATCGAAAGCTCTCATCACGAACTACTAAAAGCATGTACTTAATTTAAAGTTTGAGGTCAAGGTCAAGGTCAGGTCAAGGGTACAAATTGCAAGTTTCTACAGTATCGGCCTTGCACCGTAGTTGCCGAAGAATGGAGTCATGGACTGAGACTGATCGCTCAAAACGTGTTCTTAGGCTACCAAGACAATATTCGTTGCATACGATATCATTCAGAGGTCAAGGTCAAGGTCAGGTCAGGTCAGGTCAGGTCACCAAAAAACAAAATATAGAAAAGGGCATGTGCGACACATGTTTTATGGGTCATTTTACTCATAGAATTCAATAGGCACACTCAATAAGTGATATGGACCACCTCTGGATGAATTTCAGGTCGAGGTCAGGTCAAGGTCAGGTCAAGTGAGGTCAAATTTTGAAGTTGGTTGTTAAGGCCTAGAAAGGTGTCTACCTGATGCAGTTTTTCACGGCGAATCGAATGGTGCTATTTTTGTTTCCGTACGAGGTCTAGAACTTCCAAAAAAGTCATTTTTCAAAAAAAATGTGTGTCGTGACGTCATAAAATTTTGAATAACTCCCACATTTTTGAACCGATTCTTCCAAAATTTGGTATGTAGGTGCACATAGACCACTTCTCTGACATATATTCCGGTTTTTTCGATAGACTCAAAATTTTGGATTTAATAATGATTTTCCCAAAAAAGTCAGTTTTTTGAAAAAATTTAGGCCAAAATCCAAAATTTTCAAAAAACCGAGATAGCCATTTGATAGACAAAGTAAAATTACGCATAACCTTTTTTGTTACGTCTTGATTCCTTTAAAAATGAAGATGTTAGCGGCGTTTGAACTTTTGCCGTTTTTGAGGCGAAAATGGCGAACATGACGTCACTAAAACGTCAATTTCTCAAAAATTTTCCGACGGATTTCGCTCAAATTTTCAGGGAACGTGTCAAATTGATGTAAGAAAAGGTACTGAAAGTTTGGCGGCGCTGCGCGCCGCCGTTTTTGAGATATCGCAAAAATTCGCGAGGGGGGGGGGGTAAAATTTACCCCCCCCCCAGCCCCGCGCGGGTTAAAAGCAAATTAGATAACAGTGTTGAGTGTAAAGCATTGCGTAGGTGTCGGACATCTTTGGACAAATGGCTGGCTCGGACATTTTTGGACGGACAGTCGACGTAAGTATTGGACATTGGACGGACATTGGACATACGTTTTCTGAAATTGACACCACTAATAGCTACACAGACTGAACAATCGGTCTAAAACGTTGGCAGCGATTACTAAGAGCACCATATATACGTAAAGTACCTCTACCTCGGTAGTTCACTGTCACTGGCCTAGGGTTCTGTTGATTTTGCAACCTTTCTATTATAGGTAACGGTAAGTCAATGGGAGACAATTGAACTGCGCTTCTGTTGCACGAAACTCATATTAACATACTTAACAATGCACTCAAATAACGGGACACGGGTAGCAGGGAAACGTGACATATTTAATCGGGAAATAGCACCTGTGACCTCTACTTATGTCCTGGGGTTATTTCAGGTCATGACAGCCATCCACAACATTTTGGCAGTAATCTTTGGCAGATACATGCAAGGGCGCTGAAAACACTTTTGATATGTTTAGTTCAACTTCGTAAATTGAGGTTGTTGCGAGTTCTACGGGTCATTTATCAGGAATGTCATGTTTGTTTTGATCACAGCTGATGTTTTCATGCATTTAGGCCAGGTCGGGTCAGGTCAGGTCAGGTCAACCAGTAGGTGTCCTGCCGCTTATCCATAGTAGGTGTCAACCACCACTGATGGCGTCGTAGCATGTTACGAAGGCAATGAAACTATAACTTCTTAAATGTTAAACTGAATGCTAAGTTCGAAATCAGCTCCAAAAACTGTCCTAGAAACATGTAAAACTCGAAAAGGTGAACAAGGTCATTAAAGGTCAGTGACCTTGACCTAATTTTCACGTGACCTTGACACCCACCATATTGCATGTGACCAGCATCATATCACATGTTTGAACGCTTGAGTTGAATCCACGAAAAGACAGCAAACGCGCAGCTAGTGCGCGCCGACGTACGCCGAATCGCGATTCCGGCCAAATGCATAGTCTCGTAATAATAACTTAATATCAGATGCTGATTTACCGCTACTCAGTCAAGTTAGAACCATTTCTTGGCCGCGGTCACCGGTCCACGCCACCACATAATCGTACCTATTACACCGCGCTTGCTCAATGCTCAGTTCGTATTGTAAAAGCACTGCGGCACAGCATAGATGCAGGCGCTCTGCTACTGCCATCTATGGGTGAAAGATGAAGATAATGGTTGTTGCGGTACAGTATCACTACAGGCGCCGATAATACTTTATAATTGTACTTTTTGTGTTGACTGCAAGAGCTTTTGCCTTTTGCGCTACCTACAATTAATCTTTTTTGTCATTTTTTTCATTTTTATGTTGGTAAATGAAGCGCAGTTCAATTGTCTCCCATTGACTTACCTATAATAGAAAGGTCGCAAAATCAACAGAACCCTAGGTCAGTGACAGTGAACTACCGAGGTAGTGGTACTTTACGTATGCTCTTAGTAATCGCTGCCAACGTTTTAGACCGATTGTTCAGTCTGTGTAGCTATGACGGGCATTATAACTTTTCCTAAGGTAAGGCCACTTGGACGTAACCTGGTGACCTAGCCTTGAGTGACCTGGGTCTGAAAGTTATGCAGCATGTGTGAAAAATATGCATGAAAGGGTGTGCTAAAAACGGCGGCGCTCCACAACGCCGTTTTCGAGATATTTACATACACCTACATGGGGTGTCCAAGCATACCCACCGCCCGGCGCGGATAATTTTTGCACGTGCAGAGCGCACCTTCGGGGTCCACCAGGAGATGGATATGCTCAATTACTATGCGGGAATACATTCTGGGTGGCCTGTGTAAATTTAGCACTTTGAGCTTGCTAGCGCTACCCGCTCTGCCCGTATATGTGACACAGAGTGCAACATCAAAAGGTTTGCACGTGCACAGCACGTGCACCGTGTACCCCAGCACATCTATTTGCACAGCGCCTTAAAGGTAGTGTGCCACCTTTGAAAGATTTCCCATTTTATTTTTCCTAGGATAAGAAGCTTCTATTTTTACCTAATATCGCAAAAAAAATCAAAAATGGGCCTGGAATAGTGCCTTTTTCGCCTAAAAGTTTATCGGTTTTTAGATATGTATAACAACTGTAGTGGGCTCACCTGCAAACAGGCGTCGGGCAACAATCGCGAATGCGGCGCACTTGTGACAATAAGCAAAGGTCATTATAGTGTTACGACCATACGACGTACGGGAATGAGTTATCAGCTGTCTAATCGTAGACAACACAATGTCGAGCCTTAAACTGTAAGCCCGTATTGGTATTGTTTCTTTTATTTGGCTGTCGAACATTATTTATGGTTTGAAATATGATTTTATGTAAAATAATTGATATGAAAAAGCCGTCTTATAAGTTATGGCCCCATTTCACCACACGCAAGTGGCAGAAATGACGATGATCAGCTGACGCATTTTTCTTGGCCGAAGTCAGAGCGCGCAGCCCGACGCACCACCACCGCACCACAAAGTATGAGCAGAAGCCGCGCCCAAAGCCAGGGCCCCGGTAACGTGAGGTAGCCGAGTCGGGGCAGCGAGCGCTGACCCAAGCCGGGGCCGCAGCTTTGGGCGCGGTCTACCGCATCCCCGCGGGCAGCCCCGGGCTATCACATGACACCGGGAGGACGCGCGGCTCCGGCTTGGGTCAGCGCACGCTGCCCTGACTCGGCTACCTCACGTTATCGGGGCCCTGGCTTTGGGCGTGGTCTACCGCACCACCTAACAGGCGTGTTCGAAACCGCAGGAGCTGATGATGAACGGGTTTATCGAAACTTGATTGGATGAGCATATCGGTAATAGCGATTTCAGTGTGTGCATTTATTGTTCATAGTGGTGTGAAATGTGGTTGGGGTACGACCGACAATCCGTCGGGGCGAATTTCGCACTGGGGTACTCAAAATTTGAAGAATTTAAGACATTTCCATGAGTTTTGAAGGTATGGATAAGTTCTAAAAATCCGGTTCTCCTTATCTGGGCCATTAACTCCATACGGTCCAAGAAAGCTGGCACACTACCTTTAAAGCGCTCGTCCAGTCGTGTCAGTGGGCCAAATTTGGTGTACCTAGGTCAAGGTTTTCCGCAATCGGAGGATGCCTCCTCAAAACATGTTTTTCGCCCCTGGCGCGTGCATTCCGCATCCCCTGCTGCCGAGCATACCATATGTTAATGGGCAAACACCGGGACATGTGACCTGTGAATTTGGCACCTGTGCCGCCCACCGTTTAATTTGGAATGTCGCTTAAAGGTTTTTGCCCTTCCTGACTTTGTCGGCACGTGGCACGCGCCACGTGACACCGAATGACCTGTGACATGCATCATCACCTGCCTCAAAACATTACCCGTCGAACGGCACCACCAGCATCTCGATCCGATCATCCGTTTAGACGCAATTCCAATGGGGTTGGGAACTCGATTTTTTAAGAATGCATGAAAATGATCAAACTATTTTCACAGAATTTATGGTGCATACCATTGCCTCATAAAATCAATAAGCTGAGAGAAATGGGGGAAGAAAGATAGGAAACTTGTTTTGAAAAGTTCTTGAAAAAAGATGCTCTTGATGCTGTTACGTCACATGTCACCTTCTGCGGTTGACAAATAATGGCGCATCTGGCGCACCACAGATTACATGTTATATCAATGGGTGAAAAATGTTGTTTGCTTCACTCTGCCATTCGCGCTGTTTTTAACTTTAAATGATGCTAAAACATTTACGGATGAAATGTTCAGTGTCAAAAAAATGATGTGTCTGCCGTGTACTATATTCCCACTTAACATGAGCGCGTGATAAACATTTTATGTACCTCGAATTTTCAAATGATAAAGATGATGAATCGGAGGATGCTGAAAAGCAAAAGCTCATTCCAATATTTGGACTACTTTACGATTAAAATGTTTACATTCCTGTCATCTTATTGATCATTTATTTGTTCTTTTTTATGAAAATAACTTAAGGCGTTGAGAACCGAGGTAATTTCTACCTACCGTGCCTTAACTTACCAGCAACAGCAATCTATCTACGCCCTACGGTGGCAAGGGAGACTGTGAAAGAAGCGTAAGATGGATTCTAAACAATTCTTTTGTGATATACTGAAGGGCAAAGTGCAGAGAAGAGCGTACAAGTCCTGTTTTGTGCCAGGCTGTTGCAGTAGCACTTATGAAACTCCGAAAACGATCTTCGCTCATGTCCCGAACAACATTACCCTGAGGAGATGATCGTCTGCAATAGCAGGAAGAGCTGATGCAAGTACTTTGAAATCCACTATCAAGTCGGTGCTATTGTTGTAATGATCACTGTGAGGTGAGATATTTTGTGCAAGGGCTGAGTGTAATGCCCAGGAAATGACCTCCATTCGCCCCCTGACCGGTCAGGGTTATAAAATTTGAGTGGATGGCGGTCCGTTTGGGGTTCAGATGTCAATTGTATTTTGTTACTGTCAAACAATACATGTTATGCTGGCAGCGAATGTGTGTAACGTCGTTTTTCGAAGCAGAAGGTAGAACTGTAACGGCAGAGTGCTTGCTGGTCTCATCGTAAGTATTGTAAGTGTTGTAAGCAAAAGCATTGTCAATATTGTAAGTATTGTGAGCATTGATGTATGGTAGATATCACCTCACATGATCTCGGCTCAGATAACCCTCTCCGGTGTCCCTGTCAGTAAATGGCACCTGGATCATTACAGATAAGATAATTTGTCATAATTCTTAAAGAATTGGGTGGTTTTGACTCGTTTACTCGAGGTGCAGGTCGCATTTCAATACTTTTCCATAGGCTTGCAATGTAAAGGTCACGACTCTGACCTAACCTCAGGTCACAGATCAAAAATTATTACGGAGCGAGCGAAGCGAGCGGAGTCTTACGTAGAATAACGGAAATTTCTGAGTATGAGCGGCCGGCCGGCCGGCCGGCCGTGGTCACGCTTTTGCGAGGCTTATATCTCAGCAACCACTTGACCGATTTACACGCGGCAATTTTTGTAGGGTAGCTTCATTCCTTCTACCAAGTATTGGACTATTCCCGATGCATGTGGGTGACCCCTTATGCACGTGCCACGTGCAAAACGAAGAGGTCTCCGTTTTGTAATTGTTGCAATATCTCGGTAACTACTTGGCCGATTGCGCTGAAAGTTGGCATGTAGGTAGGCACCCACTAGGCACTGCATATCCATGTGCCAGAGTTGGGGCGCTGCTGCACGTGCGCACGTGCAGGGGTCGTTTCCAGATCTCGAGAACGGCTCCACCGATTGCGCTCAAATTTGGTACACAGTTAGGGACCGGTTAGTAGGGTGCCGTGCGCAAGTCAGTTGGGACGCATTTTGCACGTGCGCACGTGCAGGGTGCCGCTTCCAGATCTCGAGAACGGCTGGGCCGATTGTGCCCAAATTTGGCACATCGCTAGAGACCGGTTAGTAGGGTGCCGTGCACAAGTCAGTTGGAGGTACCCCCTCGCAATTTCGCACGTGCAAGGCCCACCCTCTCGCTCGCTCCGTTAGTCGCCCCAAAAGGCGTTATACTGGTGAGATATACAAACGACACATACTGCAGGTACTGTTTTGAAGACTTGATGAGAGGAAATAACTTCGTGAAAAACTCAAGCTCTGACGTGTTTGCAAACTTTTCTGAGGTGGGGTCAACAAACCCGCTCTGGTTACCTGACCTGACCTGACCCGGCATTTTTTTTTTTTGCTGAGATGTGCGCAATGAGCATTTAGGAAGTCACCAAATATGAGCTGAATGTCTCGCGGCGTTTGGCAATAGTACAAGAAAATCCTGAAAGGTCTCCCCGTCCGAAATAGGGTTAATGTGTATATGAAGAGTTGCAGATGCCAAACATACCCAGATCTAAGACTGCAGTTCCCAGCGCCGCTGCAACGTTTTTAAAACAAACATACATAGGACATACAAACATGTACATAGGATACATAGGATACATAGGATGACAGGCGAATAACCGCTCACGCAAGGAGCGGAGCTCCGCCCCGTCCAAAGTGGCCAACAAAGCAGAGACAGAGGCAGCATCACATCTTCCATCAAAGAACTGGTTTCTGGCTTGGAAGATGAGCTCCATCTTTGCATCCGAGTCGGTGCTGTCAGGAATCAGCTGGTCTAATGGAGTGAGAGTAGTGAGACGACTAGCTATTGTATCAGAGCTGCCTGGTCTTCGTAGCATTTGCACCGATCCTTCTCGATCGGACTCTGAATTCTGTTCCTCCTGCGTATTACTTGAGGCATTGCTATGTAGCTAAGTCTTTGGCAGAGTTTCATTATCCATACTTTGCAAACAGTGCCATAACAACACAGTTAATTAATCACCAAGCTTCTTTGCAAGTTCCAATACAGTTGAATCGCACGCGATTTGAGTGCAAAAATCAAGAAAAGTGCCAACTTGTTCCCCTAAAATATTTTGAATATTGACCTAAAAAAATGAGTAATTTCCAGATAAAATAACAGCGAAATCAGTTTTCGCTTGCCAATAAAACTCACAGATATTGAAGCTCCATTATTAAAGGAACATTTTAGTATATGCCATTCTTGATAAAACTTCTTAGCCACGCAATACCAGCGCAAAATAAAGAGACACTGAAAACACGACCAATCACTCCGATTTACCATAGGAAAATACATAGAAAATGTATGTCTCAACTGCGCCAAATATACAGACAGTTATATACCTACATGTGACGTCATGATTAGCCCGACCAATCAGAAGCAAGTTGTTTTCAGCCACAAATAATTAATTTCTGAACTAACTAGGCATTTTTTTAACAAAGTGATTTTAAATTAAATCATTAAAAATTCTGAGCTTTTTTATTTTACCAAAACATACAGAGCATGCAGATAGGTCCCAACCCTATTGTATTGACTCGATGACCTTACAGAGCACGGGTTTTTGGCAACGTAAAATGGCGCCTTGTCGGCTTCACCTGAATGGAGGTGGTTGCGGGTCCAGTTTATTTATACGTCCGTGCCTTTTACAGACCTTTCTGAGTAATGTTCTCAGATTTGACCTCAGGTCAACGGTTTAGCCTCCAGAGGGCAAAAACTCCAAAAGTAGCCGTTTTTACGAAAAACGTTTTTTCGGCAATAACTTTAGACTCAAAAGAGTTATGACATTACTTTTGCCAGCATCGTGTTCCTCTCGTCGAGACGCGTCGAATGAACTATAATTTGACCTTGAAAGGTCAACTTGAAAATTTGACCTCAGGTCAAGGTCATGACCTGACCGGAAAAGGTCATGTTGCATATCAGTCGATCCGCAACGTCGAGCCGAACACAGCTAAGGCGTTTTCAGCGCTCTAGGACGTCTCTATCAGAAGTTATCATCGAAAAACTGTTAGATTCTGTTCGTGACCTGAGATGACCTCGGGGACATAACGAGGGGTCACAGTTGCCATTTTCTGGTTCAGTGTGTCTATTTTACCTACATCTCGATGTTTGAGAGTGTCTAGAATAGCGTTCGTGCAAAACAGACGCTTTTCAATTTTCTCCCGTTGACTTATAATGGAGAGGCCGCAAAATTGACCTGACCTTAGGTCACCGATATCAAAATTCTGAGATAAACATTTTATAGATAGTGTTGCTCTTATCAATCGCTGAAAGTTTCAAAGCAATTGTTCAGTCGGTGTAGCTATGACGAGCATTCTTATTTATTCTGAGGTGAGGTCACTTGGCGTGACCTGGTGACCTGACCTAAGGTGACCTGGGTCTGAAATTTTCACAACATGTGCGGAAAAGATGCATGAACAGGTGTGCCAAAAACGGCGGCGCTCCGCGCCGCCGTTTTTGAGATATCTGCGAAAAACCGCAAGGGGGGGTGTTCAAACACCCCCGGCCCGGCGTGGGTTAACCGTTTGACTCAATGTCCTTGCAACCTTTCAACAGCAAAAAATTGCAGCCAACTTTCTCTATTTTGCAGTCGGTGCCGAGGCCGACGGTGCCGACTGCTGTACCTAAGCCGTGGGCCCGCCCGTATAGCAAACGGGTAGACAGAAACTAGGTGACCAAAACACAAAACCAGCTGTTTTCGTACACGTTCATTTGCATGTCATAGGTTGATATAAATGCCAAGCTATGCCCAATGCACATTCGTGGCTAGACAGCATAGAAGTTAGAACCCAAAATACTGTCAACAAAATACTGTCAACTACTGAGTTCAAGCGCGGATCCAGCTTGGAGTTTGGGAGGGGGAGGGGGCAATTCTGTTCATCGACGGCGGACATAAGGACTGTGTGGAACACATTGTAGTTATGGTTATCGGCTCGGGAACGGTCGACGGCACTGTGCTGCTGCTAGGTGCCTCCTCTGTCGTTTGACGGGGCTCTGGAGCACCTGCTAAGCTTCGGCTAACCGCTGCGGCTCCGGTGCCATCGGCTCAAAGACCAACAGGCTGTACCGGCCGAAACTGATCGGCGATTCAGATTCTGTTAGGCTGATTCTGTAAGAAAGGGAGAGGCTGATGGAGCCTGGCCGGTGCATTCTGCCTCAACGCGGGGCTGATGGGGTAAGGTGCAGCCCATATACAAGAAAATGTAAAAGCGTTGGAAATATCGTTTCACAAAGTCAGAGCATTTAACATGGAAACGCTATGGCCTGATAGGAACTGAATGTCGTGGCAAATTCCGATGCTACCAACTTTCGGCGGGGGCTTTCATCCACCTGCCGCTGGTCAGCCGTGCCACGGACGCTCTGGACTTGTCGCTGCCGGTCCTGGCCCAGCCGGCCGCGCTCTGGGCCGACTGCGCCGAGCCGCTGCGGCCATGGTGCCCGACCTGAACCAGTAGGTAGCTGACGCCGGAGCGGCGCTCGGCGAGGCCGGTGCTGGTCGGAGATGGGGCCGCTGCCGGAGCTGCGGTGTCGCGCGGTGAAGCTGCTCGGCACGCTGGCCACGCCGCCGCCACCGGCTTGATGGCAGACAGCTTGCAGGCGCAGCTGGCCGCCTGGAGTCGGCGGCCTGTGCTTGAGCTGGCCATGCCATTCGGCATTCGCTGACATGAAGACGAGCCAGTGACCGTATACATTCCTGCCGCGTGTCGTCCAGCTGGCGCTCAGCTCCGACAACGCGGAGCTAAGACCTCACGGCTCCGCGTGCCAGCTTGCTGAAAGCCGTGACAGCGTTCACACTAGGTGAACCGCTTGCTACGCGGCGCTATCACGAATAAGGCATTTACGCGATAATAACCAGTTGGAGTAGTAAAGGTTTCACGTTAGAGTGACATCTAGAAGTCTAAATGTACTTACGCGAAAAGGTGAACGAAGGGGTCCAAATGGGTGAATTCCAGATAAAAAGGTCAAATTAGGTAACGCAGGGTCATTTCAGGTCACAAAGGTCACCTCAGGTCACCCGGGGTCAGGTCAGGTCACAGAGGTCACCCAGGGTCACGATGGGTCAGGCCAAGTCACAGAGGTCACCTAAAGTCGCAATGGGTTGGATCACATTGGTCAGGGCTATCATGGGCCGATGACGTCATTCCTGCTCATTTCCTGCCTACAACATCGGCCTAGGGCACAGCATTTCGGTGTCACCCCCCTGACCGAGTTACTGAAATGGGAACACATTTGGTACCTCTTATTGTTGTATTTTGCACGTGTACTGGGGGTGACCCACATGCATCGAGAGTATCCTATTTTGGGTAGAAGGGATGCTGCTACCCTACAAAAATTACCGCAAGTCAATCGCCCAAGCGGCTGCTGAGATATGAGCCTCTCAAAATCACTTCTTTTGCAAAACAGCTTGAACATCCTCGACTTTTCACGTGGCACGTGCCACGACGGTCACTGAGATGTATCAAAAGTAGTCAATTACGGGGTAGAAGGGATGGGGCTGCCCAACAAAAAAGACCGCAGGCCAATCGGTCCAGCGGTTGCTGAGATATAAGCCTCTCAAAAGCGTTACAGGCCCACTTCGCTCGCTGCGCTCGCTCGCTCGTAATGAATTCAAAAGTTTAGGCCATACATGTACCATCATGTACTTATAAGACTGGTCTGTCTTTCCAGTCTTAAAATAAATGGTGCGATGCCCTTTATACACGTGCAACACTAAGTGAGGTTTTTGCTCATAACGAAGATAGCAGTTTTCAGTCAAATAACATCGAAACGGGAGACCGGTGTTTAAACAGATAATGGTAACGCAAATACATAAGGGTAAGAAGTGAGAACCCATGTTTTTTATTGCACCTATTACAAGAAAATAATGACATTTAGGCATAGATTGTGTTAGAATATGCAAAATCAGAGGACTTCGATATGTGCCAGCCCTACGAAAAGCCCAGCTGATTTATTGCGTGCTCACTGTGTTGAGCACTAGGCCAGTGATCGCGCTATTTGACAACGTTACATCCGAGAACCCATTGTTTTTATTGTTTCGATTACTGCGTAATACATGTTATTTCGCATTGCCGGCGAAAAAATATGCAAAAACAGAGGGCATCACAGTCTTACACGACTGTCAAAAGCGTAGTGCATTTTGACAAAAACCACTCATGCATGTCTTGCTGGAGTCGGTTCTTTCATACACTTGCCTGTGAGAACCCATATTTTTTATTGCACCTATTACAATAAAATAATACCATTTAGGCATAGATTGTGTTAGAATATGCAAAATCAGAGGACTTCGATATGTACCAGACCAACGAAAAACACGGCTGATTTAGGGCTTGCTCACTGTGTTAAGCACAAGGCCAATGATCTTGCTATTTCACGGCTGTAGTTATGCCGAATAAGTGATGATTAATAATAACATAATCAAGTTTCTTTTTTCTCTCATCAGCTTTTTTCGGTAACTTATCAGTAAAATAAGGACTAAGATATTTAAGATAATCCTGACAGCCAAGCCAATGGCTATCACCTAGGTTTTTACAAGCTACAAGTAAAATCTAACTTATTTTTCACGTTGTGTATTTGCGGAATTATTCGATTTAAATGTGTTGTGTCAGATGAAAGGCTACATTTGTAGTTAAAATGACGGAAACTTATATGCTAGAAACAGCTATAATCTTGTATGATAATAAATAAGAACTACGGACGATGTTTTCTACTACAAAAGATGTAAACGTCATCAAAACGTCATGTTTTTTCGTTCATTTTCTCACTGGGCACCCCTGGCAGAAGAAAATGCATTACACGAAATAAACGAAGTGTCTTCACTTGTTATTTATTACACTATGCCTCCATCCGCTCGTCTTAGGTTGATCTGAAATGCTCTCAGTAACTCCGAAAGGACCTAACGAAACGATATAAGAAAACTAAAATTAGTCCTTATCCTTAGGTATGTGTGTGGGGAGTTTCGGGACACCCTGTAACATCTAGACCCTATGCCTATGGGCTAGTAGGAACTAGGAAGTTTACACCGTGGAGCCGCAGTGCCGCCAACTTACTTCGGCGGGGGCTGCTATCGTGTACCAGTCAAGTTGCCTTGCGGTTCTTGTCACTTAGAGCCGACAGCAGCGGAAGTGACGAAGAAGAAAAAATTATTTGGGAAGAGTCTGCGACAACCGAAGAACCGCGCGGCCTCGCCCGGTCTGACCGGTGCATCGGTGACGGGTGAGCATGCTGACGAGCTTCGCTTTCTCTTGATCAGTCTGGAAGTCGAGCATGAGACCATTCTCTCCGCATATTTACGTCTGGACAACGAGTTGCGGGGAAAAGTGCCGATTTTGTTGCAGTTTTAGGAGCCGGTGATTAGGCTGGATTTTTGGGTTACTTTTTCGTTCCGATTCATGTATTTCATAGTGTTTGGCTTTTGAATATTTTAGTTCTTTCAGATGAATATTACTTGCCTCACAACTTTTGTAAAAACGTTTCATTATTTTATAAGCCGACGTTCAGAGTCCTAAAAATACATCAGCACTACATGCATTGTAAACAAACA
This sequence comes from Amphibalanus amphitrite, assembly GCF_019059575.1. Classification (NCBI taxonomy): domain Eukaryota; kingdom Metazoa; phylum Arthropoda; class Thecostraca; order Balanomorpha; family Balanidae; genus Amphibalanus; species Amphibalanus amphitrite. Next base: position 278,757 of record NW_024882325.1, read on the forward strand.
AATGGAGCACCACTTGGCTCTGTTCCAAGGCCATTTTTTTTAGTTTATCTGGTGGTTTTCTTACTCTTGTACGTCGTTTTGTTGGATGTTTTGAATATTGACTTATATCATTTAAGAAGCATGTTGACTGAAAACAATCCGAAGTATCCAGGAGGCTGACAGAGGTCCTGACTCCTGAGCAATATCAATATCAAGTTGAACAAGTTATGAAATTTTGGTTGATAAACGCAAGGTGATCGGGCTCATATATCAGCAAGAAAAAGTAAAATTAAAAGAGCTTATTGGCCAAAAACAAGCTATAATATTGCAGACCTTGGAGCAATGCCTACTGAAGAGCACGCTGAGCAGGATCATGCCAGAAAATGTTGACTGATGAGTGCATATTGATGTATTGGTATGGATATTGAATGATAACTTACAACAGCAAGATAAATTAGTGCTAACTTTCAAGTTAAAAATCTAGAATGAATGGACTTGGGCAGCTTAGATGCTTCAGGCTATGCAGATTGTAATGTGCATCAGGTACTCAGTGTCTGGCAAATGAAACATGCGATCATCATTCCATTGCTACTGGAGGAGAAAGCTTGGATCACTAAATCCACTTTATGTTGATTTTGATGTTAATCATCACTGTATTTCTTGAAAAAGGGATTGTAGTAGAATTGTCAATGTGACAATCCATGCAACGATGTGATCATATAATGTGTTCATAGTCATTCGTGATGATTCCAGGACAAAAAGTCAAAAGACAAAATGTCAAAAGACAAAAAGTCAAATGCAAAAAGTCAAAATGGATAAAAGTCAAATGGAAAAAAGTGAAATGGATAAAAGTCAAAAGACAAAAAGTCAAATGGCAAAAAGTCAAAACGTCCAAAAGTCAAAAATGCAAAAAGTCAAAATGGCGAAAAGTCAAAAACGCAAAAAGTCAAAAGCAAAAAGTCAAATGGCGAAAAGTCAAAATGGCAAAAAGTCAAAAACGCAAAAAGTCAAAAGCAAAAAGTCAAATGGCAAAAAGTCAAAATGGCGAAAAGTCAAAAACGAAAAAAGTCAAAAGCAAAAAAGTCAAATGGCAAAAAGTCAAAATGGCGAAAAGTCAAAAACGCAAAAAGTCAAAAGCAAAAAGTCAAATGGCAAAAAGTCAAGAACGCGAAAAGTCAAAAGACAAAAAGTGAAAAACGGCAAAAAAGTCAAAATGATAAAAATCAAATGGAAAACGTCAAATAAGAAAAAGTCAAAAGTTAAAAGTCATATATCTAAAAAACCATAAGACAAAAAGTCAAATGATCAATGTCAAAATTCCTAAAAGTCAAAAACCATAAGCCAAAAGCAAAAAGTCAAAACCGCAAAAGGTCAAATTAATAAAAGTCAAATGGAAACAAGTCAAAAATCAAATATGTAGAAAGTCAAAAGAAAAAAGTCAAATATTAATAATTTGTATTGTCTCTTATTGTAAAACGAAACTAAAAAAAACTTAGTCAAAGCCACTTGAAGTGAAAACGGTTAAATTCAAATGGAAATAAGATAAACAAGACATAGTCAAAAGTCAAGAGTCGTTCATTGTACCATTGTAAAACATATGTATCAACCCTCGCATGACCAGCGGGTCGATGCGACCCGTGACGTTTTCTCGCGATAGCTTCCGAACGACGCGGCGGATCGTGATGAGAATTTGCAAAGCTGATGGGGCAACCCTTGCGCATATTTTAGTACTAGATGCCGGCATCACTACCGTGTTGCCTTGGACCAGAATCGGAGGCGAAAATGTTTGGAATGAGTGAGATTCGAACCCGCGACCTCTCTATTTGTACAGTTTTTTGGTCATATCACGTGCTACGTTTATGCTAGAGCGCTCATTCTTTCAGCATCTTGTAGCGCTTCTCGAGTTCTATCAGTGTGCCAAGTTTCATGGTGCTAGCTTAATTAATAGATGACGGTTTTAGAGCGTTTTCCGTGAAAAACGTTTTTTGCCTCTGGCACGTGCAGATTGCACCCCTCCGGGACCGAACCCCCCTAGGATGAAGGTTCACTATGGGGAGCATGTGGCCTGTGAGTATGGTGGCTGTATTATCACTGACAACAAATTTTTGCAGAGCCCCACGTGGCGGCACGTGACACGTGACACGTGGCACGGATCGCCACGTGACCGACGCCATCGTCTTTCCGGCGGATCGTTGCGTCTAATGGTACCAACCCCGTCCCGATCGGACCAGCCGTTTCGTCGCTAGGACCCAAAATGCTCGACAGACAGACACACACACACAGACTCGCAGGCCCGAGCCAACTTTTCCGCAGCGACCTCCCAATGGGAATCTTCGTTCGCGCGCCCTCGCTCACTACGATTCTGGATAATAATTTTGACCAGGTCAGGTCACAAGTTATCGTGTTGTCGAAGACACATAACCTATCGGTCTCTGCCAACGTAACAAATTTGAGCACAATCGGTTCAGCCGTTCCCGAGATATAGAAGCGCGGTCTGCACGTGCGCACGTGCAATAGTCACACCCCTATGGGCGTATTGGAAGCCACATAACTATCTGGCCGCTAGCCACATGCCAAATATCAGCGCAATCGGTCCAACCGTTCTCGAGATATAGAAGCGCGGTCTGCACGTGCGCACGTGCTGGAACACCCCTATACTGACACACTGACATGAATTGGTTGTTGGGTGCCCAGCTGTGTCCCAAGTCTCAGCCCAATCGGTCCAGCCGTTGTGCGGTTATTGAGGATAATAGTTTTCGGGTGTGTGCAAAGTACCCCAAGTTTAGCACGCGCCACGTGCCAAGATCGACACTCAGACAACATGGTGTCCATGCCATACAGCTTTTACATCCAAGTGGTATTCAGCAAAGAAGACCGCTTGTCGATGCGGCATGCGGTTCTTGAGTTATAAGGGTTTGAAGAGCGTGATGGGGTCGTGTCGGGTCGGGTCGGGTCGGGCCGGGTCGCGCATACTCAGATTTTTGCCTTAAACACGAAAGAACTCGCTCGCTCGCTGCACTCGCTCGCTCGTAATTAACCCTATGGCGTTGCATGGAAAGAAATGAGTTCAAACTGCCTCGAGCCCCTCCAACATTGAGAAAGTTCCAGCGCCAGTGCTCCCACATGTAATAATAACCTGTGAATCATTTTCATTTTATTACTTAACCCTCGCCGGCACAGGCCATTTTGAGTCCTTCGACGGCACAGGGGGGGGGGGGTACGACCCCCCCTCGCGTTTGGCCCCTGATCGAGCTAAGGCTTCGCGGAAAAAACGAGCGTGTTGCCCGTTACGAGAGGAAGCTGATGATACCCAATTTTAAGGTCCTAGGTCATCGGGTGACCTTCCAGGTCAGGTCAATGACCCGAAAACCGGGAAAATCGGGACCTGTTAGAAAGCCGTAAAGTGTGGCTGCCATGTGGTTTTCCGGGGTGCTGATCACGAATATCGTGTTAGTTTTGATCAGAGATGATGTCTTTAAGCATTTAGACCAGGTCGGATCAGGTCAGGTCAGGTCAACCGGTAGGGGTTGTGACGGGTATTCGTAATACGTGTCAACCGCCTCGGACAGCTTCGTAACATGTTACAAAGGCACCAAAACTACTTCGTAAATGTTCAAATGGTTGCTAAATTCGAATTCAGCTCCAAAAACTAGCCTAGAAACATGTAAAACTCGAAAAAGTGAACCGAGGTCACCCGAGGTCACCAAAGGTCAATGACCTGACCTGACCTTCAGGTGACCTTGACACCCACCCTAATGCATGGGAGCAACATCAAATCACATGTTTGAACGTTTGAAACCACGAAAAGCTTGCAAACGCGCGGCTAATGCGAGCCGACATGCGCCGAACCGCGATTTCGGCCAAACATGGTCACAGAAAAGAGGTCACAGGTCAAAGGTCATTGAGGTCAGGGTCATGAAATTTTTAGGGTAGGTGTAAAATTGATTAATGCGAGGGTACTGAAAGTTTCGTCGCGATCGGCCGCTTTTTACGCGAGTTATTCCCGAAAAACCTTAGGGGGGGGGTTGCATAAACCCCCCTCTGCCGGCGAGGGTAATGGATTCGTTCATTAAAATATGTTAATTTCTTTTAACCAAATTTCTATAAACCCAGCGCGTTGGATGCTGGACCAGTCATCGATGACCGTACAGAGACCAGAGAGCGTGAGTGGACGGAGGGGACCGCGTCCAGTCTATCGGGCACGTTTAAACTTTCAGATAAAACTTTGCCATAGCACTGGAATTGCACGATGGGGCAGTGGTGACCCGGGAACGTTTGAAAAGTTGATGGGGTAGGTTGAAAGTTGAGGGGACAGCTCAAAATTTTGAAATTATCTCGTCTTTTGTATTTTTTACTTTAAGTCCATTGACGTCATTTAAGCGTTAATCACATGGTATTTTTTTTTTTTTTGAGGTTTTGGCTTTTCACCAGGGCCTCCTCTCAGGGGCGACACTTTCCGAAAATTATTGGTAGGGCTCTAATGTAAATTTTTGCCAATTCAAAGCGATTCTTTCCACGCAATGCCATAGGCATAATGTTAAATTTCCAAAATTATTGGTAGGGCTCGGGCCCTACCATGCCTATACAAAACGACACCCATGCCTCCTCTAACATGTTAACTGCGGGAGCTGCAGCCCCCGCAGTCATCCTCCAAACTGGTCACTGAGGGGTACCTTAGTCATTTTTAAGTCTTAGACGTTTTTGGTAGGGGTTATCTTAGTCATTGCCCGTGATCGGGCCCCCCAGTCAAAACTGCTTAGAGGAGGCACTGCTTTTCACCCTCTCCCATGGGGGAGGGGCTGCCGCCGCCCGGTGCTCCGCGCACCACGGACGCCACGCGAGGGCTGCTGGCGTGGCGGCGCGCACTGCTCGGCCCGCGCGCCGAGTATACGGTGGTGAACCGGCAGTGTCGAGCGGCCATCAGACGTGACCACGCGGCATACTATGCTGACCAGCTGCGTGAGGCAGGACCGGCGAGGATGTGGACAGTGCTGCGGCCGGTGATCGGGGCGGGGAAGAGTGCCACTGCTGCTGCGCCAGCGTGCACGCCGGAAGCGCTCAACGCGTATTATGTGAGCGTGGGCCCCACCACCGCAGCCTGCGGACCCCGGTACCTGTCAGAATCCCTCGCGTACTCACATGTTCCTTAGAACTTCAGTGGGTAGGGTACGTTGCGCTGTATAATATTTTTCAAAAGATGAAAAGATCGATGCTTCGACTTTTATCCTTTTGACTTTTTATTTCAGACTTTGACTTCGACTTTTCTATTTTATACTTTTTTCATTTTTTTACTTTTTGCCTTTTGACTTTTACCCGTTTTGACTTTTTGCTTTTGACTTTTTGTCTTTTGACTTTATTCCGTTTTGACTTTTTTGTCTTTTGACTTTTACTCGTTTTGACTTTTTGTCATTTGACTTTTTTCCGTTTTGACTTTTATCCTTTTGACTTTTTGCATTTTTGACTTTTTGTCCGTTTTGACTTTTTGCTTTTGACTTTTTGTCTTTTGACTTTTTTCCGTTTTGACTTTTATCCTTTTGACTTTTTAATTTTTGACTTTTTGCATTTTTGACTTTTTGTCATTTGACTTTTTGCGTTTTTGACTTTTGCACATTTTGACTTTTTGCTTTTGGCTTTTTGTCTTTTGACTTTTATCCGTTTTGACTTTTATCTTTTTGACTTTTATCCCGTTTGACTTTTTGCATTTGACTTTTTGTCTTTTGACTATTTGTCTTTTGACTTTGTTCCTTTTGACTTTTTGTCCGGTTACCATTCGTGATAGTGATTATTGGTCCAATATACAATGGCAAAGCTCTCAGTCTCAGCGTTTCTTCCTGCGGATGGCCAGCAGTGACTCAGAGCTTAGAAGTACTAGTTTTCTTCACAGGGCTGGGCTGGGATAAAAAGTACTGAGGGTAATCTTCCACGAAGGAACTCTACTTTGACATGGTATGAGATGTAGGCACAAGTAGGTAGGTGCTTAGTTCCTATAGTCAGTAGTTGTGTGTGTTTAGTCGGGCTAGCTTAGATGAGATTGTTAGTTTTTTAATTTGCTAAGTGTCCATAAAAATGTGACATGAGCAATGAGCATACTCCTTGACTAACCTGACAGCTGACCTAACCTCAATCATCACACATATTTGCAGCCATACCCAAGACCTGCATAGCAGTAGCACCCAGTTATAGGTAGGACTAGGTACTCACCCTAACTCAGTCTTACTTGCTAACCTTCAACTTGCCAAAAGTTAGCTCACATTGCCAAGCTGCATCCAGGGAAACAGTCAACTGAGGAACTGGCTCATTGGGTGGCTGGTGTGAGTCTGTGCATTTAAAGTGTTTCTTCTCTGAAGCTGCTCTGCACTGCTGTATGTCATGTTAGATGCTCAGAAAATGTGGGAAATGATTACTAAGCTACCACTTTAGTGCTTTGTTAATGCTCGAGACATGAACAAGTACATACAGATCCTGCAGGGTACAGCTATGAGTTAGGTGCTAGGTGAGCATGTTATGTGAATGTGCTGTTCCCTGTTTGACCATAGTAAGTATACAAAGAAGCACAGGGTCACAGTTATATTCAATCTCCACATAAACATACAACAAAAACGGCCATATGGCCTAACTCCGAACACACCACAGATAACTTAAGCCTTTGCAGGCACAAAAATGTTTTGATTAACAGGACAGGTATACAATATATCCTCTGTCTTTGGGGGATCTTGCTGCCAAGTTGAGGTACATACAATGACTTAACTTCAGGATTGATCAACCTTTTCTTAGCCACTGCTTATATACGAGAAAGACCAAATGCTTGTTTGTTTTGATTTACAGGACATGTATACAATATATCCTCTGTCCTTGGGGAATCTTGCTGCCAAGTTGAGGTACGATGACTGAACTTCAGGATTGATCAACCTTTTCTTAGCCACTGCTTATATACGCGAAAGACCAAATGCTTGTTTGTAAACTGCGTTGAAAATTTAATGATCCACCTTCAATTCTGTCGCGGAGGCGCGGAAGGAGAGACGACTGAGCGGGCCGAGACTTGTATTGCAACTGTGGTTCTGATAGACTGGTTGGGGTTCGCCAGTGCCTGTGCGTTATATGCAAGGTGGTTGCACAATGAAGGACCGGTCCGCCGACCTTCTGGTATATCTAGGTCGTCGGGCGGTGCCGTCACGAAGGGGAAAGTGACGGGTATTTCATTGTAACAAAGCTTGAACGTGTACTCTCTTTATCATGATATGGAAGAAGGGAATCGGTCCCACAATTCTGACATGAAGGCACAAATGAAATAGTTCCCTCTCCTTTTGGAATACACAAAGCAAAATATTTAATAAATTTTAGTGTATGGACAAGAGCAATTAGCATAGCTTCCCCTCAAGTTAACTTCTGGCACTGATGAATTACACTGACGCTTATTCGCTTCATATTTTGTAACAAACGCGCTAAAACTGCAATATAACAGCACTATAGGCTTCTTGACAAAATGCAATAGAAGTAAAAATTTAGCCCTGATGGCATTCATTCTTGGTGCAAAACGTAATTACAAAATATTTTGTAGTAACTACTAAATTCCGGCCGAAAACAGTCCACGGTTTAAAAAAGAATCATTCCAATGACGGTCCATTCTTGCGGTCCTGAAATCGCCACTATTTCCGGCCTCTCCAACGCAACTCGTTGTCCAGACGTAAATATGCATTCTCTCCCGCCAGTACCCAATTCTTCAGGTCAAATGGATTCGGCTTGCTTGGAACGTAAGTGCTTCAGACTGGTCGTACCTACTGCTGAACGGGAGGGATCATCCGTCCGTCTATTCCACAAGAGCGTCTGGTACGGTCTAGCTGCTGGAGACGGCGCTGGCGGATGGCGTACTTACAGCAGCGGTCTGAATTTCCACAGCCGGTCGCTCTCTTTGTAATCCTCGCTAATGCGATTGTCATCCACCATCTTGAGGTTGGCCCGAATATCAAAGAATTTCTTCCTGGTTGGATTATCGGCAACCACCGGTAGACGATACTTCTGGCTCCAACATTCCAAGCCACGGGTATTTGAAAAATGACTCATAGAAGCATATGCCAATGAACTTGAAGATGTCGGCTGCTGTGATATTTGGAGTCTTCACTTCCTCTGCCAGGCGCTGATTGGAACAGGTCGCTATGTTGGATAGGTATGGTTCTCAGACACCTCAGAAACCTCCAGTGGAAGTGTTGTCTGCGGCTCCAGTCTCTCGCTGCTCCGAGTGACGCTGCGCCGGCTCTCCGAAATACGCATTCAGCCTCCGGTAAACCCTTTTTTAATTTTGCATCCCCGCTAGCACAAGGCTATAGGCTATTACAAGGCTGGGGGAAGGGGGACCTATCTGGCAGGTGGCTCCGGCATGTCCTATCAGCTGCTGAAGACGCGTTGTTTGAATCGGACCACCTTCACGCGTTGTTTGAATCGGACCACCTTCAGGCTTCACAGTCACTTTCGCCCTCCAATAGCGACATTCACCGATGATTCTCCGGTTGCGTCATCGTCATCATCGGTGAGCTCGATGTCAGAAATATCAAGTTTATCCTGAATTTCATTTAGGTAATAGAAATCACGGGATGTCTCCTCCGGGAAACAGGAGTAGTGGAACACGAAAGTGTCTCAGGAACAGATCCTGGAAAGACGATGTTTGTTGTTTTAAAGTCATTTTTTCCCAGGAAATTAGTTATGTATGGTCACTTTTCGGATTATTCTCTGGGATAATAATATCTAACTCACAAGTCCATATATTTCGGATGATATTGCTCACCCTTGGTCACTGGACAAAATAAAAACAATTACATGTATGAAAAACCACACACCAAAATTGACACAATTTTGGTGTGTGGTTTTTCATACATGTAATTGTTTTTATTTTGTCCGGTGACCAGGGGTGAGCAATATCATCCGAAATATATGGACTTGTGAGTTAGATATTATTATCCCAGAGAATAATCCGGAAAGTGACCATACATAAGACGATGTTTGTGAAAAGGATAAAAATGGTGCTTTCTGAAACAGACAAACACGGCGTTCCGTTCAAGACTGTATTCAATCCCGGCCGTTGACCCGAGGTCGAGCCACACAGACACCGCCCGCGGACGAGTTTGGGAGGGAGTAAGGGAGAAAGGTCCGACAGACAAATGACACACTGAATGGGGAGAGACGGTCGGCAAACACGGAAGCAGAGAGGGCCAAAAACCAAGCATAACGTCCGTTATCTAAGCCTTCAGTCTCAACGTATACGTATGCATACATATGTAGACCTTTCGTTCAGTCAAGTTATGTGTACTCATCTTTCTCCGGTTGTCCAGCACTCGTCAGATTCTCGAGTTTAATAAGAAATAAACAAAGTAGATGGTTTCTTGATAAGGTGTAATGCAAAGTGTCTGCTATATGCTCGATTGCTTCATATAACCATTGGCATAGAAAATACAGTTCACAGTTGCAAAATGTTCATTTTAGGCCCCAAACTGGTCTATGATCATAGTCACCCGACTATCATTGTCACCCCAGTTTACGGTACTCATCTAATTTTGATCATACTCATTGAATCAATCAAATGTCACTGTTGACAAGTCTTCCTCAAAAGCGAGCAATAACGCAACAGCTCCTTGTGAGCTGGGAAGAACAAAGAAGAAAAAGAAGCAAGTTCGTCAATTTTATTTTGTACCCAGCAACGTCAAACTTCGGGAAGTTGTCAAAAGTCGTGAAAAGTACCTAACGCTAAGCCGACAGATAGATCTGGTACCACAGGTAAGTCCTCTTCGCGCCGCTGAACAGATACGGTAACTATAGTTTTTTTTTCCTCAAAAGGACTGGCTCCAAGCTCATTATCGAAGCTCCGTCACTTGAGTTTTGGCAGCTTCAGCGTCTGGCCTAAAATTTCTCACCGCAAAAAAATATTCGATTTCAAAGTTCGCTCGGTAAGTACCTTGAAATTGCGTATTAAAATGAGCATACTACAATGAAGTCACTGGTGGCAGCAGGCACCCAATGTCCCGTACGGTGGGACAAAGTGTCGACGAATTTGGGCGAAACTTCGTTTTTCACTGTTGCCGAGGTTATATTCGAGTAAGCGGTTCCGTCCATGGTAGTTATACGTTACCGTGCAATACAAGTTCAACAGCATGACATCACCACAGTTTAAATAGCTAGTTCCATAACGGAGGTATATAAATTATCGGGAATAAATCACATGTGAAATTAGTCGACGTTCGATTTTCTCAGGTTCAGTTTTTGCCCGTTTTTCTCGCACGTGCTTATTCGGAAAGATACTTGGGAGTCTTAGTCCTTTTGAAGAAAGAACACTACGACCCAACCGCCGAAGTAGGAAAGGACACAAACGAGCGCCGTCAAGATTGACTGGAAGACTTGCTGAGGGCTGTTCACGGCACCTGCTGACGGGCTGACTACTGCTGATTCCAGCTGACAAAATGCATCAACCAATCAGCGTGGACCAAGGGGGGGATGGGGAGGTCCACGCTGATTGGTTGATGCATTTTGCCAGCTGGATTCAGCAGTAGTCAGCCCGTCAGCAGGTGCCGTGAACAGGTATCTGGAGAGACCCCCCCCCCCTTTACGTTCGCGACTGGCAAAACACCAATACGGGCGAGGGTTAATCCGCGCCGTGCCGGTGGTAATGATTTTCTATGAAGTGCTGGGAGGGCGGGGAGGGGGCGTTTTCACGCCCCTGTCCAACTCGGCTTCTGGGCCACGTGACGACACGCGGTAAGCGGCATTCGGCACTCACTTCACGTCTAGCATGACTTGAAAATCGTTCTTACCATGACGTTTCAGTTCATGCGCCCACTGTGAGAATATAAGCGTATAAGTACGCTCAAGAGAGAAGGATCCTGATTGGGTCAGAATTTCATGGATATAATTCTATGCATGGATCATTATATAGCGCGAAGCACTATGCCCAACTTAGTCTCTAGGCCTCTGTGATTGAAGTCCTGGACGTGGGCCGCGGGCTGACAGGAAGTTCAGGGGTTAACCCTCGCCCTGGCAGGGGGGGGGGGGGGTCGATGCGACCCCCCCTAAGGTTTTTCGAAGATAGCGTAAAAACGGCGGCGCGCAGCGCCGCCAAATTTGGCACAGCCTATGGGGCAACCTTTTTACATATGACCTGAAAATTTCAGGTCCGGGTGACCTTGGGTCAGGTCACCAGGTCCGAAAAACCGGTACAATGTCATGGTCAAGTTTCAATTTTCTTCTTGCACCTGTCCAACTCACAGTTTTGGACTGATTTCCTTCAAACTTTCAGGATGTGCTAAGTTCACCGAGTTGTATAACATATAGTTCGTGTTTTTTGAGGTCACTGACCTGAGGTCAGTTAGAGGTCATTACGTCGTAATGTTAAGCCTATGGGAAAATACTAAATTCGGAAAATACTGGAGATATCCGCTTCGTTCTATCACTTTTGTGCTTTGAAACCACAGTACTTAACAGCAGGTCACTTGGTGCTTCTTTGTTTGGTGTACTTATCCATGGGTCAGGTCAAATGAGGTCAACTGAGGTCAAATGACGTTTTTGCCAATAACTTGGCACATAATGACGCTAGAGCTTAAAAAATGGTATCATTGTGTTCCTAGTGATCAGCCGAATTGAATGATATGCGATATGATGCAATTTGGTTAACTTGAACTTAATTTATTAATTTAAGTTTACTTAAAATTTAAGAAAAACTTTAAGTACACTTAAGCAGGCTAAAAAGTATATCATTCGACGCGCCTGAACGTGCTGAGTTCACTGGTGCTTTTCTTTTTGCGCTATCTTAATTAGATCAAAAGTTATAAGCGAAAAACTTTTGACCTGTTTTTAGCGAAATTTTTACATTTATACCCCCTAAACCCCCCTAAATATTAACCTAGAGCAACCAAATTTGCACAAGGGCGAGAACTCCAGGGGGCCCACCTACCTACCAAATTTGGTGTTTCTAGGTGCCATAGGAGCCAATCGCGAGGGGGGGTCGCATCGACCCCCCCCCCCCTGCCAGGCCGTGTTATGAAAAATGCCCTGCCAGGGCGAGGGTTAATCCGCGCCGTGCTGGTGGTATGAATTTTCTATGAAGTGCTGGGTCACCCAACGCACTGGGCACGCACACCACCGTCGCGTTTGGGCGACAGCAGACACAGGTGCGAGCAGCCGCCATTGTTCTCGGCGCAAGGGTTCGGATAGGCCAGCTGCCGCAGCGGGTGGTACACCTTGATGTCGTACGGACGTTGCGTGGTGTTGCGCAGAATGGCCACGTTCTCTCCGGTGAATTTGTGCGCGCTCACCACCGCCTTGAGGTTCCAGTCAGTCCAGAAGAGCGTGTCGTCGATGACGGTCAGAGCAAACACGTGGTGAACGTTGGCGCCCTGAAGAACCTCGTGCCGTCCGCGACCCTCGAAGTCCGAGTAGGCGATGTAATCCAAGTGGGCATCCGCCCAGAAAATCTTGTCGGCAAAGAAGTCGATTGTGAGCGCATTAGGCCAAACGACCCTGTCGTTGAATGTAAGAATGCGTGTGAAATTGCTGCCGTCCATGCCGACCTTGCCGATGAAGGACTGCAGGCTCCAGTCGATGAAGAAGATGTACCCGATGCCCGGGTGGACGGAAATGGCTCGCGGGTCGGTCAGGCCGCGGTTGATCAGCGTTCGCCGGTACGAGCCGTCCAGGTTGGACACATCCAGGTGCTTCTCGTGCCGGTCCAGCCAGTAGAGCTTGCGGCCCACCCAGTCGACGCTGAGGCCCTCCAGGCCGCCCGTCCGACTGGTGATGATGGGCTCGTAGAAGTCGCCGCTGTCATTGCGGACCATCCTGTGGATTTTATTGTCTGCGACATCAGCAAAGTAGAATCGGTCCTCCTGCAGGTCAAAGTCGAGCGCCACCACGTTCTGGAGGTTCTGGTGCATCAGCGTGTAGTGAGCGCCGTCCGTGGAAATGTTGCGCACGTAGTGTTTGTTGGTGATGATGAGCCACGGCTCGATGTTGTCGCGCCGCTTACACGTGTGGCCGTCCAGCTCTCTGTCGTAGTACTTCTCGTCGCACTTGCAGGCGAACGAGCCCGGCATGTTGAAGCACTTCTGGGAGCACTTGCTGATCTGCTCTGAGCACTCGTTCAGGTCCTCGCACGCCTCCTTGTCGGCCATCAGCCTGGGGAAAACATCAATCAGCGACAGTCATCGACAGACGGTCCCATTCATTGACAAACGTTCTAAACCAGCAGCAGACGGCTAATTTCCTTCTACTCTGTGCCCATTCCCTGAGCCTCACTTGTATCCGGAGTTACACTCGCAGTAGTAGCCGGTGAGCGTGTTGACACAATTGTGTCCGCACTGGTGCAGCTCCGTCTTGGCGCACTCGTCGACGTTGCAGTGCGGCGGCTCGTCAGCACCGTTCTCACAGTCGTCCACCTGGCCAGGGCCGAGGTCGGGTGGTTAGAGGGACGGTTAGGGGAGAGACGGTCAGTAGGGTGGCAGCGAAAGCATTCAGAAAAAGAAGCTTGGCGATCTTACTACGCAAAGGATACACAAGATCATGAAACGTACAATGAGCACGAATAAAGAATATCGGTGCCAACTGATAAGAAGAAGTAGAACATAAAACCAGTATAACGCTTTTTGGGGCGACTAACGGAGCGAGCGAGAGGGTGTGCCTTGCACGTGCGAAATTGCGAGGGGGTACCTCCAACTGACTTGTGCACGGCACCCTTCTAACCGGTCTCTGCCAAATTTGAGCGCAATCGGCCCAACCGTTCTCGAGATCTGGAAGCGACACCCTGCACGTGCGCACGTGCACGACTAAATGGGGCCCGACTGACTTTTGCACGGCACCCTACTAACCGGTCCCTAACTGTGTACCAAATTTGGGCGCAATCGGTCGAGCCGTTCTCGAGATCTGGAAACGACCCCTGCACGTGCGCACGTGCAGCAGCACCCCAACTCTGGCACATGGGTATGCAAATTATGCATTGCCTAATGGGTGCCTACCTACATGCCAACTTTCAGCGCAATCGGCCCAGTTGTTACCGAGATATTGCAACAATTACAAAACTGACACTTCTTCGTTTTGCACGTGGCACGCGCATAAGGGGTCACCCACATGCAGCGGGAACAGTCCAATACTTGGTAGAAGGAATGAAGCTACCCTACAAAAATTACCGCGTGTAAATCGGTCAGTGGTTGCTGAATGCTGAGACATAAGCCTCGCAAAAGCGTCCGCACGGCCGGCCGGCCGGCCGCTCATACTCAGAAATTTCCGTTAATCTAAGGACAGACTCCGCTCGCTTCGCTCGCTCCGTAATAAATAATTCTATTGGTCTTTGATTTCTGTGCGGGCAAATGGTTAGGCTCCTCAGTCGCACTGTGTGTACCGACCAACGTGTTCTTGTTAAACTTTCAAGGCATGCTGTATGAACATTGAGTACAGGCTGGTTTTGGGCTGCAACATTGTCCAGTGCACGCTGACGGCATCCATAAGAGCACTTTTTAAGTCCTGAGCCTGGTTCTAGCACAGTGGGCCGTACCTTGTTACAGACGAGCTCGTATTTGATGCAGCGCTTCTCGAGGTCCTTGCCGCCACACGAGAACTCTCCCGGGGGACACTCGGTCTCCTCCTTGGCTGTAACGGACGTCAACGGACCGTCAGCGGCGGGCAGTGAGGATGGATGTGGCGACAGGGAGGAAAGTTGCGCTCTGGAGAGTAAAAAGCAATAGTTCATGAGCCAGACACGTTGCAAATATACTCAACTCTCCTCTGATCCTCTCAGAGGAAAACCGTAATTGCTATGATATGACGAACGAAGTCCCCGACTCCCCACACCTCTCCACGACTGTCGGCAGTTCAATGATCTGGTGCCCGGTCCAGCAACGACGGCGCGGCACTCACAACAGTCCTTTTCGTCCGAGTAGTCGCCGCAGTCGTCGTCCCCGTCGCAGTGGTACGCCTTCCGCACGCACTTGGCGTTGTCGCAGGCGAACTCGTCGGCGGTGCAGTTGCGGTAGCGGGTGTTGCACGATTTGCCCTCGTCACTGCCGTCGCCGCAGTCGTTGTCGTGGTCGCATTCCCAGTGCTGGAGGCAGGACGGTCAGCAAGCGATCAGCAGTTAAAAATCCGAATGGGGGGGGGGGGGGGTAAATAGATATGCGGAAACAAGGCAACAAGCACACTCCACAATCATATCCCCAATCTTCAAGGAATGGTTGTTGTGTTAAAAAAAACGGCACGCATCGGCTAGGCAATATATAGGCATGACGATAGGATGCCATAATCGAAGTTAGCAGCCGTAACCAAGGCTGCCATCGGCCGCTAGAGACAGAGTTACGCAATAATCCGGCGTTGGGCCCTTACGCTGTTGATGCAGCGTCCGTTGTTGCAGGTGAACTGCTCCTCTGTGCACGTGTTGGGCAGCTCGGCGCAGTTGGCGTGCACCCTGTCCTCGTCGGCGCCGTCCACGCAGTCCGGGTCGCCGTCACACACCCACCGCCTCGGGATGCACAGCGCGCGGCCCCACTTTTTGTTCTCTGTGCACGCGAACTCGTACTCGGAGCACTGCCGGTTGTCTGCCGAACACAGGACGTGGACAGACGGTCGGTGGGGCTGACAAGAAATGAAGACCACCCAGACACAAGCAACATGACATCAGGTTAGACTGACATCGGACACGTTTACGTTAACCCGGCAGGCGGTGGGCCTCCCGGCCACCTTCCGCGCGGTGGGGGGGGGGGGCATTTTTTGTCCCCCCCCCCCGTATCTCCGAAACTACTGGACGGATCCGGAAAATTCAAACGGCGTTCGATAGCCCTGTCAAATTTGTTTAAAGAAACTAAATTTCATTGACCTCGGGGTCACCGATGACGTCACAGGTCAGGTCAAAGATAAAATGTTTCACCGTTCACGGGGCCTCTAGGGAAAGCGCTATAACACCGAGTAAAACGCATTTTGTCGAAAATCAGCGATACGGCGTCAGTTGTCTAGTACATAAGTTGCTATTAGAGGTCATTGGTCATACCAGGTCAGATCACCAAAGGTCACCAAGGGTCACCACATGAACCCAACTTTACTAAGGTTGTGCGATGCATGTTTTATGGCCAGTTTTTCACTTCCAACTCAATGGTGTTGGTTATAAGACCATTAGGTACGGTTTAGGTCACTTTCTGGTGGAGGTCAGGTCAAGGTCAGGTCCAAAAAGGTCAAACTTCAAAGTTGATATTTTTGCATAAAATGGGTATTGATTCGATGCAGCTCGTCAACGGGGAGTCTAATGGTGGTCTTTGTTTTGCGCTTCGAGGTCTAGAATTGCTAGAAATTGAGTTTGAAAATTTGACGTCATCAATTTTGAACAGTTTTTTTTCGCTATAACTTGTCCAAAAAAGAGGTATCGATCTCAAATTTGGTATGTAGATAGAAGGCGGTAGGGACTATCACATATTTTCCGTTTTTTCGAAATTCAAAAAACCTTTTGGATTTTTCGGCTATTATATTAAAAAACTATTTTTTTATTTTTGGGGGTCAAAATCCAAAAATTTCAAAAATCCGAGATAGTAGTTTTGTACCCTTTAAATTCTTCACCTTTATAATGTCGAATTATTTTTCTGTATCTCTAAAGCTGTGGGCCTGACAGCTCTTCTCGCGAAACATTTTTTTGGGTCGAAAATGGCAGAAATGACGTCACTCTGACGTCATTAGCGGCCAACCTATCATAGCCTTTGGAAGCATTTTTGGTCACAATGTGCAATAGCTATTCACGGGAGTGTACTGAAAGTTTGGTGACGATCGGCGCAGCGGTTCTCAAAATATATCGAAAAAACTAAAGGGGGGGCAAAAAAATGCCCCCCCACCGCCTGGAAGGTTAAGGTTACCAAGAAACACCTGAGCAGAGTTCGATCAATTTCTATGCCTATGCGTCACTGAGTGGCCATATCAGCTTCCGATGACCACTTAGACGCCAACCGGAGAGGTTGGCGTCTACTGGTGGAAGGGAGCCTACTCCCTTCCACCAGTAGCACCTCATGCAGGGAGACGATATCTCGAATGACTTCTAAATCTACCATTAGCCCAGTGCACTTTACAGCCAGTAAGCTGGCAGGTGATTGCCCATCAATACCCCTGAATATCCTACCACTCATTGGAGTTGCATTTGGCAGGCTTGTCGGCATTGTCACCGCGGCTGTGGTCTCCGCCTCAGTGCCATGCGGCATGGATGCAGTGGCCGCTGGCGTAGGCGAAGAGGCCGCCGAAACAGGTGTGGTCACTGGACTTATCGTTTCCTTCTCAGTTTCGGTTGGCGTGGGTGCGGTAGCCGTTGTCGTAGGCGAAGAGGTCATTGAAGCAAGCGTGGTTCCTCGACTAAAACTAGTCGTGTCCGTTTCGGGGGTCTTAGCGCCAGATGTTGCAGCTGCTGTTGAAGGTGAATAGGTCGCCGAAACAGATGCGGTCCGTAGGCTTACAAACACCGTGTTCTTCTCATTATCGGGCAGCGTGGATGGGGTAGCCGCTGTCGCGGACAAAGAGGTCGCCGAAACCGGTGTGATCTGCGTGTTTGAACCCTTCGTATCCTTTTCAATTTCAGTTGGCGTGGATGCAATGTTCACAAATAAAGAGATCGCCGATGCAGATGGGGTCCCTGGAATTGCTGTCATATGGTCCGTCTCCAGCGTCTCAGTTTCGGTTGGCGCGTTTGCTGTATACGTTGTCGCAGGTGAAGAGGTCGCCGAAGCAGTTGTGCTCCTTGGACTTGCAGTCGGCGGGCTCGTCTGCTCCGTCTCCGCAATCGTCATCTCCGTCGCAGTGCCAGGTGGCCGGGATACAGCGGTGGTTGGAGCACCTGGCGGCGATAGAGGGCGTCAGAAGCGTGTACTATATAATATATATGTAATATAATGCTCATGTTTAATGTAATGATCAATGTTACAGATCACTACAATAACGTGCAACACCGTGACTGCTGCAGTCAATACACAAAGGACATCAACCAACGCTCAAACAAACACTTGATTTAAGTGTTAAAAACGATAAGACAAGAAATCGGCGAGTTGTTACAATTCCCGCAGAGTTGCCTTAAAACGTTTTGAGCGTCGACGAACCACTGGTTTCGGGAGCACCGTCTACTCATTACATTCGGTAACTCTGAAGATTCAGCTGACGGGGCCGAGCGTACACATCGGCAGACTATAGAATAGGATCGGGAGACAAAGCCTAAAGACTGATGTACCGTCTGACGAGCCGACTGGAGGCTGAAGGGTACAAACGGCGAACGATTTTCTGCATCACCCAAGAAAATCAACTTAACATTAAACTAGACTCAGAATAAAACTCAGCAGTCGCTCATTGTAAAACGACTCGGAGGCTGAACTATTTGGAAGGCATACCCTGTGGAAACAAGTTAGATTTAGTGCTTTAGTCTTTCAGCCCTGCCACTCTTGTGACAGCACAGGCCGTTCCGTCTCAGTCCTTCGTCCCGTGTCCGGAGGGTCATTCGTGATGCCCTCCATCCCCCCCCCCCGTACATACAAACACTATACACGCATCGTGCTTGGAGAACTGCTGAGATGAGCTTGAAGGGGGAGAGGGGAGAGGGGAGGCGTTACCGGGCTGGACTGCTCCGGTCGCTGGACGCTGGCGACGGAGACTTGAATGCACCCCCTACGGTAGCCTCTGCTTGTGCCCGGGCAATCCCGACGGTAATCTCTGCCAGCCAGTGTTCGAAGGACGAGGCTGCAGATCGCGCCTCTTTTCGTTGTTCTCAGTGGTTAGCAGCGCAGCCGGTTAGCTCTTTTTACCAGTTATAGAACAATCTAGCTCAAGAGAGTAGTCACGTTAGTAAGTCAAACCCAAGTTCTTTCATTTTGTAATATTCCGTGTTTAAGTCAGCAGTGCCTATTTCTACTTTCCATGCTGTGTAACGTAGGTAAATGAGTTTGGAAGTGACTTTGCAAGCATACCTATAGACGAGGTGACTCGCGTTTGTAGACTCAAGTTTCCATCAGTCCATTCCATCAACTGGTTTCCTCAGTTCATCCGGTATATCACATGACCCTCACCAATCAGCTCTCCAGTCCTCCTGTGGACAGTCGCCGCCCTTCCCGTCCCTCCTGTGGACAGTCGCCGCCCATCCCGTCCCTCCTGTGGACAGTTGCCGCCCATCCCGTCCCTCCTGTAGACAGATGCCGCCGGTCCTGTCCCTCCTGTGGACAGTTGCCATCCATCCCGTCACTCCTGTGGACGGTTGCCGTCGTTCCACCGACCGCGCTGCCCAGACTGCCGCTCCTCTGCTGCGCCTGCGTCAGTCGGCTCGGCGCGGTGCCTGTCCCTGGTTCGGGGAACTCACTGGGGACGTCACTGGCCACCACGTCACACGGTGAGGGAAGCGTCAGACGACAGTGCAGTGACGATAAAATCCATCACAAGATGAAGTTAAACATCATCCTGTATGATGACGTCAAGCGTCATCACCGTACACCGGAACCTGCGAGCCCAGTGTGAGGATTGCAGCACGGTGTCCGTGTCGAGTGTCGATTCAATCGGAACAACACGCCGACCAGCGGACTTTTGCGGTCTCGGTCGTGACAGACAGGGCCGACAGACTGCCGCGTGGGACTGAGGTGGGAAGACTGACTGGGCCGGGGGCCGGAGAGAGATCAGAGGACAGAGTGACGGGGGTAGGGCATGGACTGCCGGTGGGACCGAGGTGTGGGGGGCTGGGCCGACGGCCGGAGAGATATCAGACGGCAGTGTGGTGACAGGGGGGGGGGGGGACAGACTGCCGCTGGGACTGATTAAAGGTAGTGTGCCACCTTTGAAAGATTTCCCATTTTATTTTTCCTAGGATAAGAAGCTTCTGTTTTTACCAAATATCGCAAAAAAATCAAAAATGGGCCTGGAATAGTGCCTTTTTCGCCTAAAAGTTTTTCGGTTTTTAGATATGTATAACAACTGTAGTGGGCTCACCTGCAAACAGGCGTCGGGCAACAATCGCGAATGCGGCGCACTTGTGACAATAAGCAAAGGTCATTATAGTGTTACGACCATACGACGTACGGGAATGAGTTATCAGCTGTCTAATCGTAGACAACACAATGTCGAGCCTTAAACTGTAAGCCCGTATTGGTATTGTTTCTTTTATTTGGCTGTCGAACATTATTTATGGTTTGAAATATGATTTTATGTAAAATAATTGATATGAAAAAGCCGTCTTATAAGTTATGACCCCATTTCACCACACGCAATAGTGGCATAAATGACAATGATCAGCTGACGCATTTTTCTTGGCCGAAGTCAGAGCGCGCGGCCCGACGCACCACGCGTATTTGGAAATTCCGACCTCGACGAGCATCAGAAGCCACCTAACAGGCGTGTTCGAAACCGCAGGAGATGATGATGAACGGGTTTATCGAAACTTGATTGGATGAGCATATCGGTAATAGCGATTTCAGTGTGTGCATTTATTGTTCATAGTGGTGTGAAATGTGGTTGGGGTACGACCGACAACCCGTCGGGGCGAATTTCGCACTGGGGTACTCAAAATTTGAAGAATTTAAGACGTTTCCATGAGTTTTGAAGGTATGGATAAGTTCTAAAAATCCGGTTCTCCTTATCTGGGCCATTAACTCCATACGGTCCAAGAAAGCTGGCACACTACCTTTAAAGGGGAGACCTGGCGGCCGGCCGGAAAGAGACCAGAGTCAGACGGCAGTCGGGCCGGAGATCAGAGTCAGACGACAGGCGAACCAGAGATCAGACGACAGGCGAACCAGAGGTCAGGTGCCAGTCGAACCAGAGATCAGACGGCAGATGAGCCAAAGTGCAGACGACAGCCGGGCGGCCCCGACGGCAGATTGCTGCTCCCGGTGACCGAGTATACGGCGCCCGGTCGAACGCTGACGGCTCCTCTCAACTTAGAGGGGGGGGGGGGGAACGGGGAGGGCAGACGGAGCCTCTCCGCCTGGAAAGGGCAGACAGATGGGGCGGGCCTTTCCGCCAGGAAGCAACAGAGACTAGAGAGGAGGTTTCTCCACCGGGACTCGGGAGGAGGACAGCCGGACGGAGCAGGCCTCTCCGCGGTAATAGAGGGGGGGGGGGGGCAGTCTATACCGCGCCGAGGTTTGAGAGTCTGAGGCGGCTCTCCGATGGGGAGACGGTCCACGGTGTCTTAGAGCGGTACTCACCTCTGTGGGCGGCGTACAGGTGCGCCGCCGGCAGGCCCGCGGCCAGCAGACACAGCGCCCACCACACGCCCGCAGACATGTTTGGCACAATCACAGCTCTCTCTCTCTCTCTCTCTCTCTCTCTCTCTCTCTCTCTCTCGATCCCTCACCGCTCCTCTCTCGGTGGGCCCGAGCTCACAACTCCATAGCGGTCGGCTGGCGGACACCCTCACACTCCGACGGCCGCTCGTCACTGAGCGCGGCTCTTCGGCGGCTCCTGAGGACTGGCCCGTGAGTCACCTCCCCTCAGCCCCTCCAGCCCCCTGCCGACTGTGATCGGTCCAGCAGCGTTTAGCAGCGGTACTGTAGGCGCCAGAGCAGCAGAGGGTACTGAATGCTAATGGGTCGCCAGCTGAATCTTGTTTGCCGGCGCAGCGAACTGCGCAGCGCGCACCTGCGGCCGTCGCGCCTTTGTGTTAAGTCAGACTCTACATATAGTCTCTAGATGTATTCAGACTGCTTCCTGGACCGTGCGGTGATGGGACGCGAGGAGACGTCATGTTGCTAAGACCTCCACACCGCGGCTGATTTGCCAGCGCGGCTGAGCCTTTCCACAGCCAGTCCAAGTATGAGGAAGGACTTATCAACAAGTCAAAGCAAAACCCTAAAATTTTACATTCCTACATTAGACATAAGAAAGTGGGTCGCTCCTCTGCAGGCCCCCTGAGGCTTTCCTCGGGCGCCTTGACCGATGATGCCACAGAGATGAGCGAGTGCTTTGCGGATGCCTTCGCATCTGTATACACACGACTTACTCCCACAAACCCTCATCCACACCAAACATTAGGATGGGCCACTCAGCCGTGCTAACAGTAACAGCCACCCGCAGTGTGGTGCTTCTAGGTGACCTTAGCCAGTGCATGGTGTGGGTGACCGCAGACCGAAACGGGGGTGGGTGCTCACCGATCAGAAATGACCTAATGAGGATGGCTCATTCCTGAACATGGATAGGTAATCATTTCGCTTGGCTGTCGTTTTTTGTGTTGATCCGATAATCGTTAGGTATATTATATCACATTGAGGCGGCGTCGTCGGGCACCCCCCCCCCCCCTCCCTTGACTGGGTTTCCATGATGGGCCATCGTGGCGACAAGCGGCCAGCTGACTCAAGTAGAGTCAGTCATGACCTGACCGAAAAAGGTCAAGTTGCATAGCAATCGAGCGGCATTGTTGGGCGGAGCACCTATACCTTAAGTTAATGCATTTTCACTGTTTTATCGAACTTCTGTAAAAGTTTTTATCGAAAAATTGTTAGTGACCTTTTTGACATTAGGGTGGTGACTGGTGACCTCAGAGTTAAAATGTGGGGATCAAGGGTGACTTTTCCCTGCATTCAATGTTCAATCCACGCTTACAAAATAGTTATGTTTGAAGGTGTTTAAAATGACTTTTGTTGGAAAACAGCACAGCCTTCTTTTCTTTGACTGACTTGCAATGGAGAGGTCGCGAAATTGACCTGATCTATGGGCACCGATATATGTAGAAAATCCGAGGCATGTATTTGATACATCCTATCACCCTCATCAATGGCCGAAAAAACCAAAGTAGGTAATCGTTCAGTCATTGCAGCTAGAACTTAGAAGCAGACATTTGCTGTTTTCTAAGAATGAATTCATTTAACGTTGACCTATCCTTAGGTAATCTAGTCCTGATGCTTTCACATCCGTTTGTTTTGTTTGTTTTGTTGGGAGCTCTTTTGTTTCAAGCTCTTGTTTCAAGCTCTTTCGGTCTTAAAAGGTCAATGCAGAGCTATGGGATATTAGCATGGGGTGATGAGTTGTATAGACATTGGGCTGTGCGGGACAACGACGGTGAGACGCGGAGGCGAGACCGTCCCAGTGGGACCTGATTGCCCCATTGGGGCAGTCCACCCGACTCCCCAACGGGCACCCCGGAGACGGTTTTCGGGTCCCGGTGAGGATCCGAGACCTCATCCACCGGGTGTCAGTTGGGGGTGACCGCCAGTCCGGAAAGGGAGGGTGAGGGGGATGCGGGTGCAGGCTTGTCCTGAGGATGGCGAGGATTGGTGATTCACAGCCTGTGAGAAGGAGGTTGATAAAACGGCGACGCCTCGTGCGGCCTTTTTAGATATAACAGCGCCGTTTTATGTGAATCTGTGTTGGCATGGCACGGGTTGATAGCCGAAGGAGACAGCAAACGATCGGGGCACCGGACAAGCGATCTGGTGTCAGCCGTCAGGCACCTCCGACTCGAGTAGGGGTCTCCTGATCGGTAACAGCGGTAGCAGGGGCGCTGCTCTGTAACGCAAAGGCACCGGGAGGTGGCGTCCCGGTCGCTCAGAACAGGGGCGCGGCGGCGCTACTGCAGACACCCAGGCCCATCCACTCAGCGGCCCTGGCCCTCAACTGCCAAATTCTAATACAGGGGCCCATCCGGGACATCACCCAGCGCCTCAACAGTCAACAGCATCAACATTCGGTCATCCAGTCTCACTCAACAGCACATATGTATGTGCTCCGGGTTTTCGGATTTTCAGATGCCTTCAGCCCTCGTCGCAATGC
The DNA here is from genome assembly GCF_019059575.1 of Amphibalanus amphitrite. NCBI lineage: Eukaryota > Metazoa > Arthropoda > Thecostraca > Balanomorpha > Balanidae > Amphibalanus > Amphibalanus amphitrite. Next base: position 302,460 of record NW_024882325.1, read on the forward strand.
GTAGCGTAGGTATACCTACAAGTGCAGACACACATGCATCCATGTTTCGACCTCTAGGTCAACTACGGTCAGAATACCAGGTCACGTCAAGGTCACTTCAGAAAACGTTAATGATCGTCTTAGCTACACCATCCAGCTTGCAAAAGGGACGAAAGTACAAAGCGTTTTGATATTTTGTCATTGAAGCGGTACGGTGGCGACATAATTTGAACCCGCACCTGGGTATTTAAGTCGATAGGTGCGCTTGACGACGGTATGTACTTCCAGAAAGTGTTAAGGTCAACTCTTCACTCGGATCAACACTGAGGTCAATTTAACCCGCGCTCCACTGGGGGGGGGGGGGCTATTCATAGCCCCTTATTTTTCTGCAATAACTTCTAAACCGCTGGACGCATCGGCGCGAAAACTTTCAATTCCTTCGGTTGCATCAATTTGACACCTTGTGTCAAAATGTGGACTTCGTAGCTACCATAGATTGGCCGGAAATGACGTCAGAGTGACGAGATGTTCGGCCAATTTCGACGCAAAACATTGAACAACGGCAATGGCGCTCTCAAGAGCTCAGTTTTTTTTTTTTAGCTTCATCCAATTTCTTTGCATAAAAGGTCTTAACCCGCGCCCCGTTGGGAACTGCCGAGCAATGCGCCATGTTGGGGGGGGGGGGGGTGGGGGGGGGGGGCATTTTGCCCCCTCCCCTAAGATCTTGAGAACCACGCAATATAACGAGAAGCAGCAAACAGTGTTATATAGCCCGAATGGGGAACTACCTTGTGACCCAATTTCATTGATCTCGGTCAAACCGATGACGTCACAGGTCAGGTGAAATGTCGAATTTTCACCGTTTACAGGCATTTCAAGAAATGTGTTGTAAAATCGAGTAAAATGCATGTCATTTAAAGTCATCGATGGGAAGTTGTTTGTCAAACACATTTTGCTAGTTGATGTCACTGATGCAAGGTCAGGTCACAGAGGTCAGGTCACTGAGGGTCACGATATGAAAATATCATGTGATGCATGTTTTATGGTTCATTTTGCATGACAAATGCGATCATGTGGGTCAGGCAGCCTTTGGGGCCAGTTTAGGTTATGTTCTGGCTATGTCAGGTCAAGGTCAGGTCAAATTAGGTCAAATTTCAAACTTGATATTTTTGCATAAAATGGGTATCGAATCGATGCAGCTTGTCACGGTAAGTCTAATGGTGGTCTTTGTTTTGCAATACGTAGTCTAGAATTGCTAAAAATTGAGTTAGAATATTGAACTTTGTTTCGGTATAACTTGGCCGAAAAAGGAGGTAGGTATCGATCTAAAATTTGGTATGTAGATAGAATTGACCGCAGGGGCTATCATATATATTCCGGGTTTTGTTTTCGAAATTCGAAAAAACTTTTAGGATTTTTGTGCGTTTTTCTAAAAGAAAAATCATATTTTTTTGGGGGGGGTCAAAATCCCAAAATTTTGATAATCCGAGATAACATTTTTGTAGCGCCGTGTTTCCCTACAGGACCATATAAAGAACTTTGAAATTACCTTTTAAGTGTAGCTTTTGTGAGCGTTTCAAGATTTCGTGTTTTTTTGCTCATTTTTTGCCCGAACATGACCTCAGTTTGACCTCAACAACTCTTGACCGAAGGTGACCTAGGAGTTAAGACTTGAAGTTTTGTGTGAAGGTGTTATATATTGATGCCCGAGAAGCTACTTGAAAATTTGGTGGCGCTGCGCGCCGCCGTTTTCTTGCTATTCAGGAAAAACCACAGGGGGCCGTATTGCCCCTCCCCCCAACGGGGCGAGGGTCAAGAACAAGCTAGGTATACGGGACACTTTTTCAGTTTGGATTTTTCAGTTTTTTGCTTTTTTGGTTCGATTTATCGCTTTTTCGAGTCGGTTTTTGATTTTTCGATTTATCGCTTCGTGACTTTTCGAGTTTGATTAAAGTTTGTTTGGTAGCAACGCGCTGTGCAAGCGCCAGGCTCTTCTTGTTTTGTTTGCAACGCGCTGGTTGCAGCTTTGCTTTGGGTTTTAAGTGACAGTTTTTTTGTGTGTTTCACCAGATGGAAATTAATTATATTCATTTTGCCTGTTTGTAGTAGAAAATTGGCTTGATTTCCAGCACCAATTAACCCGCGCCGTGCTGGTGGTCTGAATTTTCCATGGTGTAAGGATAAGGAAATAAAGAAAAAATCACGTTTTTGTAACTTAATGTCACGCGAATTTCCCTTAACCCGCGCCCCACTGGGGTCTGCGTATAACACGCCCTACTGGGGGGGGGGGGGCTATTCATAGCCCCCCCTCCTAACTCCGAAACTACTGGGCCGATCGTCAAAATTCAAACGGCGTCTGATAGCCCCGGAAAAACTGTCGAACGAAACCTAATTTCATTGACCTCGAGGTCACTGATGACGTCACAGGTCAGGTCAAAGTAAAAATTATTAGCATTTTGGCTTCTTAACGTTTTGGGCTCTGGCCGCCGTCTTACAAGTCAGATCAGGCTCATTTTTGGTTCACACACTCGTGAACAGATGCTCTAGATACTCTGAGGGTACCAAACTTGTACTTTGATTTTCAGGTCAAGGTCAGGTCATCACAGGTCACGAAAATATTATATCATGCGTCGGTCACGTGACACATGTTTTATGGTCCATTTAGGCCAAACATTTCGAATTTGATGTCGTCTGTGTCATTCGAGGTCATTTTGAGTCAAATTTCGCTTAGGTCGGGTCACTTTCAGGTCAAAAAAGGTCAAATTTTGAAGTTAAAAATTTTCAACAAAAAAGGTGTCAATTGGATGCAGTTTGAGCTCAGGAACACGATGGTGCTATTTATATTGGCGTACGATGTCAAATTCGTGCTGAAAAATTGATTTGAAAAATTAATAAGTGTTAATTTTTTGCAGTAATGCGTATAACTTGGCCATTTTTGAAGATATTTAGCTAAAACTTGCTAGAGTTAGTCATAATAATGCTTTCTATCACATATATTCCGGTTTTTTCGAAAAGTCAAAAGGTTTTTGAAAAAAATGTAAAAATATAAATTTTAAATTTTATTATATAAAATTTTCGAAATTTTCAAAATTTCGAAAATCCGAGATAGCAGTTTGATAGCGCAGTCTATTCTGAGTCCTCTCATGTAAAGAAATTGGATCTAGCTTAAAAACTGAGCTCTTGGGAGCGATTGCCGTGGTTCAATGTTTTGCGTCGAAATTGGCCGAACATGACGTCACTCTGACGTCATTTCCGGCCAACCTATGGTAGGTACGAAGTTCAAATTTTGACACAAGGTGTCAAATTGATGCAGCCAAAGGTACTGAAAGTTTGGCGTCGATCCGTCAAGCGGTTTGGAAGTTATTGCAGAAAAACGGGAGGGGGGGCTATAAATAGCCCCCCCCCCAGTGGGGCGCGGGTTAAAAAACTGCAAAACTTTAAACGCCTTTAACAACCTCACTCAGCCTTTAAATCAAAACGTAACAAAATCTGCACAAGATTTTACTTTTTCCTTCACGTGGCCATCTCCGATGAAATATTTTAGCTTAAAATACATTTTGTTTAGGGGGAGGGAATCATTATAGGTAGGTACTTACAAAATCAAAAATTTTGAGTTTATCGCAAAAAAGGGAACCTATCAGAGAAGTAGGTATTGTATGTGTAGTGTGCGCCTACATTCCAATTGTTGAAAGGATCGGTTTGGAAAATGTAGGAGTTATTCAAATTTTGCTGACGTCACGACACCCAATATTTCCAGAATGTGTTCGAAGTTTTAGACCTCGCACGGGAACAAAAACAGTACCACTCGATTTGTCGTGAAAAAAACGCATCAGGCAGACACTTTTTTGGGTCTTAACAATTTATTTCAAAATTTGACCACACTTGACCCCACATTTACGACCTGAAATTCATCCAATTATGGTTCATATCACTAATTGACATTCTAAATTTATTTCTATTAATGAAATCACTCATAAAATATGTGTTGCACATATCATATTCAATATTTCTCTTTTAGTGACCTGACCCGACCTGACCCTGACCTTGACCTTTGCATGATATCATATGCAACGCATCTTGTCTTGGTAGCCTGAGAACACGCCTTGGATAATCAAACTCAGCACATTCTTTGCCAACTGCTCTCCAAAGCCGATCTTGTAGAACTACAGTTGCATTTTGTACCCTTGACTTGACCTTGACCTGACCTATAATCTAGGGGAAAGTGGGTGAAAGTGGGTTCCCTCCTACCCAATTGCGCCCACCAACATTCCCACGAATTCAATTGCACGTTTAGTATTTTGTTTTCAAAAACATTATTTAACCCTATTAGTGGCAGGGGGGGTTGTTTTTATCCACCCCTCAGGTTTTTCGGGAATATCTCCGAAACCGCTGAAGCTACGATGCTGAAATTTTCTGACTTTTCCTAAAACTAAATTGGGCACATTCCCTGAAAATTTCAAGTTCATAACTTTACCAGGGGCGGCTCCAGAGCATTGGGAATTGGGGGGTCCTATTCGTGAAGCGAGTCATTTGGGCGAAGATCACGATGCTGCACCAGTTTTACGAACAGTGAATGAAAGGTATCATGTGATAACATATACAGTTATTGTGCATCCTCTTTTGACACGTTTTTGCTATAATAGGCGGATCCAGGCGTCCAAAAAGGGGGGTTATGTTTTACCTCCCAACATAGGTGCCCTGACACCGCCTATGCATGACCAATACAATTGTAGTCGTTCTCTCACAAGAAAATTGTAACATAACAAGACCATTACCACCCTTTTTAGAAACAGTACCAACAAAAACCTTATTTACTATACTTTTTGTGTACCCCCAATCTCAATGATCTGTATCCGCCTATGATTTTTGAAAATGCATATTTTTAGGATCCATGTGAATTCCTGGTTCATTCTCTATCGATCGGCAAAAGTTGCGTTAAGATTGGTTCAGAAACCTGGCCGTGATAAACAGTCTAAAATGTATCTGCAATTTGCCCGTTTTTACCCCCCTCTACCCCCCCCCCCCCCCTATTGACATTTTTTAATTTTTATTTTTTAGAAATGTAGATCACGTTGAGCGAAATCGAATGCCGTTTGAATTTTGAAAATCGGCCCATTAGATCTCGAGATATCAAGGGGGGGTCGTAAACAGCCCCCCCCCCCCTGCCACTAATAGGGTTAAGCCACTGGATAGTCCTTTCTATGGCTCAAGCTCTCCGATGAAGCCAAACAGCAGGGCTCATTGCGCCTTCGAAGATATTACGGCGTTTTATTAGCTTTTTTGCAGTATTTTGAATCGTTGGCTATAAGAAAATATGCGACACGTGTGTGATTTTCAGAGTGATGTTTAGAAAGGATTTTTTTTTTCATTAGGTATATTTCACTGAAGCATTAAACATCCTTCAGCAACTTTATGATAACTTCTACGCTTTTATTAAAAAGTAGGTACCTCAATTTTAATTGCGCCCATGGCAATTACGCCAGGGGGGCGCAAATAGAATAACGGTGCACCTATCGTATCACGGCAGTATGAATGCATCATTAACTGATTGCAATAAAGAAGGAGTTTTATGTCAGGCAGGGGAGCAGCCCGCTGTCGTTAGTCTGCAAATTATTTCTCTACTCAAACTTTATAATGCAGCTGCCACTTATGGCTATGAACTTGTGGTGTATTGACAAAATACGCCAGTTTCAATATGGAATCAGGCGTAAGAGGTGACAGCAATGATAAAAAAGTAAAAACTGATGTCAAAAGTTGTCGAAACGATAAAAATATTAATTTTGAAGGAAACGATTGAAAATATACCTAATCGTATAGACGCATATGTTCATATATGAGTATATCTAGTCGGTTACGTTAAACGTTTTCGTTGCACTTTCACAAGCATACTGACACATGTAAAGTTATGTAACTGCTCAAAAAACATCGCGATTTATATCTACATATCTTATTTATCCAGCCTGATTAACATCATAAATATTTAAGTAAGCCGCAATGACATAGACTGCCGGGGTGATGAATTCCGTTTGTTTAGCCATGTTAAAGTAGGTATAGGGCGCAATTAGCCCGCGCCCCACTGGGGGGGGGGGGGGGGGCTATTTATAGCCCCCCCTCCCGTTTTTCTGCAATAACTTCCAAACCGCATGACGGATCGACGCCAAACTTTCAGTACCTTCGGCTGCATCAATTTGACACCTTGTGTCAAAATTTGAACTTCGTAGCTACCATAGGTCGGCCGGAAATGACGTCAGAGTGACGTCATGTTCGTCCGATTTCGACGCAAAACATTGAACCACGGCAATCGCTCCCAAGAGCTCAGTTTTTAAGCTAGATCCAATTTCTTTGCATGAAAGGACTTAGAATTGACCGCGCTATCAAACTGCTATCTCGGATTTTCAAAATTTTGAAAATTTCGAAAATTTTATATAATAATATTCAAAATTTATATTTTTTTTTTCAAAAAGTTTTTGGCTTTTCGAAAAAAACCGGAATATATGTGACAGAACGCATTATTATGACTAACTCTAGCAAGTTTTAGCTAAATATCTTCAAAAATGGCCAAGTTATACGCATTATTGCAAAAAATTTACAATTATCAATTTTTCAAATCAATTTTTCAGTACGTATTTGACATCGTACACCAATATAAATGGTACCATCGTGTTCCTGAGCTCAAACTGCATCCAATAGACACCATTTTTGTTGAAAAATTTTAACTTCAAAATTTGACCTTTTTTGACCTGAAAGTGACCTGACCTAAGCTAAATTCGACTCAAAATGACCTCGAATGACACAGACGACATCAAATTCGAAATCTTTGGCCTAAATGGACCATAAAACATGTGTCACGTGACCGACGCATGATATAATATTTTCGTGACCTGTGATGACCTGACCCTGACCTGAAAATCAAGGTACAAGTTTGGTACCCTCAAGGTATCTAGAGCATCTGTTCACGAGTGTGGAAACCAAAAATGAGCCTGATCTGACTTGTAAGACGGCGGCCACCCAGCCAGCAATTTTGCTCCGGGCCCAAGCAGGCTCAAGTGCGGATTGCCCGAGATTTTTAGTCGGGCTAAAGTCGGCTAGGGCTTGGGCTAAAGTCGGCGTATGACACAAATACGCCGACTAAAGCCCATGCTCTGCCGGAGGTATGCCCGCTCTGCGAGCTCCGGACAGCCGTAGTTTAGCCCTAGTTGAGCGACGATTGGCGTTAGCCCGATTTAAGCCCGAGCAGTGAATCCATTTATATAATGGAGATCACTCTGGGCCCGAGCGGGCTGAACTCCGGCAAGCCCACTCTGTGTGCCCTGTCTATCCCGACTTAAGCCATAGAAGTGAATGGGGTTTATACATTGCAAACTGCTGTGGCTTTGCTCGGGTTCGGCTCGAGTGATGGCAGTCCTGTTTTCTCAAGTCTCGACTTGACTTCATCTTGCTTTTGCTTCACACTGGATCGAGTAGCAAGGAGCAGCCAATGCACTTTCAGCAGGTTGTGCGGTTTCAATGCATATTTAAAATTGTTACGGTCACTCATATGCTCTGTTAACCGGTCATCGAGGCTCGTGCATTGCAAAAGGAAAGTAGTGGTTGACTTTGATTGAATGTATATTTCAAACGACTACAGACACGTCAAATGAAACACAAATACATGAAACAGTGGATTGCAAACTGCAGCAGTAATATGGCATGAGTCATGAAAAACGCCATCAAAACTATAAAACAATCACAAGGCCCGCTAGCCTCCCTCCCCGTTCATAATACTTGGTTAAACACTCAACTGAAAGCATAAAGTAAGGACAGCAAGTAATCGCTCATAAGACATAAAGCAATAAGCAAACAATCGTTTATAAGGAACTTCACTCTGGTGAATGGGAGCTTTGGAGGCGTCTGGCTCGATCCACACACACACATCTGCAGTAGGTGGTCGGCCAGCTTTCGGCGCAGTTTCCGTATATGTAGGTATACCTACTTAATTATAAGCAGGCAGTTTCCGCTAAACCACTTGGCGAGGGCGACTGCGGCGTCCACCCGGTCCTGGTTTGTATAACTATTCCATTTTTTGGAACCATTTGCTCTAATGGTACGTACCTGAAAAAGAGATTAATTGGTTTAACCCTCGCCCGTAAACGGCGATCTGCCACCTTCGCCCATGCAGGGGGGGGGGTTGGTGCGACCCCCCCTTGGCGTTTGAAAACGGAGCGTCGTAGAGCTTAGCGGAAAAGACCAACGGATTGCTCTCGCCGAGATCTCGCGATTGGTGGTATATTTTTTGGTCCTAGGTCAACATTTGACCTACTTTTGACCGGTCAAAGGTCAAATTTTCGGAAAAATATACTTTTTTCAACTTTCCGCGGCGATTGCGGCAAAACGGTGGGAGATATCGACTTGAAACCTTCACTATCGTGTTCCTTGATCAATTCTCTATCGTTTGGTATGTATTTCGTTTTCCTAGCTCTAAAAATGGCGCGTTGGGAGCGCCGGAAGTCGGCAAGGTCACAGTCGGCGGCAGAAATTCGAAAAATCAAAATTTAAATTTTTGAAATCTGATTGTATTTTTGGATTTGGAAGGTCCATTTGCTCCCTATAGAAGCTAATATTGCTGCATATTCCCATTGAGGTGACAAGAATTAGCAAAATAGTGGTTCGGGCGCTTTTCAAAAATAGTACCGGACGCTGTTCCTCTTGTGACGTCATAGCTCCGTGACCTGACCTGACCCGGTCAAGTTTCTTATACCATATGATAGCCAATACTTGCCCCAACATGCATGGGAAGTTTCATCACGATCCATCAACCGATGTCCGTACCACCGGCAGGAAACCTCGGGCGTTGGCACTCAGTTTGTGAAAATCCGGCCGGAGGCTGTTCCCTTTGTGACGTCATGACTCCGTGACCTGACATGACCCGGTCAAATTTTTTTTTATCAAAAGATGCGCAAGGTTTGCCCCATAAGGTACCCAAAATTTGGCGGCGCTGCGCGCCGCCGTTTTTGCACTATTTCCGAAAAACCTCAGGGGGGGGGGGGTTGCACCAACCCCCCCCTACATGGGCGAGGGTTAATTTACATTGCATGTTTGCTTGAAAAATAACTTATTGATGCATTAATACTGTAAAAACACTTCTCATTGATCCGTATAAAATGTTCATTTGATTTTAAATGCGGACAGAGAATGAGCGTGCTCGGTGATAAGTAGACAAATATTTGTGTTTTGTATTTAATTTTCCTGGGTCAGAAGTGCTGGTATTTCACAAAGATATAAAGGCACGGAATGCAGCTTTTCTGAGCGAGGGTATAAGTCGCTAGGCTGAACAGTTATTCAGCTTCATGTTTGATGGCGTCAAGCTTAGTCAAAATCGTGACGTTTACATACGATCAAGCGCACCATTCAATACACTTACCTACCGTAAAACTCCATGCCAGTCCACTTGATAAGAGCAGTGAGCACTATCCCTTCTTCGCGCTGTCACACGCGTCCAAACATCAACCACCAAATGCCCCAACACCGGTGTGTCGTTTCGTCGCACAGCGCACAGACTGTCACAAACGCCGCACATGATTGGCGCAGAACTGCGCATGCGCGAACAGCCGAACAAGTATGGCTAAGCTCCGGCTTTACTCCAGTTAGCCGAAGGACACAGCCAGCTTGATCAGCCCGCGCTCCGCCCAAGTTAAGCCTGTTTTGGATGCGCGGGCAGATGTCGGGCTGAGCTACTGCTATCCGCACGTGGGCATAGCTGCGGCATGCCCCAGCTCAGCCCTAGTAAAAATACATTGGTTTTGATCAAAGTGGGCAAACCCAAGCTAAGCCCAAGCTTCCCGACGCTTGCCACAGTTCAGCCCAAGCGAATTGCTGGCTGGGCAGAGCCCAAAATGTGAACAAGCCTAAGTGTTAATAATTTTTACTTTGACCTGACCTGTGACGTCATCGGTGACCTCGAGGTCAATGAAATTATGTTTCGCTCGACAGTTTTTCCGGGGCTATCAGACGCCGTTTGAATTTTGACGATCGGGCCAGTAGTTTCGGAGTTAGGAGGGGGGGCTATGAATAGCCCCCCCCCCCCAGTAGGGCGTGTTATACACAGACCCCAGTGCACACAGCCGCTATTTGAGTTCGGAAGTGGCCAAAATGCGATAACTCGTTAACCAGTTGACATTTTGCCAAGCAATTTTTATTGTATGTGAAGTCAACCGTAAGGTCACATATGGGAACGTATGAGCATCCATGCTGATACATCATTGCCGTAAAATATATTTTCGCTCGTAATCCGCGGATGACGGGTATAGATCCCATAACGTGGGTGACTCGGGAGGGGATTCTGCATAGCTTCCCTGCTGTCTTCGAAACTACTCGTTCAATACTAAAAGTTCAAACGGCTTCTGATAGGAATAGCTGACAAACGAAACCTAACTTTGTCACAAAAGGTCATGGAAAGGTCATGGGTCACAAAAGGTCATGGAAAAGGTCATGGAAGGAAATGTATACATTTTTAAGGTCATGCGACACATCCTTAAAGGGACCCTCCCACCTTCAAAAAAGTTTATGAATTGGCATGAAAGTGATGTCGCTCGGTTCAGAAAGAGCTAAAACGAATATCTACCAAATTTCACCGAAAAATATTCACCGGTTTTCAAGATATTAGACTTTTACTTTTGTTTATTTTTTTGGGATCTCCGCTGTTTCTAGCGACTTTATTTTAGAAGTGCGGCGTTTGCGGCAGATGTTGCGCGCAAATAGCATATACCACCGCGTGCTACAAAACGTTTTAGTCAAACATTTAAGAATCGTTAGATATTTGCGCTGACGTCACACATTCAGAGGGGTATTCCTAAGCATTAGCCCCTCTGAATCAAAATGCTGCAATTTTGAAATTCAATATTTCCGATTTAAGGCATTTCTTGATGTTGTGTGTGCCGAAACCGGTAATTGTGAGCCAGGGACCCCATTTTGGCTATCTCAACTCAAATCTAATGTTAAGGTGGGAGGGTCCCTTTAATGGTCCATTTCGGCAAAAGCATCTAAAAATGATGTCATCTGGGTCGTCCGATTCGAAACTATTTCCATTCGACAAATGAAGGTAAGGTCACGGCGAGGTCAGAAAGGCCAAATTTTAAAGTTGAACATTCTCAACAAAAAAGATGTGCATCGGATGCAATTTGAGCTCTGGAACACGATGATGCTATTCGTTTTGGTTTTCGATGTCAAGAACGTACTGAAATTACCTTTGCAATATCGAAAATTGTGACTAACCGACTACGGTAAAATGCAAAAGCCGATAACATTGCCATTTCTGAAGATATCTGACTGAAACTTTCCAAAAGCAATGCAAATGTTACATACAAAAGCCAATAAGGTTCATTCTGGTCGATGGCTGCTCCCCAAAACTCTGAATGTTATCAACCATATCGGACATTCTTACGATGTTCTGTTGGCTGGATGTCTTTTTGCTTTATTGAATTTGATCAGACTACATTCAGTTAAAGGTAGTGTGCCAGCTTTCTTGGACCATATGGAGTTAATGACCCGGATAAGGAGAACCGGATTTTTAGAACTTATCCATACCTTCAAAACTTATGGAAACGTCTTAAATTCTTCAAATTTTGAGTACCCCAGTGCGAAATTCGCCCCGACGGGTTGTCGGTCGTACCCCAACCACATTTCACACCACTATGAACAATAAATGCACACACTAAAATCGCTATTACCGATAGGCTCATCCAATCAAGTTTCGATAAACCCGTTCATCATCATCTCCTGCGGTTTCGAACACGCCTGTTAGGTGGCTTCTGATGCTCGTCGAGGTCGGAATTTCCAAATACGCGTGGTGCGTCGGGCCGCGCGCTCTGACTTCGGCCAATAAAAATGCGTCAGCTGATCATTGTCATTTCTGCCACTTGCGTGTGGTGTAATGGGGTCATAACTTAAGAGACGGCTGTTTCATATCAATTATTTTACATAAAATCATATTTCAAACCACAAATTAATGTTCGACAGCCAAATTTAAGAAACAATACCAATACAGGCTTACAGTTTAAGGCTCGACATTGTGTTGTCTACGATTAGACAGCTGATAACTCATTCCCGTACGTCGTATGGTCGTAACACTATAATGACCTTTGCTTATTGTCACAAGTGCGCCGCATTCGCGATTGTTGCCCGACGCCTGTTTGCAGGTGAGCCCACTACAGTTGTTATACATATCTAAAAACCGATAAACTTTTAGGCGAAAAAGGCACTATTCCAGGCCCATTTTTGATTTTTTTTTGCGATATTAGGTAAAAACAGAAGCTTCTTATCCTAGGAAAAATAAAACGGGAAATCTTTCAAAGGTGGCACACTACCTTTAAGACGACGTACATTTATTGGTCACCAGAAAGTATACCCACAAGTCAATCGACAATCGACAACCAACAAATGCAATCGACACGAGCGTCGAGCACCCCTCAGCACAAGCAACTGCCGGGAGCGATTAGACGGACCGCGCTCCTCTCTCGCAGCTGATTGGTCAGCTGCCGAACCGTACGGACGTCAGCTGCACGGCCGCCGCCCGGCCGACCTGATCGGGGTCGGCCGGGCGGCGACCTAGCGTCACTAAAACTGCAATAACTTTTGCCGGCAGTGTGATGCCGACCTAATTTTTTCAGCAAATGAATCACAATTGTACGGTATATGTTATGGACGTTGTCTCGATGTGAAGCACGCTGTGCGTTTTTTGGTAGGCCTATGTAAATATTGAAATCCTCAAGCCCTTCTGCTTTGTGCAAGTGTGCAACAATTAGCTTACAATAACTGAGTGGGAAGTTTTTTAGATGCACTTTTGTTACCAATGGATTCCGCACATTTTCCCCTTTCAGCTGATATCTTACTTACGCATGTTCAAGCAAAGAATATGACAGGAGACTCGTCAACATTTACATGAAAATCGCAGCACAAGTTCGGTCTCACGGAGCAAAACAAAACGGTGTACTTTGGGAGCCCACCAATCTGTGCCAGAATGAGTAATATTTTTTCTGGATGAGATTTTATACAGTCTGATCAATTTACGACCAGAAAATGTGAGAAAATCACGCTTTAAAATTTGTCGAAAATTAGGGTATTGGCCACTTCTGAACCCGGATAGCGGCTGTGTGCAGTGGGGCGCGGGTTAGATTCTAATTGCGCCATCCCCTGGCGCAATTCACAGCAGTTGTTGGTAAATGCATGTTTGCATGTTTCTGAAGAAGCAGCCGTCAGAAGCAAACGAAACATTCTTGCTTGATCGGGAGGCTGTTAAATCGTGGCAAGTGAGTTCCTCTTTGAAATGGTTAACAGTGCATGCTTATACTCCAGCGGTTTTCTTACAATTAGCGTTTTTCCTTAAGGTGGCGCAATTCAACCTCCTTCCCCTATACTTGAGCAAAAATTGTCCCCAAAGGTTCGTCCTGTTGAAAGCTTTCAATTGCCGTTTTTCCTGTCTTTTTACCAACATCGGCTCGGAAGTTAAACGGGGGGGGGGGGGGGGGCGTCAGAATCTGCCCTTTGAATTTCCTTTTCATTTCATTCCATTTCATGCAATTCATTTTATTTCATTCAGAAACCATTTTCGAAGTAATGTTTTGAGTTTCCTTTTTTAGATCGATATGAAATTAGCACTACGAAACATTAACGTTGAAAGTATCTAACTACATACATACATACGTTATCCGTGCTTATATAACCCAAATGACAATTGCCAGCATTCATTCCTCTGAACGGATTGCACTGGCTACTCGCCTGGGCTGTGACCTTCTGGACATGGAATTGTCAGGTGGACTGTAGGGCTGGATCGGAATCGCTTCATTCGGGGAGCCCCCACTCGCACCAAACGCTGACCATTATGACAAGTAGGCTAACAACCAATACAGAGGTGTTCCGCTGGTTCTGCTCTGGCCGAGCTACCAAAGTACGCGTGCACCGCAAGGGTTATATAACGCCTAATATCAATGGATAATAGTAGACGAGCGACACGCACATTAGGGAAGTTTACAGATATAGTTATGTTCCAATAAAGTTACCTGCTGTTTTTTACGTTTATGGTGCCTCTAATGTGCTTATCGTACGACTTTATTTTCTGTGCTTGTAGGTAGGTACCAGCATTTACGAATATAGGGACCATCTGTAACTGTTACTTGTAGATACTCCGATTATATAATCACCTTCACATCACGGAATTCCGGCGGTACCTACCTACATATAGCTGCCTCAGCCCGCTAACATACCAAGTTTCGTTGTTTTGTTGGGTTAGGCCCTTGATCGGTCCACACCATTGTAAACCTGGAAGGATATGAAGAGGGGACTTGGGCGGCCCAGGCCACCCTACACTTCATCGCCGGGACTGAACCCGTTTCAATGGACGGCCGTCCCGATCCTCGCAAACGGTTATCTCGCCGGAGAAGAGCATAGCTCCTTGAGTCGGATGGAGGTGACCGCCCAGCCCCGATCAGGGGTCTGATGTGCTGAGAGTTTGTAGGTCCGGAAACCCGAGGATAGATAAGAGCTCGGGAGGCATAACAAGTACAGAGTTCATACAGCTAACGTGGGTGCCGCCCTCCGAGCTCCCTAGCAGGCAGCAGTGAACTGTTTTCAGACTCTCATCACGCTGCTGGTCCGTGTATGTAGGTGATCATGATGGGCGCGTGGTTGACCCCTGACCGCCTCTCTGTCATCTTTGCGGCACCGACCCACTTCCCATCGCGTCCAATCGGCAGCCGGAGTCCGGACCCACCCGGCCTGCCGCGGCGCCAGCTCCAGCCGCGTCCCGACGAGCCGGGAGTCCCACCGACACCGCACTGGCACGTACCAGGCACCGCCGTTTTGAAACGCACTTACCATCGCGAACATTCTGGAAACAAAAGTCGCCCGGCTAGTTATAGTCTATGGGACATTTCATCATAATTATAAGGCATCATGTGGAGACTCTCACTAGATGAGTAGAATAACTGCGTCGGTACAGGGTCGCTTACATAAGACCCGTCCAATTCCAGGCGCGGCGGCGGCCGGCAGGTGCGCAGTGGCGGCGCGCAGGTCGGCCGGCCGGCACCAGGTATCCAGGAGCTGCCATTCAGTGGCGAGCGGCCGCCGGTGTGAGAGGGTGTCCGTCCGCCGACCGCTATGGAGTTGTGAGCTCGGACTCACCGAGAGAGGAGCGGTGAGGGATCGAGAGAGAGCTGTGATTGTGCCAAACATGTCCGCGGGCGTGTGGTGGGCGCTGTGTCTGCTGGCCGCGGGCCTGCCGGCGGCGCACCTGTACGCCGCCCCCAGAGGTGAGTACCGCTCTAACCACCTGTCGGCAGTGTGGGGTGGCACGCCGAGTCCATCTCACTGCCTGTGGACTGGGAGGGCCGCCTGTGGGGTGCTGTCGCTGTCCCTGGTCCCAGCTCCTGTCCCGGTCCCCGCTCCGGTCGGTCCCGTCCCGATGCAGAGCTCCACGTCCCTGCCTCTGGACAGGTGCTGGCACCTGGCGGCCGCCGGTCCCAGGTCCGCTCCGGCTCCGCGGAACGCACAGGAACGCGCGTCGCCGCCGACAGCTTACATAACTGGCGACAGAGCCTGGACACCGCCGCTTCAACGGAGCCCGCACCGGAGACTGCCAGAGATCCCGAGACAGACTCGGCTCCCCTGTCCTCAATGGAGCCGCCAGGACGCCGACGACACAGGCAGCCAGCGGGGGCGGCGGGGCGCTAGCCTGAGCCGCCTCCCCGGGGCACCTGTTGCGCTCCTGGCGAGCACTGCCCCTCCCCCGGGCCGGGTCCTGTCCTCCCACGGACGCGGGTACCCTCCCCATCACCGCCCACCTGCGGTGCTCACTACCTGTCCCCTGCCGGCTATATGTTATCTCCCGCCGGTATCTGACCCCGGCGATGGAGTCCGCCACCCGCCTACCGGGACCTCACCCTCCCTGAAAGTACTGACGTGCTTGTCCCTCCCCCGCAGAACGAACCCGTCTCCCCTAGGCTGAAATCTCCTCTCTGGGGAGGTCGATGCTTCACTCGACAGCTCTCGTCTCCAGACAGCATACTGCTACCCTCCCAAGGCGTCCTGTAACCCGCACCGACGGCCCCCCTCCCCCTGCCAAAGGCACCTGTACCCGCGCCGACGGCCCATCCCTTGTCCTTGCGAGGACACCTGTCCCTCCCCCAGCCTCCCAGTGACCGACGTACCGCATACCGTGCACCCTCCCTCCTCAGTGGCGGATGTATTCACTGTGAGACACGGGTCAGGCAGTGACTACCCTATCACCGGACCGAATGGCCCACGTATGTACGTTTGTATTGATGACAGCTGGGATCGCTGGGGTAGAGGGCGGAGGGGGTGCTCCGCTGTTGCCGTACGGAGGCACCCCCTGTTCGGCCGCCGCGCCGGCTGACGTGCTGCCGTCGTTTGTTCGAGGTGCCCTCTCGGATTCCAAACAGACCTTACCCGAGTTCCGGCCGGAAAGCACTCGGCTGGAATGTCAATCAGCGCCGGCCCAAACCGACCTGGCCTGCCCCCAGCGACCGGCCGCTTACCTACCAGCTTCCGACGACGGCCGCGACTGCTGACTGCTGACTGCTGATTGCTGATTGCTGACTGCTGATTACTGACTGCTGATTGCCGATTGCTGACTGCTGACTGCTAACCGCTGACCGTTGACTGCACTGACTGCAATGACTGCTGACTGACCAGTGACCACTGACGTTGGTGACTGCTGACCACTGACGTTGGTGACTGTTGAGTGCTGACTGCTGACTGCCTACTGACGATTCGACCGGTTAACGACCGTCCACTGACGTTTGTTGGCTGCTGAGTTAACCAGCGTTGTTGACTGACGCTTCCTTTTGTTAACACTCCCAGTTAGACTCGAAAGGCTGCTGACTGGATGTTTTCAGCACCGGCCTCTCGCCCACTGTCCACCACCTTCAGTGCACCGTCTTCCTTCTGTCCATCTCTCCCCATCTCACCTGTAGGCGGGGCCGCGACAGGTCGGTGGCCAGCTGTTCAGTACAACTCCCCCCCCGCTGATCAGCTGTTCAGTACAGCCGCCCTCCGTGATCCGAGCTATATCAGCCGGCGACCGGAGTCCCGAACCCCACGGTGGTCCCTCCCCTCCCCTTCCCCCTCCGGGCGGGACCGGCCGTAAATTGACGGGCCAATGGCGTCAAAGGCGGGCGTCAATGGGGTCAAAGGCGGACAAATAGACCCATTCGTCGTTAAACCTGTCGTGGCCCGGCGGTAGCACAGGTTGTGAAAAAAACGAAGTTTCTGTGTTGTTTGGGGTCAGTGAAGACGATTCGTGTCGGTGTAGAAGAGTGTCTGTTGGTGGAATGCGATAGGTACGCTGAAAACTGGCCTAATTTCATAGTACTGTTATTGTTCGCGCTGTGATTTTCACTATTGCTTACTTGTTAAATGAATATAAAAAGCTACATAGCTTAGGACGAGCTACATGTATTTACTATTACTATTTGTATTTTACTGCACTTCTCTGTGTCGGTTACATTATCAAGTTATCTTTCTTTCGATGATCTCCGTGCTACGATATCTGAGCTGTATTCGAACACAACCTTGGTACCGCGGCTGGCCACGGTATCGAGGAATAACGCTCCACGTTGCGCCACTTCTGACATTTTCCGTGTGTGAGTCACCGTTCTGATACATCAGAGTGACTCCCTGGTTCCTAGTAAGACTCCACGGTACCTATATATCATTTTTATGATATTTATTAGCAACATGTAAACGTTGTCTTGTGGTGAATGAATATGAAGAATAATACTACCTTTATTTTTTCTTGTGTGATTTTTAGTTGTCATTGAGAACCCTGCAATACTCCAGGCTCTCATGTCTAGAATATCCACTATTCATTACATTCAGTATCATATTTCCACGGAGTAACGATTCATTTAGGGGAAGATGGGGGAACACCGCCCTTTGGGGAACACCGCCCACCCCGATATCAGAAATATAAAAAGGTCTAGGGCGACAGCTGACTGTCTTTTGACAGCGTAACGTAAACAGAAGTGCAGGTATGGGCAGTGTACCGCATTGGTTTAGGTGATTTGCGAGAAATTCCTAATTTTACGTTTCGTTAATACGCTTTATACTTTTTCTAGCAAAATAAGCAGAAGAAAACTTATCTTATTTGACAGATATTAGTCCTGAAGTAGTATTTTTTGCCATAATTAGGACTGATCCAAGCATTACGTGCTCCTGCTCGAGCAAATTTTTTGTCGTGCCGCCATATTGAAGGATTTTTTTTTTAGAAAAAATGGAGACACTTGGGTAACACCGCCCACTTAAGCAATTTGGTATTTAATAGCACATTGTGACACCAAACCCAAGAGTGGCGCATTTCAAATAAAGAAAGAACGTTGTTGCTAGGTATATCTTCTTTTTAGTGGATGATGCAAAATTTCGAGAAAAATGAAATTTTGAGACTTTAAGTCGTCTAGTTACGGAGCGAGCGAAGCGAGCGTAGTCTTTCCTTAGATTAACGGAAATTTCTGAGTATGAGCGGCCGGCCGGCCGGCCGGCCGGCCGTGGTCACGCTTTTGCGAGGCTTATATCTCAGCAACCACTTGACCGATTTACACGCGGTAATTTTTGTAGGGTAGCTTCATTCCTTCTACCAAGTATTGGACTATTCCCGATGCATGTGGGTGACCCCTTATGCACGTGCCACGTGCAAAACGAAGAGGTGTCCGTTTTGTAATTGTTGCAATATCTCGGTAACTACTTGGCCGATTGCGCTGAAAGTTGGCATGTAGGTAGGCACCCACTAGGCACTGCATATCCATGTGCCAGAGTTGGGGTGCTGCTGCACGTGCGCACGTGCAGGGGTCGTTTCCAGATCTCGAGAACGGCTGGACCGATTGCGCTCAAATTTGGTACACAGTTAGGGACCGGTTAGTAGGGTGCCGTGCACAAGTCAGTTGGGACCCATTTTGCACGTGCGCACGTGCAGGGTGCCGCTTCCAGATCTCGAGAACGGCTGGGCCGATTGTGCCCAAATTTGGCACATCGCTAGAGACCGGTTAGTAGGGTGCCGTGCACAAGTCAGTTGGAGGTACCCCCTCCCAATTTCGCACGTGCAAGGCCCACCCTCTCGCTCGCTCCGTTAGTCGCCCCAAAAGGCGCTATACTGGTTAAATAAATGAGTACTACATTGTACAAGAGATATAATAAAGTCGTTCCCACTGCATTTTATAGATATGCTAAAATGCCTCGAAATTTACGATAAGAATTAAGAAGAACAACTTAATAGTCCAGTAACTTGCAAATTTCGTTGCCTGCTGAGCCCGGGCGGTGTTACCCAACGGTCGGTGTTACCCCGAAAAATGTAGACATTTACTAAATGTGGAATAATGCAATTATGGACGACACCACAAGAAAACAACTGGCTGATATGTATGTAAAATTGATGCGACAATCCAATGAAACCGAGAGATTGATCATTTGGCCAACAAATACGTGACTAGACCCTAAAAGGTTAAGGGGGTCGGTGTTCCCCCATCTTCCCCTACTTTGGCACCCTACACAAATTGTATTTGTCGTCTAATGCCACCAACAGTCTTTGAGTAGGTATACTTTTTTAAAATTAATCTGTTTAAACGGTGAAATGCAGCCCATACCTATCGTCAAATGCCCTTTATAACCTAGCGTATTTCTAAAGTATAAGAAAATAACAAAATGGTAAGATAGAATTTGAATGTGTTACCCGTTTATTTGTCGGTGACAATGTTTCTTCCCGTATTTCGGTCGGGGTTCCCCAAGTTTCGGTTGGTGCTTCTAGTTTGTCGGTCGGTGACAGTGCTCACCCCCCGTTTGTGGCAGTGGTTGACGGCGCTCCCAGTTTGTGCTAGTCGTTGGCAGCGCTCCCCGTTTGTGTCAGTGGCTGACAGCGCTCCCCGTTTGTGTCACCTTTTGACAGCGCTCCCCGTTTGTGGCCAGTGGTTGACGGCGCTCCCCGTTTGTGGCAGTGGTTGACGGAGCTCCCCGTTTGTGGCAGTGGTTGACAGCGCTCCCCGTTTGTGGCAGTGGTTGACAGCGCTCCCCGTTTGTGTCAGTGTTTGACAGCGCTCCCCGTTTGTGTCACCTTTTGACAGCGCTCCCCGTTTGTGGCAGTGGTTGACGGCGCTCCCCGTTTGTGGCAGTCATTGACGGCGCTCCCCGTTTGTGGCAGTGGTTGACAGCGCTCCCCGTTTGTGGCAGTCATTGACGGCGCTCCCCGTTTGTGGCAGTGGTTGACGGCGCTCCCCGTTTGTGGACAGTCATTGACGGCGCTCCCCGTTTGTGGCCAGACTCAGATGTGGACGCGGCGAGGTACCGGCGGGCGGCGACGTCAATATTCGACCAGCCGACCACCGAGTCGTCGCTCAGCGTCTCCACAGGTATGTGTCTGCTGTCCCGTCTCATGGAGCCTCACAGAGCTGTCCTCACGAGCTGTCCCTACTCTCAGCTACCCCCTGACAGCCGTCCCGCCGCACAGAGCTGTCCCCTCACACAGAGATGTCCTCACACAGGGCCGTCCTCACACATACGTGTAGCTGTCACCGCGGAGTTGTGCCCCTCTCCCAGCTCTGCCATCGGGTAGGGTCACCAGAGGGACAGAAGGGGCCTGCCCCGGCCAATGGGAGGGTGTTGCACCTCTCCCACCCACAGCCGTGCCGCCATCGCAGGCCTCAGAGGGGCGGAAGTTGTCCCGTCCGTTGTGTAGAAATGCTGACGTTCATCATGCGCTGCTGGCAGTGGCATTGTGGCGCAACAGGACCCATGCCGTATGCTATTCTGAGTCACCGGGTTAGCTGAATAGGACGGGATGTAGATTAACGTTGCAGTGTCCATTAGTGCATGATGTTCACGCAGGGACGTATCCAAGGGGGGGGGGGCGACGGGGGCGGTCGCCCCCCCTGGGCCCTGCCGGGCCCCAAAAGCGGGCCCGGCAGGGCCCGCTAGGCAGCAAGAAAGCGGGCCCGAAGGGCCCGCTTTGGGGCCTAGTCAGGAACAATTTGGGGTCGGCTGGGCCAAAAAGCGGAAGGGCATGTTCAGAAGGATTTGTTCGAATTTTTTGGTTCGCGGATGGGCCCCTGGGGCCCTGCCGGGCCACAAACAGGTCCGTAACTGGGCCCTTCGGCCCACTTTTGGGCAGAGCGAGGGCAATTTGGAGCCCGGCAGGGCCCCAAAAGCGGAAAGACCCGTTCAGAAGGATATGCTCGAGCCTTCGAGCTTGAGGAAGGGCCCCTATGGCCCTACCGGACTCCAAACGGGTCCCTTATCGGGCCCAAAGGTATCGCTTTTGAGCTAATTGGCCCCGGAGAAGTTATGGTTAGCGGATCCGAAATAATCCTCTTCCGTGCCCAGTCACAGGGCCTGTCTGTGCCCTAGATGTGGAAGGGCCCGCTGAGAAGATCTTGCCCAGGCTTTCGGGTCCAAAAAGGGCCCATAGGGTCTTGCCGGTGCTCATATGGGTCCCTAGCCGGGCCCCACAAGCGGACCGGGCCAAGCCAATGACAACCGGGGGCCCGGGAGGTCTGCAAAAGCGGAAGGGCCCGCTCAGAAAGCCTTGAAGCAGGCTTTTGAGCTTAAGTATTGGTCCCTCGGCCTCGACAACGTATCAAGAAAGCGAGCCCAGATATACACTTCCGTGCCCAGTCAGAAACAGCTTGTCCTGGCCGGGCCCCAGAAACGGAAGGGCCCCCTGAGAAGGCCCTGCCCAGGCCATGGGGCCCGAGGAACAGGCAACAGCCGATGATGGGACCCTTTCGACTGACCTCATGGGGCTGCTCCTGTTTACAGTTCTCCGAACAAAATGAGCTCCATAGTTGCGCCACGGATGGCGTTTGGGACAGGCGGTGGGGGAGGCGTTTGAACACCCTCTCTCTCTAACTCGGCTCCTGGGCCACGTAGCGACACGTAAGCGTACGTGGCATTCGGAAGAGCGTAAAAAATCATGCCGAAAGTAACTCGGTCATTTTCTAGGTCAGGTCAAAGGTCAGGTCACCATAAGTCAGCAAAGGTCACATTTTGCCTATTTCAACATTGTTTGACAACTCCGGCGCATAACCCGGGTACAAACAGAGCTGCAGCGCCACAAAAAAACGCATTCAATAGTTCTTTTAACGTTCTTTCCGTAAACTGTTCTCAGAATTGACCTGCGATTAACCCGCGCACCGACGGGGGTCCGCGCCAACTTAGAACCGACGGGGGGGGGGGGGCGGATGACCGCCCGCCCCCTGAGATCTCAAGAACGAAGCAAGATAGCTACAAGCGGTAAACGGCATGGGGTACGCACGGACAAGGTCTACAATTTTTAATTAGGTCATTTCCAGATCAGGTCAAAGATGACGTCACAGGGGTAAAAAAGTCAAAATGGCGGCGCTAGATATGAAGAGTTTTTCTCGAATAACTTTCGAATTAGCCAAGCTAGGAACAAACTAAGGGCACCATCGTGATCCTCTCGTCAATCCGCATCGAATCATACTCCGTTATCTACTGTAGCTCTGACACGACGTGACAAAGTTGCAAAAAAGTGATTTGAGGTTGGGTCATTCGAAGTAACCTGGTGATCTGACCTTAAAAGTTAGGAGGTTCAAACTTGCACACCATGTGTAAAATTAATGAGAAAATAGTCATGCCAAATTTCGCGGCGCTACGCGCCGCGGTTTTCCCGCATAACCTCAAGGGGGGGGGGCGGATAACAGCCCCCCCGTCGGTGCTCGGGTTAACGGTTTAGCCTCTTGAGAGAAAAAAACTTTTAAAAAAGTCGTTTTTATGAAACACTTTTTTTCTTTAACAATTTTCGACTCAGGAAAAGGCACGACATTTCTTTTGTCAGCATCGTGTTACTCTCGTCGAGACGCGTCGAATGAACTACATATAATTTGACCTTATCAGGTCATTTAGAAAATTTGAACTAAATTCAAGGTGACCTGACCTGAAAGGTCATGTTGCACATCCGTCAAACCGTATCGTCGATAAGGCCTGAACACATCTAAGGTGTTTTCAACGCTCTAGCGTGTCTCTAACAAATGCTATTGTCAAAAGCTGTGGAGACGTTTCGTGACCTGAGATGACCCCATAGACATAAGGAGGGGTCACGGGTACAAATTTCCGATTTAGGTTGTCATTTTTTATGTAACCAGGTGATTGAGGGTGCCTAGGATGACGTTTGCCTAAAAGAGGCACCTTTCGATTTTCTCCCATTTATAAAACCTAATGGAGAGGGCGCAAAAATTGACTTGACCTTATGTCACCACCGGTATGCAAATTTCGAGATAATCATTTTATACATACTGCTACTCTTATCAATCGCTAAAAGTTTCAAGCCGATCGTTCAGTCGGTGTTGCTATGGAGAGCATTCTAACCTTTTCTGAGGTGAGGCCACTTGACGTGGTCTGGTGACCTGACCTTGAGCGACCTGGGTGTAAAATTTTCATATCTGTAGATAAGATTAATCCCTCTTTTTTATATCCACGCAAAACCGCAAGGAGGAGGTGTTCAAACAGCCCCCCCCCCCCCGGCCGGGCGCGGGTTAGCGAACTTCAACGGAAGTGAACTGCAAAAACGAACTTCAACGGAAGCTAACTGCAAACATGTTATCAAGGTCGAGAAACGCAAGACAATGCATTTTCATTTACAATGCCAAATTCTATCGTAAAGTTGCTGTTTTTTCGACATTCTCGAATTTTTACACGCCTGTGGGGCCCCTTTTGGCTGACCTCCGGGCCCTTCTCGGCTGTCGCCCCCCCCTGAGCGAAATCCTGGATACGTGCCTGTGTTCACGGGAATTGTCGTGTAACCATCATAAATAGAACAAGTAGGCATGTTATTCAGAGTGACCGCGACACTCCCTCGACCTGGAGCTCTGTCGGTGCTTACCAAGTTCCAGTTACTGAGCTCGGGGCGTTCACCATGCGTACTGTCATACTGTACCGTACCGTACCGTACCATACCGTACCATACCATACCGCACCGTACCTTACTATGCGGCGGGCGTCCCCATAATGAGTGGCACGGGTCCTTTACCGGCGGGCTGTAAAGCCGGCCCTCCCCGGGGCCACCGGCGATTGTTCGCAGATCGCAGATAACACACTGCGCCTCGTCGGAAGGCTTTGTCCCGCCTAAGTGACGCTTTTAAACCGTCACGGACAATTAGCATTCCACAGGTGTCAGTCGACTATAGCTGGCTGGCCAACCATTCTCTGATGTGGTTCGACATTCGACAATGAATCACAGGTGAACCGAATGAAACGGCGTATAGCACACTAACTAGTCATTTTTTCTACGTCTGAATTTGTGCCCGTCGCTTTGGTTTGATACAAGAGTCCGTTTGTGAGGTTTCCCGGACGGGACACAGTCCGACGCCCTTTTGGAAAGGCTGGCACTAAAAGGCGCCCATCTCCTGCCCGAGGCGAGGCGTGCGTCTGTCTCCCACCGCCGCGACAGTCGCCCTCTCCCCGGGCGGGGCGGTCCCATGACTCTCCCCGGCACCTTTGTGTGCCCACACCGAGCATCCGTTCAGAGTCGGAGTCCGAGTGTGCCCCGTCATGGCGATTTCACCTGTGTCGTCGTCCGGCGCCATTGTTGGCCGCTCAGCCCAGTGCCGCCCAGTGAGACTGCCATATATGCGCTCCGGCCGGATCGGGCGCGAGCGGCGCGCTCCTCCGTCCAAGGCCGGCAGGCGGCGGCCGCAGGACAGCCGCACTGGCCCACCGGTGCAATGACCTTCCGGGCGCGGGGGCCGACCGGGCACAGCCGCACAGGACGGCGGCCAAACCGGGCAGGATAGGGAACGGGCCAACGGGCCGTGCGAAACCCGGGTCCTGCTGACTGGAACAGCGGGCGGAGCCTGCCTGCACCGCTAGACAGTGCGTCAGCTCAGGTCTCAGGACAGCTGCTGTACCGGAGGACTGCGTTCAGATTGTCCGAGACTTGGACCGAAGGCACAGGCGTGACATGGCCTGAGCGCTGAGCTGGAAGTTGACTCTACTTGTAAACTATGTAGTTTCAAGTTTCAACCATGTCACCCAGCCGAGCTAGTTAATGCTCCTTCAGTAGACTCGCCTTTGTCGATTTCTGTGTCGATGCCATGCTTGACATGCTGGCGAGGCGGCACTAGCCTGGCATCGATTTTACCTGGGCAAATACCGCCTGTGGCGTGTCGCGTGTAACACGCCCACGGGCTATTCTCGGCGCTAATTCCGTTCTGCAGACCCTCAGTGGCGCCTTCGTCACCGGGCTGAGGACACACTCAGCTGATCAGAGCAGCGCTTTCTTATAATGACTGATATTTACATCTCTTAGCTTTGCTAGAGTCCATCCTTTCAGTAGTTAATTGAATTTCGATGTTTCGGAAGTCTCCCGACTGTTTCGTCCGGAATTGTTGTGCATGGTCGCTGCACCGTGACGCGGTGCTGTCGGCAGGACGGGCCGGGCCGATGGCGGGTGCGCACGTGGGCCGGCCGACCGGCGCGGCGCGGCCCTGACCGTGGCCAGCGCCGCCGCCGCCGCCGCCGCCGCCGGCCGGTGCCACGTCAGCCGGCACCGGCGGTCGACGGACCGGTCCGGCCGGCGCCCGGCCGCCCGCCGGAGCTCCTCCGAGGTGCTCCAGCGGACCTGTTGAGGCACAGGTGACCGGCGCCGCGGCGGCCGGCCGGACTGTGTCTGCAGGGGGCCAGCGGGTGTATCCGCCGTGTTGGCCGGAGCCCTACACCTCCGGTGTACCCACCCCTCCACCCCACCGCAACCCTCCCCACCGACTGCGTCTCGGAGTTAGCGACCAATGGCCACGGCCCTCTGCATCTTCTACACACTCGCACACCATGCTGCTTCCACGGCAGGGTCGTGTGGTTCGCCGACTCGAACGGGTTCGGTCGGTCGTCCAGCGCCCTCTCAGAGACTGTCCCAGTGACTCCCGCCGGACCCCGGTGGGGCCACACAGGGCTACTGATGGATGGTACATAGGGGCTTGTGATGGACGGCGTTCGCTCGTCCGGGCACCGTCGTGGCTGGTGCGGGGACTGTCGTGTTCGCCGCGTGGTCTTTCGACTACCGGATCGACCGCCTTGTCTGCAGTTCGCTCAGCCATCCTTCAATGGACCCCACCCCCTCCCCTGGAGTCCGTCAGTCACACTTCAGAGACTCAACCACCCTCTCTGGATCCCCGCTGGCCGCTTCCTACTCTGGCACATCCTGAGCTTCCTTCACCGACGAATTTAGAATGTGGGGTGCAGTGAGTATCAAGCAGGAAAAAGCCCCCACAACTTTGAAAATAGGCCTAAAAATGCGTTCTTCTCTTATATCATCTCTTATTCTTATATTATCTTTGATATATTATTGGAAAAAAACAACTTGTTATATCACGACAATGGATAAGCAAGCGAGATCGGAGGAGTTTTTTGAGTGCTGATAAACTATTTGGGAACATTGCCGCAGTATCGGTGCTTTTCCATCTGATACCGCCTTTTCTGTATCCGCCGGCGGCACTTGCCTGTACGACCATGCATACCGGCGGCCGTTAGTGTGACGGAAGCCACATTTTTTTTCGAATCACAGCTTACAGGAATTGACAGAATCATAAGGCATGCATATTGGTGTGAGACTAAAAGCCAAACACGCAAAAGTGAAATCATCTGAGAAGAACAGCGCTTCAATTCCCGACACCTTCATGGATAACGCGGGTCAACAGGGCGCAGGCGGCAGATGGTCTACCCCACCTGGACCCGACGTAGCGCCGACCCCTCTTATCGGTCGCACGCCAATTGGGTGGCCACGTCAAAAACGGGCTACACCTGGCACTGCAGAGGTGTAAACACTGCCGCCTCCCCGCCCGCATCTACAGGAAAAGCTCATAACGGAACTTTATCTCTCCAAAGCGCAATCGGCCGGCATCCTGTGCGCCAACCCTCTGCACCTGCGCCTGGGATATCGCCACCGGCACCGCCTCGACCTAGTGGATCGACACCGGTGTGAGCATGTCAAACAAGAAACAGCTGACGCAGGGACCCCTCGGGCCGTATCATGCCGCAAGTGCCGCAAATAGAAGGCGTCAAGCCAGCAAAATTACACTCACGCCGACGAAGTTATCAGCCGCCGACAGATGCTAACCAAAAGTCCCACTCACCCTCCCTGCGGAATCGGAGGTGCAAATATGTACGTCCAGAAGAGCAGATGTTCCGTGCCGAGAGTGGGACACGCCAATACCCATATCTGGCATTCACCTGACGAGCAGCGACGCCGACGGTCGGGGACTTCTGATACTGGACGGCAGCTGGGACAAATGAGCGTCCAGCAAACAGAGTAATAACTGACGAATTCGCTAATATCACAAGCGTTCGGCCAAAACAGGAACAGCTGGGAAGTTCAATGACCATGGCGGACCATACATACCCGAGATATCGTGATTACAACCAAACCAAGCAATAAAGCGCCGACGCCGGACAGTGTACCTCAGCTTCCCAGCAGAACAAAGGTGTGCACGACAGATGGCAAGAAGATAGCAAAAGTGATAAGCACTGCACCCGGCCCAATTACAACCAGCTGGAAGAAAGTCAATAACCAGGACCGATGCCACTCATGAGTCATCATACAGATAAAGATACTAGGCCTATCACGCCACACCGACGAATATCTAGCCATGCTTATCACACCTGGAACACCAACGCGATAGTAATCTGGGTATAAAGGAACGAGGAGTCATGGAGGCGGTATCGAGGAGTGCACAGGACACCGGAGTGCACGCAGATCGAGTCCGACCGAGGAGTGCACAGGGCACCGGAGTGCACGGAGCATCTAGTCCGACCGAGGAGTGCACGGAGCATCTAGTCCGACCGAGGAGTGCACAGGGCACCGGAGTGCACGGAGCATCTAGTCCGACCGAGGAGTGCACAGGGCACCGGAGTGCACGGAGCATCTAGTCCGATCGAGGAGTGCACAGGACACCGGAGTGCACGGAGCATCGAGTCCGGCTGGGCGGAGCGCAGAGGACACGGCAGTGCACGGAGGATGGAGTACGACGGGAGGAGCGCGACGGGCGGCAGCTGACGAGGGAAGATCCAGTACAACAGTGATCGAGAGCTGGATCGAGGAAAGTGCACGCTCTCAGCCATCGACAACGGACGAACTGCTATCATCAGCGACCTCTCGGTGACCGGCTTGGTCAACAACGCCGTTCAAGTAAGAATTGCCACAGAAAGGAAGACTGCTCAATCCTTGCCAACATGCAATCATTCAGCTCCCGTCCCTCACATATTCACTCCGTGATTCGCACCAACCGGCTGATGGTTCAGGGCTACCTTTCTCGGGCTGAGCGTGATGATTAGGCGTAACGACAACACCATGTAAGCTTCTTTTTTTAAAGGGGGGGGGGGGGCAAAGCGTTGATTGGGTAAATTTATTGGGTGTCTCAAATAGGACTCGGGGACTCAGTTTTTAATTGGATCGCTGTCGAATCATTGCGTCAGGGCTGGTCGGAAATGACGAATTATGTTGCGCGATGGAAAGGGTTGCGCGGGTGTGTAGATTTGGGTAACAGATATGCGCGATGCTATTCTTGTTTTGAAACAAAATCGAATCGAGGGTACGTCTGGTAATCATGAGGCCTCCGCTTGAATTCTAACTTATTTTATTCCAAAGTGTATTGCGTGAATAAAAACTCTGAAAGTTTA